>NW_005871079.1:2649433-2769253 GCF_000147115.1 Myotis lucifugus
AAGCCTCCATGGTGTGGCTGGGGGCAGGCCCCCGAGCAATAAAGACACACACACACACACACACACACACACACACACACACACACAGTGCCTGCTCTGAGCCTCCATTGTGCCCCGGGGCAGCCCCCCAGTGGGGACGGACACACACACGGGACGCCTGCTCTGAGCCTCTGCTGCCAGACTGTGGCCATCAGTAGGACATCCACTGAGGGCTCCCGGACTGTGAGAGGGGCAGTCTGGGCTGAGGGAACCCCCATCCCCCAGTGCACGAATTTCATGCACCGGGCCTCTAGTCTACACTAATAAAACATAAACATGCAAATTGACCGTACTTTTGCTATGCCTTAAGCCACGCCCACCAGCCAATCAGAGCGACTATATGCAAATTAACCCAACCAAGATGGCAGCCGGCAGCCACAGAGCTGGAGTGAGCAGGAGGCTTGGGTTGCCCCTGGTGATGGAAGGAAGCCAAGCTTCCCTCCCGCCTGCCCTGGCCGGCTCTGAGCTCCTCTCAAGGCTACCAAAGTTTCAATTACAGAAGGTAAATAAATCCAGAAATTAAAACAAAAAGAAAAAAAAGGAGAGGCTGGGAGTTTCCGTTGCTGGCGGGCTTTGGCCAGCCTGAAAACAGCCCTCAGTTCTTCACCCAGACTGGCCAGGCACCCCAGTGTGGACTCCCCACCCTAAAGGGAGTGTGGCCAGCTTTAAAACAGCCATCAGCCCCTCACCCAGGCTGGCCAAACCTCCATGGGGTGAGGGTCCCCACGGGGGGGGGGGCTTGACCAGCCTGCAAACAGCCATCAGCCCCTCACTCAGGCTGGCCAGGCACCCCAGGGGGACCCCCACCCTGATCCGGGACACCCTTCAGGGCAAACCAGCCGGCCCCCACCCATGCACCAGGCCTCTATCCTATATTGTAAAAGGGTAATATGCAAACTGACCCTAACAGCAGAACAACTGGGAATTACTGGTCACTATGACACATACTGACCACCAGGGGGAAGACGCTCAATGCAGGAGCTGCCCCCTAGTGGTCAGTGTGCTCCCACAGGGGGAGCTCTGCTCAGCCACAAGCCAGGCTGATGGCTGCCAGTACAGCGGTGGTGGTGGGAGCCTCTCCTGCCTCCTCAGCAGTGCTAAGGATGTCTGACTGCAGCTTAGGCCTGCTCCCCGCTGGCAAGTAGACATCCCCCAAGGGCTCCCGGGCTGCCAGAGGGATGTCTGATTGCCAGCTTAGGCCCAATCCCCCGGGGAGCGGACCTAAACCAGCAAGTGGTCATCCCCCGAGGGGTCCAAGACTGCAAGAGGGCACAGGCTGGGCTGAGGGACCCACCCTCCCCCCAAGTGCACAAATTTTTGTGCACCATGCCTCTAGTCTATATATATAAAAGCCTAAGTGACTGTTCAACTGTTAGCTATGATGCTTCCACCAGGGGGAAGACGCTCAACGCACTGGCATGGAAACATGGAACAGACTGATGAATCTCAGAAGGAAGTGGGGAGGGTGGGAAGAGATTAACCAAAGATCTTATATGCATACTAGAAGCTCAGTGCACGGATCTGTGCACTAGTGTGGCCCCTTGGCCTGGCCTGCTGGGATCAGGCTGAAACCGGCAGTCCGACATCCCCTGAGGGGTCCCGGACTGCAAGAAGGTGCCAGGCCGAGGACCCTATAAAAGAGACTAAGGTGCCTCACAAGCAGCCCCAGAGTGTCTTCATCAGCTCAAAGTCTATCACATTGTATCAACTTCTGTACATTGGAATTATACCTGCTGCCTGATCTTTAGAATGATGAGTTCCCCACATATAGTTCATGCTTGATTTTGTAGGGCATAAATATTATAATATTTTAAGAGTTGCTATCATTTGATTACTTGCCCTATGTCAAGGAAGGTTCTAATTACCTCACACATATTAACTCATTTCATTCTCAATAATTTTATGAAACAAATATGTTCCCCATTTTACAGGTGAAGAAACTGAAGCAAAGAGAGAGAGTTGCCCAAGGTAAATAGCTAAAAGTGGCCAAACTGAGTTTTACATGGAGACTGTCTGACTGTAGAGCCTTTGCTCTTCACAAGGTCTTACAGTGCTTTGGTGACTTGGTTACCCAGAGCTCCAGGAAAAGTTCAAGATCTAAAATGGTGATTATCCCCTTTAATCTCTGGGACTCTACAGTCTGTGTGTTCTCTCATGAAGAACCTATTAAACTAGGGTGGGGAACCTTTTTTCTGCCAAGGGCCATTTGCATATTTATAACATCATTTGCAGGCCATACAAAATTATCAACTTAAAAATTATCCTGTTATATTTGGTCCAACATTTAATTAACTTACCCCTATTGCCTTGGCAGGGCCAGACCAAATGATTTTGAGGGCCTTATAAGCCCCGGGCCAGACATTCCCCAACCCTGTATTGAAGGGTGAATAAGAACTTTATTTTGCAGTTGAAGAGGAAACTTTATAAACATATTGCTCATTCCTTTTGTGCAGCAGAGAAAAGGCATACAGGCATACAGGTAGTGAAGATGGCATAGAGAGGGTCGTATGTGACAATTGCTCATTTCCCACTCTCATTTCCCAACTGGGTACAAAAAGATCCTTTTGAATCCCTAAGTATGTAAATAGTTAATTTCTTTCCTTTCTTTCTCTTTCTCTTCCTCTCTCTCCACCCCCCCTTTCTTCCTTCCTTTCTTATTGAAAACAAAACAATTGCATTACTTCAAGCAAATAAGTAATGCCACATCCAATCTAGCCTCGCCTTCACCCACATTGCCTTCACTCTCATTCTTTTTTTCTGACCTGGGTTTAATATTCCTGTTCCTTCCTAGTCCACCTCGTTACACACTTTTCCACGGCCACTCCATTCCCTACAGGTTCCAGTTCATACCTCTTCTGAGCTTCTACCAGAATATAAAAACTACAAAAGTCTCCACCTCTGCCATTACCACTTCATGTGTTTTTTTTTTTTTTCTTTTCTCCATCAAACCAGTTGTAAACACCTTAAAAACATAGATTGTTTTTTCTCTCTTTTTTTTGTATATAGGGCTGGCCACTACATGGAGCTACATAAGCTCCACAATCATAGCTATGTTTCCGGCCCACAGGTTGCATCTTTCTGCAAGAGACATACTTTTTTGAGAATCTGAGGGGAAAAATTATTCTACATTAAAAATTATTTATTAATTTTAGAGAGAGAGAAATAATCGATTTGTTGTTTCACTTATTCATGCATTCATTGGTTGATTGTTGTATGTGTGCTGACTGGGAATCGAACGCACAACCTTCGTGTATAGGGATGACGCTCTAACCAACTGAGAAACCTGGCCAGGGCCCTATTTCCACATTTTTTAAAGTTTCCCACAATTAAATTAAACCTCATTCAAAGATGACATTACCCCCTTGAGAGGCATGGACTTCAAATTAATATCTCCTGCCTTAGGCTATATTCAATTAAGAAGCCTAAACTTATAAGCTTGCAAATTAAAATAAAAACAAACGATTTTTGCAGTATTTATCACCACACTAAGATGATTTGGGGTGAGAGGGACATTTTAGAAGTGTAATCTGGTCTGGTTAAGATGATATTTACAGAGTACAAGCAAACATTCTTTCACTATACTACATCATACAGTTGTATATCTCAGGGTCTAACCTGAGAGAATGATGAGTATATATAATAAAATATATGCATTACTACTTTCCCTTCCTGAGAAACATATACACCATCCTATTTTAGGTATTCAGTTCATCACAATGATTGCTTATATCTGGACATTGTTTTATGCCATAGACTCTAACCTTTTCCAAGTTATATTTGGAGGGCACTGTTGAAAAAATGAAAAAGGAAACCACAAGAACCTGAAATTGCCAGCATGATATGTGGATACCACCGCTTATAAAATATATGCTGTGATATGTTTAAACAGGTCTCTGTGACACAGCTTTCATTTAGACCCTTCTGCTCAGTGTTCTGCCATCAGCCTTAGCCAAATATGGTTTATTGTAGACATTCTGGCCTCTCAGAGGGATATGGAAAAATCTTGCTTTAAGACAAGTAACTCTGCCATAAGGAAAATACATCCCTGGAAAATGCTGCTATAAATAAGGATGTTCTTTTGGTCATGTCCTTTGAATCATGCTCTACTTTTCTCACATCTTATATTTTATCTTGTAGGAACAGAAATAAAGTAATGGTAGTTAACATATAGCTTTGAAACAAAATAACCCGTACGTGTGAACACTGGTTCCTCACATATTAGCTATGTAAGCTTTGAGTCATCCATCCATCATCCATCCCATCCCTCCATCCATCCAACCATATAAAGATCTGCTAAATTCTCTATTCTGTAGCTTTCTTATCATCAGGCTGCTAATGATAAAATACTGATGTAAAGAGATTGCTGTTTTGAAAATTCCAACAGACTGGGAGAAATATACAACAAAATATACAACAAAACAAGCACTGCAATATATTGCAAAATGTAAAAAATATGCTGAAGTGAAATGTATTGTGATGTGACTTTGCTAAGCTTTAGTTTTCTTATCTTTGAAATGGGGATGTTACCTCACAGAGTTGTTTTGAAGATTAAGTAAGGTAACACTTGAATCATATTTTCTATGTAACATACATTATGTTAACAGTTCATTAAATGGTAGCAATTGCTATTGTAGTTGTAGCAGTCAAAACAACCTTAAAAGAACTCTCAGCAGTTGTAATATATTATAATCCTTCCTTTCAGTTTTCACCGCTCTGTATTATTTTAGGCCATTATTATCTCATATTGTTGTTAGCCTTCACAAATCCATTCATTCTCTTCTTTCCCCGTACAGCCTGGCCTGTTTCTACCAGGCTAATCTGCAAATATTTTTGTCTTATCACCTTCCTTTTCATACATTTGCAACGGCCCTTCTTTTGCCTATAATCCTAAGGCCAAACTCTTCTTTCTGATATTCAAGGCCCAATATTTTGGGCCCCACCCTCACCTACTCAAACCTCCGTTTACATTTTTTTCTACTCTATCTGGCCCAACTCTTCACCTTTGCTTTTGCAATTATTGCCTAGAACATTCTACCAGCATACCCCTTTTACCTTCAAAGTCCTATATATTCTTTAAGACCCAGCTGAAATATCACAACCTACCTAAACCCTGGCCAGACTAATCCCGCTTGATAGTTAACCCGTTGTACGCCATAAGTGTCTACAGAAGCAAGTGGATCTTCCCCACACACCACGCGAGTCTATAGCCGCAAACCCCGCTATCAACTCTGGTCGTCCAATTTTTAAAATCAGACTTGTTAGTGACATCTCTGGGTTTGTAAAGAAAATTATGGTAACTAAATTCATACATATCCCAGCGCATATGGAAGAAATGGGGATGATTTCCGTTTGGGACACGTGGCAGTTAACTGGTTAAGAGTCTACTGAGCTCTAGGCACTAAAGCTAATACTGCTATAGTTAAGCATCATAGACCCTGTTTTACAAGACAGGAAACACAGCATGAAATCCATTCTATAAAATGTGATCCTATCTCTGACTCCTAAATCCAGTTTTATAGCTGTGTAAGACTATGCTGATAATGATCTCTTTTTGCAGTGAATATATATATTTCTGTCTCTAGTATAAGCTATAACACATTCCTTACTGTTCCATGCCTAAAATCAGCAGTTAATAAATATTTAATAATTTGTTATTTATTTTATAAACTTACTGTGTTACATTGATTTTTATAAAGATGCTCCTTATATAAATAATTTGCTTATATTGACATGTAAATAATAAATCATATTTTAATTGATTTAATTATATAACAAAACTTTTACATTAAATGAAACTATTAGATATAAAAGTATTCATTTTTTAAATGCCAGGACTAGCATTTCTTGGATTTTTATTCTAGGGCTAACATTTTTCAAGGTCATAATTTTTTAATTAAGCAGAACACAATTTGGTACATGAAAGTCAAATTTGCTACCATTTTTACTGCACAGGGTTTAAAAATGTTCCTTTTTAGAGGTAAGGGGCCAAAGCTCAATGTGTGAACATAATGCAAATGATGATGAAATAGCAAATGCCTTGTAAACATAGTCACAGAAGGATGAAACTCGAAGGCTGTGCATTTCTATACTGAATTCATTCAGATTTGGAGAGAATAGCTACCCAATCAGTTTCACTTTTACACCTGTCATTGCACTTACTTTAATGGACATTTACTTTTATCCCCAGCAATTATTTGTCATGTCACGCTTTAGTATTAAAAGCGGTTTTCAGTATTAGTCAGTGTAGCCTAAAAGAGCCACCGAAGGGAAAAGCAAACAGTTCCCACCCACATCTGTGCTTTGCTTTGTAACCTCCATTTGTTCTTGCCCCTCCTCCTTTCTTTATAATGCCATTGAAAGGCAGTATATAGCCCATTGTTAATTCCATCCTACTCATCAATTAAATCCTTAAACCCTCTTGGCTCATTATCTGAAGAGTCAGTTCCAGTATGTTAGGTTTACTCTGACTACGTAATTCAGCAGATTTCTACCTTTGGCTAAGCAGTGTTAGGAGTTATTATACATTTTTTTATCACCAAAATTGTGAAAACAGGAATAATTACTTAAAAAGACATGTTAGTAGCTCATTCTAAAAGAGAATGCGATGACAAGCGTGCTGGATGTTAAGCGAACAGTGCCCAACCATGAGCATTTTATATCATAAACAATTTAACTTGCGTGTCAAGTATCCAGCCAACATGATCAGCACCATGGCCTGATGTGAAGCTTTGCTGGAGGCGAATGAGTGCCCTTGATCTACACTTGCACAGATTTTCTGCTCTCCTATGAGTAGGAGTAGTCGTCAGTAAATGTGAAGCAAATAAATGACAAATATTTCTGAAGCTTCAGGTATGATCATCAGCTCACCCTCACTGCACTTGAGGAAGAAAGTAAATTCCACCAACAATGCCAAGAAGACCTCAGATCGCCTGATGAGATTTCTACGGGCACTCCAGGCTCAGGTTTGTTTTACTGGTGAAACTAAACCTGAAAGCCAGTAAGTAGCAAAGCAAAATGTCTGGGCCCTAGAGCTAAAGCATCAAGATTTTTTTTTCTTTTGTTACTTGCAACCTGCAAACAGCTCTGCCGTGTCCTCCTGAGTGGCATTTGTACCTCTAGAGCAGTGGTTCTCAACCTTCTAGCCCTTTAAATACAGGTCCTCATGTTGTGACCCAACCATAAAATTATTTTTGTTGCTACTTCATAACTGTCATGTTGCTACTGTTATGAATCGTAATGTAAATATCTGATATGCAGGATGGTCTTAGGCGACCCCTGTGAAAGGGTGGTTCGACCGCCAGAGGGGTCGCGACCCACAGGTTGAGAACCGCTGCTCTAGAGAGAAAGAGTAGGCAGCTGTCAAGGGCTCCACTGTGCCCTCACCTAGACCTTTCTTACTTTTATCACCTCCCAAGTGTTGACAGAGCCGCTCAAGCCACGAGGCAGACATTTGAGGTAATGGAGTTCTGTGCACATCTCTGGAAGTCTCTGATAGAAACTATGCTTCTTTGTTGAATGTGAAGAATAAATTTTTTTTCCTGATTTCTGGGAATGGCTCACAGGACACAGACTTATGGGTCTACTAGAATATGTCACCAGGCGTCATCAGAATGCCTGTGCCTGCGTTTGGTTTTGTAACATCTCTTAGAGGGGCAAAGTGATTATCACAGCAGTTTCCAATCATCAATTTTCTTACCAGTCAATGTCCAGGCACCTTATTAAATGTGAACACTTGAGAGGAGATACAAGGTGTTGTTTAATACCTTAGATCAGGTTCTTAAAGTGTATTCCCCCACCCTGACCCCAACCAGCAACATCGGCATCACCTGAGAAATGGTCAGAAATACCAATTCTCAGGACAGCAATCTCCCCATTTTACCCAAAAAGGAACAGAAGTTCAAACAAGATAAATGTAAAAGTGGAACTTCTTACTACAGAAGATGATTTAAACTACGTCCTGAGGACTGCACTGCGCTGTGGCACAGAGGCAGTGAACAGCATGTAATGTTCGGGGGATGGTACCGAACATGATGAAGTTGAAACTCTTAGGTTAAGGGGGGTGAAGTGGGGGGGCTGGGATGGAGGCCAGAAACAAGCGTTTGTTTTCCCTCCCCACCCTCCAGAGGCAGGGAAAAGCCCTTGAAGAATTTATGCATGGATAACTCCAGCATATAGAGAAAGTGAACTCTGAAAGCAGTTGACATGTGTCTCCATTCTATTCTGCTTCTATTCCTTAAGCTGTTGACCCCTCTGACTAAACTCTGCACTCTTGCCCCGAAAGGCATGGGTCTTAACTTGTACTGCTAATACTGCAACCTGAATCCAGGGCCCTCCCTAAACCCAGAGGAGCCCCTCAGGTCTATCGCTATCTAAGAATAGGCCTGCAAGATTGAATACCATGAAATTAGTGATCTCATTGATTGGGAAGAAGGAAATGACAGAATGAAGACTCCACAGGAACATGTGACGGCTACAGTGATTGAACGGAACATGTCATGAATGCTATTATCCTGGGGTTTTGCTGACTACATCTCCCAGTGGTCTTTTCATGCAGCAACAAAACATTTTTACCGTTTTATAGCTCACATGACAGAAATTTAAATCTTGACCACATCTGGACAATGCAAGACCAGAAACTCATTTCTTTCTTTTTTCTTCTTCTTCTTTATTTTATTTTTTACAATATACAAAATAAATCTCAGAAAATCATTTCAAATTAGACTGTGAACACATACACTTTTTAAGGTACGTGTTCAGCTAAAAAAAAATCTGAAGGCTTTTACTCTCTGCACTCCCCAGGCTATTTAATTTACCCTGTGTAATTATTTGTAATAATTACAAGGTAAGGCAGTAGCCTTGCCAGTCACAAGTTCTGGGATCAAAGGACAGCATGTGAATGCTGATTTCATCATTTATGAACAATGTCCCCTTGAGTAATTTATTCAAGCTTTATATTCTGCTATTACATCATCATTTGTAAACGTGACTAAAAAGAGTACCTTCCCAGAGACGGCCCCAGAAACCATATTTTCATGACATGTCTACTTGAACTTGAAATGGTGCTTGTGGCTCATGAAAACATGCAAAAAATTTGGCATAAAATGAAACTAGTTTTAGGAAACTCACCTGATCTCCTTCTTCTACCTCGCAGAGTTTCTCCTCCGTTGCAGGATTAAAGACAGGAAATTTCTTGCCACTCACTGAATTATGCCACTCATTGTTTATGAAGATCTGTAGAGAGGAAGAGAAATAGACAAACAGGCATTTAAATATGCAGCTAATTTGATTTTTTAAAATTAAATATATTTTTTATTGATTTCAGAGAAGGGAGAGGGAGAGAGAGAAATATCAATGATGACAGAGAATCACTAATCAGCTGCCTCCTGTATGGGTCCCCCTGAGAGGATCGAGCCCACAACCAGGTATGGGCCCTGACCAGAATCCAACCATGACCTCCTGGTCCATAGGTTGATGTTCAACCACTGAGCCACACCAGCTGGGCTTAACCTCCGTATTCTTGAATAAATAATTTAAAACTGAATTAAAGAACCTACAAGCCAATAACTACACATTACTGAGACCTATAATATTCTGTACATGGGTGCACTATGATATTTGTGCACCCATGTAAAATAAACAAACAAGGGGAAGGAGAAGCCTTATTTGCTTGTTGACATCAATATAATTATTCATATGACAAAACAGCATCAATCTATGTATTTGGAGGCGTTCAAAAGAATTGTAGTGCTAGCCCTGGAATTGACAAGAAAATGATGTAAGCACAAATACATAAAGGGGATGGGGATGAAAAGCAGTTCAGATGAACAGACTAGATGTGCAAAGACACCTATCTGGAGGTACAGGAAAGATAGATGTATCAAGAGAATTCTTGTTTCTCCGGTAGGGATATGGAATACAGATGAGGACCATGAAATTCCTCTTGTCCTTCATGAAGAATAAAGGACACTGGCATCTTATTTCAACTTGAAGCAAAATAAATTAAGATTAAAATACTGACTTGCCCAACGTCTTTTAGAATGAATCAGCATTCTAGCTATCAGACACACATTTTATAGAATCCTGTAATTACTCTTAAAGAGTATTTTCTTTTATGCATCTCTAGCCCTTACCTTTGTATTTTTTTCCCAAGGGATGGCTGGGAAAGACCTTAATCAAAGTGTCCCAAATTCAGCTCACAGTCATCTCTATCTTTATGCTGCTCTTAACTCAAATTTAAGCTCTAAAATGTGCTCAAGTACTTTCATATTCTCTCCCCCCCCCCATACTTTCCCTCTCCTGTGAATGAGAAACACAATTCGTAATCATCCTTTTGGATGAATTTGTTCTATACTATCATAAAGATACTTACTTACCTTGTTCTCCCTACCCCCCCCTCCTGCCTAACTGAAATTTAATTGAATTTTCACACAGTTATCATCATCTTCTGAAATCAGCCTAGTTCAGATTTTGTCCCCTCCTCAGAACATTTAGGTGGTTCTTGTTCACAAATTCCTTAGCATGATAATAAGGTGGCTTATGACCTCACTTTTCCAACCCTTTGTCCTATTATTTCCTCAGTTTACCTTTGTTTCAGCCTCATTTTGCTGTCTCAAGTACCATGCCCTTAGGCTCCACACACCTTTTATGCATGCTGTTTCTCAGGTGGAGTTTTACTCTTCTCTTGTACTCATACCTCAACTTGTCCTTAAAATGTCATCAACTCATGAAGATTTTACTAGTTCCACTTGGATTTAACCTCTTTTTCCCCTCTGACATAGTGTTTTAGTATCCTATTAAATTACTTATTATGTTCTGCTTTGTGTTAAAGTTAGAATCTACATATCAGCTCACCTGATTCCAAACAAAAAAACTAAAGACATCATGGTACTTGCCTAGATTTTTTAGCCAGTCTGCAAAATTTGCATCAAATTCATTCCTAAATTTTTAATTTTCCCTTACTTCTACCCTAAAGATAATATGACCTCTTTAGACTTTATAGCTTTTAAACTAAGAGCACAAGTCTCACCCTGTCAGAAACATACCCAGAATTCCATCCTTCCACTGTATAATTTCATGAAAAAAACAAATAAAAACGAGATATAGAATTAATTATATTTTGTTGGTCCTGTGGTGTGAATATTTATAAAAACTTTAATATCATCTCTTGTGACCAAATTTAGATTTTTTTTGCAGCTTGAGCTCTTAAGCTACTTGCAGAGTATAACTTGGCCTTTTTGGGCTCTGAAACTGCCTGCAGTCAGATCCCAACCACCAACCCCAGGGCTCCCTCCAGGCCCCCATGCCTCTACCGATTGTACTGTGTGATAAATTGTAGTCCTTGCTTCGTTGTTAAATAATACTCCCTGTACTGTAATTGTGTGATCAAAGAAAGCTCTTGTCTATAGGCCTGGGCCAAAACTAGGACTTGATAAATGCTTAATCATATATTACCCATTGTTCTCACCTCACAACTTCACTTGCTAGATCACTGAGTCACTGAAAGTCCAGTTGCCCCCACCAATCAAAAAGCACATGATGGAAGTTTATGATCCATTCCCCCAGCAACCCATCTCTTTGATCATCAGCTCCTTGCAACTTTTGCCTTTATAAACCCTGTCCTATCCCCTCCATTTTGGAACATTTTCTTGGTTCATACCAAGGGCTATGTTTCCCAGTTTGCAAATTGTTACCTGAATAAATTCTCTGTACCTTTCTTTAAAAAGATAATCTCCAGCCCTAGCTGGTTTGGCTCAGTAGATAGAGCACCAGCCTGTGGACTGAAGGGTCTTGAGTTTGATTCCGGTTAAGACACATGCCAGGCTTGTGGCCTCAATCCCCAGTAGGGGGCGTGCAGGAGGCAGCCAATCAATGATTCTCATCACTGATGTTTCTCTCTCTCCCTCTCCCTCCCTCTCTGAAATCAATTAAAATATATATATTGAAAAAATATATATATATCTCCAGCCTGGCCAGTGTGGTACAGTGGTTGAGAATCATGGTTGGATTCCTGGTCAAGGCACATGCCTGGGTTGTGGCTCTATCCCCAGTAGGGGGCATGCAGGAGACAGCCGATCAATGATTCTCTCTCATCATTGATGTTTCTATCTCTCTCTTCCTCTCCCTTCCTCTCTGAAATCAATAAAAATATAAAAAATGCACTCTCTCTTTTAAAAAAGTTATTTCCAGATTTTGGTTTTCAGATGAAACTGCAGCTTTTACTTGAGTCCCCCTAGGTCTGTGATAATTTGAAGTTTCAAGTTCTCAATAATACATCTCTTGATGTATTATAGCTTATTTTACTGTTGTATCTAAGCTATGTCTGAAAAACCCAGTTCAAATGAAAATCAGTGAATGTTTTATAAATGAGAATTAACCTAAAATAAGAACACAAATTTATCTAGCAGCCTCAGGCAACCAATGAGACCAAAGACGACCCCAAATTACCAGCAACTGCTCTGCATTATTCAGTTTTAACCTTTTATACAGGAGGACACTGTGAGCTCAACTTTTGTTTGAATTTGTGTTTATATTCACATAATCCAAATGGTCACTTTTTTTCCCTCCAGAAAAGTGTTTGTCAAGTACTAGTAAACACCTGTCTCATTATTTGGAAGGTACGAGGGGAAAATGAGAGATGAGTGAGACATGACCCCTGCTCTCAGGGGGCTCATGATTTATGAAGAGAGTGCATTTATATCAAGATCAGCTGGTAAAGAATTGAAGGCTGTGCAATAAAATCACCAAAGCAGTGCTTTTAGTTAATAAATTGCAGAGCGGAACTCTGGGAAGAGAGGGACGTGGGCTAGAAGAATGCATCCTTGAGGGGTAGGATTGGATTGGTGGAAAAAGAAAAACAATGAGCAGAGGGAGGGGATGTGCTGAGATATCTGTGACAGTGAGGAGATTAGCCTGGGACAGAGAGCTCCAGTGGAAACAAGTCGGAGATAAGTTCTGACAATGAAAACGAGGCCAGTTTGTGGCGGATCTTGATCTCCAAAGGGAGAATTTGGACTCTATTCTGGCTACAATAAAGGAGTGACAGGATCAAATAAGTGTTTTTAGGAAACCTGATTTGAATGTCCCCAAGTGGATTTAAAGTAGAGCAACCAGAGTCCTGATATTAGTTGAAATCATTTTAACATTCCAGGCTTGGGGACATGAGGCTTTAGAGTCCCGTGACATAGCGCTGTAGTCTGAAAATTATGAGTTATATACATTCTCCCCCAAACAGAGGCCTTTCGGCATAACAACAGAACTCAGCACAAATAATGGCATGATCCGGTTGCTATAAAGATCAAGAATTGCATCATTCTTTTCCTTCCTCTGAGCTGTGGAGAATTAATTGGTAGGGTCTACCTTAATGATTGGGGGGGGGTGTAATTTTATTGGCTTTACATTTGACATTTGCTTCCATCTAACTGTGAGACCAAATGTTGTTTTTTTTTTTTAATAAACCTCCTTTCTGTGGTTTTATAAAATAGTTACAGTAGTCCCACTTACCTGCTGGGCATAATTTCCAAGACCCCCAGAGGAAGCTTAAAACTGTGGAGAGTATCAAACCCTATATATACACTATGTTCACATACATACATATCCATGATAAAGTTTTATTTATGTTAACCATAGTAAGAGATCAGCAACAACAACTAATAGTATAATTATACGATCATACTGTAATAAAACATGTGAATGTGGTGTTATTAAGTAGAATAAGGGTTACTTGAATACAAGCACTGTGACACTGTAACAGTCGATCTGATAACCCAGTGGGGCCCCTAAGTGCCTAACAGGTGAGTGAGCATTTACTAATGGGTGGGGAGTGTATGCAGTGTGGAGACGCTGGACAAAGGGATGGTTTGGGATTGGGGTGGGGCAGAGGAGGACTCAGAATGGCATGAAATTTAAAACTTATAAATTGTTTATTTCTGGAATTTTCCATTGAATATTTTTCGACGTGGTTGACAGAGGGTAGCTGAAATTGCAAAAAGCAAAACCATGGATAAAGGGAAAGTACTGAATATGGAAAAATGTAGGTTAACAAATATTTATTATAATGATTATGACACCTATTTAGGCCTGTTGAACTGCACTCTCATTTCCCTCCCTTTGTTCATTTTCTATTTGTTATTTGCCTTTAGTAAGTTCAGAGGAGATGGAATCAGGCTGTAAAAAGTAAAAGAAAAAAAAATTCTTGGGTCCTATTTACCATTATATTAACCATGTTCTAATTATGAATTTTGGAATCAGGATATATGTGAATAATGTATATAGATATATAGTAAACCTCAACTGAAAGTTCACAATATTGATTGGAAATTGTGTCTATGCATTTGTACTTCAAGTGCTTCTTATATGGGGAAAGAATCAATGACAATGTTGAGGCAACTTAAAAATTGATTTTACTCTTACATTTTTTATATGTCATATTTTAGGGGATGTATCATATGACATTAGATTTTCAAAAGTGGCTGTTTTCTGAATGTATTTTAGTGTCCAAATCATACTTTAAAAAATATTTTCCAAGTAAAAAATTATTGTCTTAATGTGTTTGATATAAAGCTACAATTCTAAATTACTAAGTCCTTTCTTCAAAGTATTTCTGCCTTAGATCAAACTAAATTTGACTAATAGGCAAAACAAAACTCATTAGCCTTATAGGTTGAGATAAGATTTTGGAACATGTTAGCTTTAGGGTGAGAGAGCCCCTGACTCCCTCCAACAGATATTCAGGATGTCCTATATTCATAGTATCTCTGTTTCTTTTCATTGAATTTATTGGGGTGACATTGATTAATAAAATCATATAGGTTTTAGGCATTCAATTCTATAATACATCATCTGTATATTGTACTGTGTGTTCACCACCCAAGTCAAGTCCCCTTCTGTCACCATTTATCTCCCTTTTACCCTCTCCTACCTCCCTCTACCCCCTTTCCCTCTGATAATCACCAGGCTTTCATCTGGGTCTATGATTTTATTTTTTTATTTTTTGCTTAACCCCTTCACTTTCCCACCTAGCCCCGCAAGTCACATCATCTCCAAATGTGAGGGGCTGGAACCAAGCCAGTGGCTCTAGATATTATAAGGGAAGTCAGTGCTTTCTTGGTGGCAGAGAGATTTCACAGATCACATATTAAATACCCAAAGTATTTCTTTTAAGAAATAACAAGGGTGAGAAAGGTGATGCGATTCCCCTTTTATGTCACCTGTGAAAATATCCAAACCTGAGAGCCCCAGTCACAGCATGTGGAGTTGTTGTAAATGTACAGAAAGCGATGGGTTTTGTAAATGTGTAAACCTTTTCTCAGTTTAGGCACCAAACCCCTTCCCCTTCCCCTTCCCCCCAAAAATAACAAAACACAAAACTTTGGAAGAGGGGTAGAAAGAATGAGACGCAGGTTGGATAATCAGAGACTGAACAAAAGTCAGGTGGGGATGTTAAATATTTAAAAGAATCAAAGCTTCAAAGCTAGATCTCTGGCAACTACTTTCAATCCAAACCCTGAGGCAGCAAAGCAAAATGTTGAGACTCAGAGTAAAAAAAATCTAAAAGGAAATTAAGGAGGAAATAACAGATGGGAGGAAAATATTTAACTGCAGTAAAAGGAATGAAAACAAAACAAGAAAGTGACCAAAACAGAAGAAGGAGAAATACAAATTTCCTTTGATTTCTGTTTTATATTATAGTCTGACTTCAGTGACATAAGTGTACACTCTTACTTTCTTGTTTGAAAAACCTCTTCAGCCTTTTCAATGCAGGGGAATAGAAAAGCATTTCTGTTTTGAACCACATCTTCACCATGTCCCACAAATGACAAAAATCCCTGTCAACAATTTCTGTACATCGTATGTTCTCTGTATTAAAGAGGTAAAATAGAGAAGCACCAGCAAGTTCTGTACATATTTAATAGTTAGCAATATCAAGACCCAATAATACAATACTTACATATCAGCCTTCTTCCTGCTAAGGAAAATGCAAAATGTAGAGCCTAATTCAGTTGTTTGTTATTTCTATTTCTTCGACTTTTAAGAAAGTATTGGGAGAGTATTGCAAATAGTAAGATAATGGGACCTAGGGTGGGAAGTACTTTGTTCAGGCAAAGTTTCAAGATCTGTGATAACTGTGCAGATTCCCAGCAAACAAATTTCCTTTAGCAAGTCCAACATTACAATAAAGGCACCAGGTATATATATAATATAAAAAATTAAAATAGTAAAATTCAGTCTATGTAATCAATGCCTCTATTTGTGGGAGCTTTAAATATGCACATGCACACACACATGCTCTTTTCTAATTTGCTTATTAGTAGTGGATTTTAATAAAATATTTAATTATAAAGCAATTATTACTCATGTTCTTTTGAACTTAGCTCTGTCTGTTGCCACTGACATCTGGTACATGTGTAATGTATCTGGCTGCAATTATAATAGCATCATGAAAACCCAAACCAACACCACCATCACCCAAGCCAGACAATTGCTATTTAGAAACAACTGTGTCATCATTTTATCAATACCTGTATTCTCACGAGATTTCTTCATGCTGGTGTGTGTTATATCAGCCTGTAGATTACCCATGCCACTTCAGGGCATTTCCTTAACTTTGGGTTGCTCTTCAAATGCATTGCTACTTATTCTCTTTAAGGGTTTTTCTCACAACAAATTCATTAGGCAAAGTCCAATATAAAAGAACCTTGTGAACACCTGTAGTACTGAGAGTCCTTATGAAATGGGGATAATACCCTCTCTTAAGGTATGTATGACTTACTTTAGTATTTTTGTTAATTAGATTTCTTGAAGCCAGGTAGGTGCCAGACAACAAAATATAATGAATAAAGAAAAAACAAACAAAAACAATTTGCCATCCTCAGAGATGAGCTAACATATTGCACTCATGAATGTTTATCTCCCGGGAGCAAAATTAATGGTAAGTTCCATCACTGGGCTGTGGCCATAATCTGATTCTTTTTTTTATTTTATTGATTTTTTTACAGAGAGAAAGGGAGAGGGACAGAGAGTCAGAAACAACAATGAGAGAGAAACATCGATCAGCTGCCTCCTGCAAACCCCTTACTGGGGATGTGCCCGCAACCACGGTACATGCCCTTGACCGGAATTGAACCTGGGACTTTTCAGTCCTCAGGCTGACACTCTATCCACTGAGCCAAACTGTTTAGGGCCATAATCTGATTCCTGTTGGACTCAGACACTTTTTGAAAGAGAAGGAAAGTAATTCTAACCTGAGTGTGAGTGACTCTCTGTCAGAAACAGGGAGTCACGTCTGTAAGGAACTAAATGGTGGTCACTGTAGATAAAGTTATAAAGTTCACCCAAAACTTTTAGACTGTTGTTGCTGGTCAACAGACCTTGCTTGAGTAGCAACAGCAAAGCCTGGAAGTCTGTTAGAAATGCAGAATCTCATATGTATCTTAGCTCAGGCCTACAGAATCAATCTGCATTTCAACAAGATCCCTAAGTGATTCACTGGCACATTCAAATACAAGAAGTACTACTCTAGAGTAACTTCTCTCTGTTGGTCCACCCGTTTGGGGGTGTACCACTCACGTCATCCCTCTCCCTTATCATCCAAATTTCAGGTCTCACAATCAGAGTAAAGAAGGCACTTGTTAGAGACAATCCAGTGAGATACAATACTGCTTTTAGTGTTCAGGGGAAATAAAATCATGTGGGAACGTATTGAATCTTAAATGAGAAGATTCAGAATTCAGCTTATTCTGTCTTTGCCACTTAAGAGCTGTATGACCTTTAGCAAATCACTTACGCTCTCTGAGCTCTGGTAGCTAAGCTTTAAAATGGGAGACTAGTAACATCTTCTCTAGCTCCGTGCCAGTGCTCAATTATGAACCTCACATGACATCAACAGATGAAAGCCGTTTTGAACTGTGCCTAGAAATTCAAGTATTCATTCCACTTATATTGGGAATGGAATAACTTTAGAATTCTAGGAATCGTCTTGGAAAGAAGAGGGTTAAAAAGAGCCTAGACTAAGTAGCTAATAAGTGCTGGGCGCTTTCTACAAATTACCTTCCTTAATTCTCACAGCCACTTTCCAAGGCAGTCATTATTATTCCCAATTTACAGACAGGCCAACCGAAACTCAGAGAGATTAGAAGCCTGGCCAACGTCATATCGTAAATAAGTGGAAGAGCTGGAAATCGAAGCTGAGTTTATCTTGTTAAGCCACTACACCTTGCAGCCATACAGCTATTTGTTCAACTGCTTCCAAATAAAAAGCAAACAAAAAATATTGCTTCAGTCAGATGCGAGTTAAAAGGAGCTCCCAAATGAGGACAGGGCCACCGCACAATCAGCTTTGTCTTAAACATAAGCCCTGCCCTGTTTTAAGCACTCCCCAGTGGTTTCCCTTAAATAAAATCCACCAGGCAATCTGGCCACAGCCTCTGTCCCCCTCTCATCCATTCTCTCCTTTCCTCACTTTACTCCACCACATTCGCCTTTTGATAGTTCTTTGAACAGACCAAGCTCTTCTTCATGGGATCTTTGCCTGTGCTGTTAGCTCTAGATCTTTGTTTCCCCCACCCACCAGAGCCACCTTATCCTCTGCATCTCTCAGGTTCACCTTAACTGTTCTTGCCTTTAACAGACCTTCTCTAAAACCTCATAGAAAAGAAGCTCTTCCTCTCACATTCTCTTAGCTTCTTATTTTCTTCTTTTTAACATTTATAATTTGTGATTAAATTATTCTCTTGTTTATTTTCTTCCACATACCACACCACACACCCTCCAAGAATATAAGCTCCATGAGGCAAGAATTAGTCTTCCTGTACCATAAGACTTCACACAAAGCAGTCATTCAATGACGTTAAATAAAGGAAAGGGAAAATGGGAGAAATGAGTGAAGAGGAAGGGGTATTTAAACATGTATGTGCCTGAATTTCTTTGTTGTAAGAATTTATAAGGAGATAATGGAGCCTAGCTTCATAATATTCAATGATTCATAACTTTTCTCTGTTAAAAACATATCTTTTGGATGAAAGCTCCAGTTTCAAAAACTTCAAATGGACTTATTATTTAGCACATTTTGGGAAAGAAAACATTTATTTCTTCCCCCTGGTGGACTGAGAACAATTATTTAGCATATTTGGGGAAATAAAACATTTATTTCTTTCTCCTGGGAACAGCTGAGCAGCAACTGGAGAGACTCATGGTCATGTCCCCTTCAGTAGTTGGGGATGAACAAGTGAACAGGACAGGATTCCAACAGCTCCATGCCCCAAAGCAGTGACGCTGATCTTAGAGAAGTCACCTGGTGTGAGGGCTCAGGCTATTAGCGTTCAACGTTTAGTTTTGATTCCTAAAATCCTGGATAAATCCTTGGAACTTTGTTCCAATGTGATCCTTGCAGCCATACAGCTATTTGTTCAACTGCTTCCAAATAAAAAGCAAACAAAAAATAATGACTGCCTTGGAAAGTGGCTGTGAGAATTAAGGGAGGTGGGGCATGACTGTGCAAGAAAGGGTGACAAAAAGACTAGAAGAAAATGAGAAACAGCTCTAGGAAAGGCTGAGTAAAAAGAAATTCTAGAGAACTGAAAAAAAGTCAAAAAATAAATAGGACAAGGGTAGCTAATATTAATCAGTCACTTTCCATGTGCCAGGTACTATTTCAAGTGGTGTATGTGCATTAAACTCATTTAATGCTTTCATCCACCTTAGGAAAGTGGTACCTTTATTATTCCCATTTTACACACAAAGAAACCGAGGCAGAGAGAGGTAATATAGTTTGCCCAGTGATCACATAACTTTCAAAGAAGGTCTTCATTTAAAGGCTCAATAAAACGGGTGAGTTGGCAGACGTATGATTCATTTAGAGTTGGAACGGGGATAAATGAGGATAGAGATGGAATCCGAGTTTATGTGGATTTATAATGATGTTATTGAGGTTTTAAATTCTAAAAAACCTTTGTATCATTTTAGAAAGTTATTCTTAACTCTGATCTCTGTTTTATCCACCCCATCAAAAAGCTAATCAGACTGTACTAGAGAATAAGTCATAAAAAAGATATGCAACAATGACTTCTTTTGTTTAGGGAAAAGCAGCCTCAAGCTTGAGAGTATGTCGTTCTACCTCTACCATATTTGTAATAATTTTTTGTTATCGAACCCTGCTTGCCTATTCCCTCCACCTTGCCCCAGAGACCAATATACTTCTAGTGATAATAAAGAAGGGCATTAACATAGGAAGAGAAAAATAATTCAGAGGTTAGGGGCTGGCCACAGAAGGTACTTTCTCAGACACTATAAAATCCTTGTTTACTTGGTTTGTAACCAGGAAACTTAGTTAATAACCTTCATTTTTTCAACTCCTCTTGCAAGTGCAAATCCAATACAATTCTTCGGTGGGGCACAGTAAAAAGAAAATGCAAAGGCATTTGAAAAAGCTCACCCATTTAGATTTAATTACATACATAACTGGTGTCCTCCCAAGTGTGAAAATGCTGTAACCAATAAATCAGACAATAAAATGCTATCTGAGCAGAACAGATTTATTGAGAAGATGTGTGAGCAATCAAAATTCACTGACTTGCATTGGGTATTTTTACCCAGAAAAGTTTTTAGATGCAAGAGCAAATCCTGCTCGTTGAATCTTGCCTTCTTTTGAACACTTAGGTCAGTCATGTTCCCTACAGGGGTGTTCTTGTGCAATGACTTTGAAGAGAACAGATTTCCATCTTAAAAACTGCTCTGTGTTAAAGAATTACTAGATCTGTGTTTGTATGTTAGATTTTAATGACCATCTCGTTCGTCTAATACTGTTTCTTACATGCTTAATTAATAACTACTAACCAAAGCTTCATTTAGTAGAAAGAGTATTTTAGATTAAAGCTTCCTTGAGATGTACAAGGAAGCTACAAACTTCTGCAAAGCTCAATTTTTAAAAATGAGACATTCAGACTACCAAATATCTCCCTAATCAGCATAATAAAAATAGACTCTTTGTAACATTAGCATTGGGGTCATTAAAACATTGCCAGTGATTCTGATCTTTATGAAAACCACTTTTTTTCAGTGTGCCTTGGATTGAAATTTCTTGTGAATGAACCAAGTTGGAGTAAGGAATGTGGGAAGGCTCAAGTCTCAAGTCTTGTCATCTTTTGGGCATACTTTTGCCAAGTGTAAATTGTCGGAGGGTATAGACTCACCACATTTTCATGCTCCCATTTGGAATAAAATTAAATGAAAAAAATGTTTCTCCTTTTAATAAAACCTTGTGGAAATAATGCATTAATACACTTTATAGCTGCTGGTCAATCGTGTTAAAGGCACAATCTGATCTCTGCAGACATGTTCCTGAGGAAAAGAGCCAGTCAGCTGAGCCACTTCCTCATTTTTTGTACATGTACAAATGAAAATGACCTTAGGATTCACAAAATCATCCATGGTTACAAGTAAGGAAATAAAACATGTAAATAATAGCGAGGCTTTTACTTTATCATTAAATTATAATGCTCTTGGGTGTTTTGTTTTTTTTTCATTGACTGATTCAGAAAGCAAAAATGGCTCTGCTTGAGTTGAAATACTTCCTTTCTTCCCTTACTTTCTCCATCACAACATAAAGCTAACTTTAAATAATTTTGCTTAGACTGGTATTATTTTTCTATTTCTTTTATTTGTTTGGGAGTTCTAGGCTCTGACAGGAGAGCTGGCATCTAACTGTGAAACAGGCTAAGTTTCTTGACTGACTCAAACAACATCCATTTCCTTATTCTCCCTAGCTGTGGATTTTTAAGTTTGGATCAGACTCCTGCCCTTGTTTCTCTCTGTATCTATCAGCTAACAAGTACACATCTGCTCCGATGGCAACAAACTTTGCTGAAGAAATAAATAAGAATGCCTTCTTTCCCCAAATATGCTGAATAATGCAAGACCATTTGAAGTTTTTGCAAGAGGAGCTTTTATTAAATTTATTCAGTACTCAGATTTAAGGTCCTTCGATTTTGACACTCATTAACCATATAGACAGATCATGTTACTTCAGCAGGCCGTTTCTCCTTTTTGTTTTGTTTTTATAAATCATTGCCCACTGTTTGTCTCCTTTCAGTTTCTCTAGCAACTATATGTTCTCTTAGACATGCTGGGCTAGTCTGAAGTTAACAGAACTGCTTAGTAAAGTCCACTGTATCCCAACACAAGAACCTTTCATGCAGAAGAGAATGCCTTTCCTTAAAAATACTTTTAAGAAATACATATATGAAAAGTGGCCCGATGTGATTTGGAATTCAATATTTGATCAAGACACTGAACTCAGAACTGCATTTTGCAAGCCTCTCATTTTTGTATTTGCCAAGGGCCTCTTTACACAAGTTACTTAAATTGACCTTTTATGCTTTAAACAAATGTGGTTTCTAGAAACCCGAGGCAAAGCAGCAAACATAAATTGTACTGACCTTCGTATATTGAAACTTCAAATTGGTGAGTGGGACAGGTAAGTCTGGCATGCCTGAGGACGACATTTCTGGTTCAGCTCCTGAAATACAGGTGACAGGCTCAGCGATTTAGTTCTGATAGAGCACTTGGCTTTATTTGTTCCTTTTTATCTGCACAGGCTAAGGTTTATTTGCATACTGGGATATGATTGGATGAACAAACCCGGAGCAAAAAGAAAATGACACTACTTATTTGTAACACCTAGTGCAGGAAGCCCTTGACTTTTTAAAGTTAAATCCTTAAGAAACCAGCGCTCCAGCCCTGCAGCCGCATCTGGAGACGGGCACTATTTGCAGATGAATTAATTTACAAAGCCCAAACCTGTGGGAAGGGTTCTCAGCGCAGCTGTTCTGGCCACGAAGGCCAGTTATTATTTTTTTGGCTTCTCGTGCTTTTTATGCTCCTGTGAAACTTTCCGTTCTCTGACAGACTTGGAATCAGAGGATTTGAGGATTGAGAGTCTAAACCGGCACTTGCTCTCAGCACAAGCTGGTGAGGAGAGGACCCTGGCCAGGTGTTTTCAGGTCAATGTTGTCAGGGAGAAAGGGTGCTGATTGGGGAAGAGAGGCCCTCTATGTAGACCCTATCCCAAGTCAGCTTAAAAAAATTATACCAATCAAGTGTATTTTGACTGCTGGGGAAGTAGACCTACTGTCATTTCAGAAGCTCTAAATTATCTTCATTTTACATATGGGAACAGAAAAATCCGCAGGATTTTTAGGGAACTCAGAGTGTGCTGTCATACAAGGTCACCACAGCAGCCATAGGGTCTATAAAAACTCACTTAAAATGAAAGTAACCTCTGATTCTGGAAGTTGACTGTATTTACCAATCATTGATCCAGGCAATTGTACAAGGAGTAAACATAAACAGGACTTTCAAGTAACTCAGGTTCTTAAAATGAATAGTTCAAACTGGAAACATTAAAAAAAGGGACACATTTTTTAACTGTACTACCCCCGTTTTAAGTACAATACTTAATTGTTTACAGTAGGAAGAGACAGAAAACTTTGGATGCTCTCAATTCTGATTACTAAGAATTCAGGGGTGTTTTTTTGTTTTGTTTTGTTTTCTCCAGTGAAAATTGCCAGCTCCCCCAAATATGGGATTTTGGTAGGGAAACATAAGCTCATTGACTAGTTACTCCCAACCAGGTGCTGCAGCCTTGCTTGCTCTTTCCATCCTTACTTGGTTTTCCATTTTACAGACAGAGGGTAACTTGTTTGCTTATGATCACAGACGTAGTAAGTACAAGACAAGAATTTCATTTCCCAGAGAATTGGCTGTTTTGGTTCTCAAAGGGAAAAGTCACCCTCACAGGCACTTAAACTTGGCCCTTTATTCATTTAAGACAGAAGCCAGCAAACTTTTTCTGGGAAGAGACAGATAATATATTTAGCTTTCTAGGCGAGATAGTTTCTGTTGTAACTTACTTAGAGTCTGCATGAAAGAGACTCTAGGCAATAGATACATTAATGGCTGTAGATGTTTTTCAATACGATTTTATTTACAAAAAAGGGAGGCAGGCCGGACCTGCTGCATGGTCCAGCCCCCTAGATCCGAAGGCAACTGTCCCCAGGGTCCTTGTCTCCTGTGCCTCATGCTTGAAGACCAGATAGAACCTTCTGTGTCATTTCAACATTTTTTCTCTCTCTTTCTCCCTCTCTTGCTCTCAATTTCTTTCTTCCTTCCTTTTTGGAAAATTGAATTGTTTTCTCTTTTAAAAATGTGTTTTGAGTTAAATGCACAATTACACAACAGCTGTTACATAACTTGCGGATTGGTGCTCCGGCCATGCCCAGACAGCTGTGTTTTGCTGCTTTCTTCTGCTCTCAGTCTAACAGTTGTTTGTGGATTCAAACACTGGTTTATTTGATGTCCAGGCAGTGAAAGCTCAAAGCTTTATAACACACTTGGCATGTCATCTCACTACTCATATGCTCATCCTTGATCATATTTTATTGAAGAATTACATAAGAACAGGTCCTTTTATACCAGACACTACTGAAGGCAGGTAAAAGGTGCAGCTTTGGGAACAGGTTACAACACCTGCCCATTTAATTTCAACAAATATTTACCAAGTATCTTTCTGTGGGGAATGCATTGTGATTAGAGTATCAGGAACTCTTTAACCTTAATCTTACTTGAAGGGCAGATCTTTCCTGCCCAGAAACCACAGGGCCTGAGATCTCTAATTTTGAGGTAAGCTTTGCCCTGCCCCTAGAACTCGTCTTGAAAGAATATTATATTCCTGGGAATGGTTGCATGGATACAAGTCTTTATCAGACCGCTTCCCTCTGTTACAGAAGGAAAATGGCTTTGGTGAGAGCACAGGGGCCAACGAGGCACACCTCAAGACCAGACCTAGGGTTGTGTATTTTGATTACAAAATATCATGCAGGGGAGGATGAGCTGGAACTCTACTTGGGGGTAACCGACAAAGGATGTTTTCTCTTCCTTTCCTTCTTAGGAAGTAGAAGCATAGTTTATTCTTTTCTTGAATATGATTTCTTCCAGCTCTTTGTGAAAACTGTCATTATACAAAGATGTGCATAGACCATGGCTCCAAGCCTTGCTGAAACTACTGTCTCATTTTACAATGAATCTCTCCAGAACTCCACTCATATCCGAGTCGCTGAAAGGATAATGGAGCCTAACCTGCTCCCACCCATATGAGTAACTGCAATAAAAACCACTCAGATTTGTTAACGAACATAATTGGATGGTGAAATAAAAATAGCTTCGTTTCACATGTTCCATTTTCAAAATTCAGGGTCAATTTGTTGGAGCTAAACTTCTTTTGCTCAGTGATACCCCCCCTCCTGGATATCACTGAGCCTTCAATGTTGCCCTAAGCCTGGCTGTGTGAGTCTGCCGGTTGGTTAACTCTTTGCTTCTAATCACTGGAGTTTTTATCAGACACCACATTGTTCATATGCCTATTTGGGTTTTAATAATTTGGAAAATGTGGGCCTTGTGTGTGGTGAGAGATTATATGCTTGGTCGGCAGCTGGTGTTACAAACGAAGGAGAAAGGCAGCGTCTGACTATGTGAACATGTGACTGTGGGCTAATTTCTGTTCATCTGCCATTCTTATCCAATTAGCAATATTTCCTCACCTCTGATTCTTCTGCTTTTCACATATCCTATCATTGTTTTCTCTTTGTATTCATTATTTAGATATGGCAAATGCCCCTCTTATTTGGTACAATCAGGACACTAATTAGTCACTAAAAGAAAGAGTAAAGCCTCTATAAGGTAAGTAATTTTAGTTTAAATACATTTTGCTAAACTTTATGGACCAAAGCCATTTCTTGGAACTGGGTCTGCTGCAGGAGGTGGAGATAACCTTGCATAAATAGTGTTCACAGTGTGTTTCTTTCCTCAAAGTGGAGAGAGAAATTGAAGACACTAAAGGAATCTTTGAGGTAGTCTGAATGTAGACTACTTTGAAATCTTTATGATATTTCCCATATTTTTTAACAATTGTATGCACACATTACATAGCAACTTGATGAGATTGAGTGTTTGCATAGTACTCAGTTGTTTTTATAGAAATAACTCTCCGTTTCTCCAAATGAATCTACAATTTAAATAACATTTAATTAAACCATGTCATTGAAGTACTAGGTTTATGTAATGACCAAGGTTTGGAGCAAAGATATTTGACTGTTGGTAAGCAGAGGAAACTGCCCTAAGCTGAACCATAGACATAACTATTAGTAGAACTAATTTTTGGTTGTTGTTTGCTGTTTACTATTTTTTTATTTTAAAAAAACTTTTAAAAGTCAGATATACCATATTTGGAATACTATTTACATCTCAATAAATAGTTATAAAATGAACAAAAGAAAATAACCATCACTCTGGTCAAAGAATAGAAAAATATCAGCACCCCAAACCCATTTCGTGTATCCTCCCCATCACTATCCCCTTCTTCCTCACCCTAAATGATCTATATCCTAACTTTGAATGCCACACATTCCTTTTCCCTGATTTTGGACTTGACAAGCAAGTCATACAGTCAGGATATTTTTACAAAGAAAATTCAGAGATACAAGTTAATCTGGTAAATGAGTTAAGTCATGGGTGAAGGTAAAGGAAGTTTCACAGAGAGTACTCCCCAACCCAGTAAACATAAATAGTAAGTGCAAAATAAGCCGCAATGAGTTAGCATTTTTATGAGTAAAGGGGCACTTTTTCATCCCAACCACAGTACATATTTAATTGTAGAGAAATGGCCCTTATCCTACAGTGTTGGTCAGAGCTTAATAGCACTTGGCAAATTATATCAAAATATAAAAAAATGTTCAAATCCTTAATCCAGGTATTCTACTTCTAGAAATTAATTAAAAAAAAACAATAAAATATGTGTAAATTATCTTTAATATGTTATTTACAAAATAGAAAAATACCAAATGATTGATTTAGAAAAAAAAAACAAGTGAACAAATACTTAAGGAAGGACCTGGACCTGGTAAGTTTTGTGATATATTGTGAGTTAATTTTTCTTAAAAAAGCAGCTTATAAAACTGTGTGGAGGCATCCTAATAAATTGTGTTCCAAAATCTGCAATTTGGCTTTGACCTCAGCTTTAGCATTTGGAAAGTGAAATAGCTGAATTTTGACTTCAGTGTCATTTTTGGCACTCTGAATTTATCCATGATCAAAATGCTTCTGTCCCCTCTCTATAGATATGCCTAAGCGACTGTTGAACAGCTGACTATTTGACCGGCCGACCAGTAGCTATGACATGCACTGACCACTGGGGGAAAGAAGCTCAACGCAGGAGCTGCCAAGCTGTAATGACTTGGCAGCTGCGGTTCTTGGGTAATGCACCTGGAACCAGAGAGGAGGGGGCCCGATTCCGGGGTGTGTCATCTGAGAACTGCCCTCTCACAATCCAGGACCCCTCAGGGGATGTCGGAGAGCTGGTTTTGGCCGGATCCCCACAGGCCAGGCCGAGGGACCCCACCAGTGCACGAATCCATGCACCGGGCCTCTAGTATTTTATATAATTTCCTCAGGCTGAATAATGGCCCCCAAAGATCCCTGGAACCTATGAACGTTACCTAATATAGCAAAGGAAAGTTAGCAGCTGTGATTAAATTAAGGAGTTTGCGGTGAGAGATTACCCTAGATTACCAGGGTGGTCCCTGAATGCAGTCATAAGCATCCTCATTAGAGGAAAGCAAAGGAGATTTAACTACAGAAGTAGAAGAAAATATGACCCCTGAAGGCCCTAGTTTTGACCATGGAGGACAAGGCCAGGAGCCAGGGGATACAAAAAATGCAGCTCTAGAAGCTGGGAAATACAAGGACATGGATTATCTTCTAGACTCTCTGCAGAGAGCAGGCCCTGCCTACCCCTTTGATACTAGCCAGTGAAACTGACTTCACACCTCTGTACAGATTGGTAGTTACAAAACAGTCATGGGGATGAAAAGTACAGCACACAACATGTAGTCAATAATATGAGATAACTATGTATGGTGCCTGGTAGGGGAACACTCTGTAAAGTATATGATTGCCTAGCCACTATGCTGCACACCTGAAAATAATACAAAATAATATTGAATGTAAAGTGTCATTGAAAAAATAATTTTAAAAAATCTAAGGAAATCAATATGTGCTTTTAAACCATTACGTTTGTGGTAATTTGCTACAAGAGCCATAAGTACCGAATACACTAATCAACAAACCACAAGTTCAGAGACATCAAAAAATACATGCTGACCCTGACCACACATCATTCATTCTGCATGTTCTTCAAGTTTATTGTTAATATCTAAACAACCATGTTCAGGTCAAGGAAAGACTTTGACCAGAACCTTGGGATAAAACTCCTCAGATACTTGACATCTTGAAAATCTTCCAGTTTCAGTTGCTATCTAAATGGATATTTATTCAGTTGCAAAAGTTAACTGCAAAAGGTAATGACATTTGTAAAAGCTATTCATTTTTAAAATAATTATTTTATTTGGACAATATCACCCTTGGTTTGCATTTGCTTGCTTGGATTTGCTCCCATATTTTAAAGCAGGGGTCCTCAAACTTTTTAAGCGGGGCCAGTTCACTGTCCCTCAGACCGTTGGAGGGCCAGACTATAGTTAAAAAAAAAACTATGAACAAATTCCTATGCACACTGCACATATCTTATTTTGAAGTAAAAAAACAAAACGGGAACAAATACAATATTTGTATTTGCATGTGGCCCGCTGGCCGTAGTTTGAGGACCCCTGTTTTAAAGTTACACGTACATACCCGGACCTGTAACCACAATCCAAATTTATCTTCCTGGCCCTGGCTTTACATTTCAGCTGCTTGTGTACCTAAGCTAAATGGCACACTTAGTCATGTAGCTGGGCTTGCAAACTTGTATTTGCAAACACATACTTATTTCATGTTCACCATGCAGTGTTATAAAAATTAGAAATATTTACATAAAATTCCAGATTTTTACTTATTAAATATGAGAAGGTCTGAAGAATGGTTTTAGCCTTGCGTGCCTATTGAAATCACATAGGGAGTTAAAAACAAAACAGATTTTGATTCAATAAAGAGTCGTTTGAGCCCAGGTATTGATATGCATTTAAAACTACTCAGGCCCTGACCAGTTTGGCTCAGTGGATAGAGCGTTGGCCTGCGGACTCAAGGGTCCCAGGTTCGATTCCAGTCAAGGGCATGTACCTTGATTGCGGGCACATACCCAGTGGGAAGTGTGCAGGAGGCGGCTGATCGATGTTTCTGACTCTCTATCCCTCTCCCTTCCTCTCTGTAAAAAATCAATAAAATATATTTTTTTAAAAAAACTACTCAGGTTATTCTCTCTCCATTTCCTCATGGTATAACCAACCAATTCTGAGTAGTAGAGGTGCTCCAAGTTGGAGGTATGTCCACACCATTTGGAAAGATATTAGATCTGCAAATCCTCAGGACTACTGCACTACATCACAGACCCAACCTATTTTTGTTATTTAGTTCAGCTGGTTTTCACTTAATTAACAACCTAGTCCCTCAGTTTGTATTTTAAGAATCTTAGTGTTTTCTTCATTCTGTTTTAAGTTTGTTCTTCTGCCCTTTTACTAACTTCTTGATACGTAGATCATTTGATTTTCGATCTTTCTTCTTTCATTTAAAGCTCTTTCCCTCCAAGCTAGTCTTTAGCATCATCTACAAGTTTGGATACAGTATTTCACTTATATTCAATTCAAAATACTTTCTAATTTTCATTGTGATATTTTTCCCTGACTCATGAGTTATTTTGATATGTATATTTAAATTTCTCTATTGGTGGTCAATAAACAACTCCCAAATAGTTGTAGTCTGCATTAATGTGGCTATATTTTTATGTGCTTAAAAATTTAGCTTTGCTAAATTTTCCTAGTGAATTGGGTTTTTATTGTTATAAATTGTCCCTGTTTTTATATGTTTGTTGCCTTAAAGTGTCTTTCGTCTAATAAATTATACCTCCAGTAGCTTCTTTGGGTTGGATTCGCATAATATATCTTCTTCCATTTTCTTATTTTCAATCTCTGTATGTATTTCATATGTGTCTTTAAATGGCTCATAGTTGGATTTTATTTATTTATTCAGTCTAACAAATTTTGTCTTTTAAGTGGATTATTTACTTTATTGACATGTCATATAATGTATTGGTCAATTTATGTATAAAAATTCTACCATCATATTAAATACTTCATTTGTTATACTGGTTCATTTTTTTCTTTTCTTGCCTTTTAAAATTAATTTTAGATTAAATAAGATTCTAAAATTAAACTAAATTTTAACTTTGTATGTTGTGTAAATTAATTTTAATTATTTTAAAAATGAATTCTTTATTTTCTCTATCAGCTTGGGAATTATATGGTGTCTTTACTTTTTTTAAATGGTTATTCTAGAAATTATATGGGTTTTTTGTTTTTTTCACTTAATGAAGTCTAAAATTAGTACTTTTATGCTTTTTCTCAGCTGATCCAAATACCTTAGCACTTTAAACTCCATTTACATTCCCTGAATTGTCACTGTTGGTAGATGTTTACTTACATGTTTGTGTGCATGTTAATATTACTGCATATTCGGCTCACCACCCCAGATCCATTTCATTTCTTTGCTTCATGACCTGGGCTCTCTTGCTCTCAGGCTTCTGGTTTGGTTCAACCAATAAGAAAGGTGCTGATAGGAGATTGAAGTGTAAGAGAGAGAAAGGCCAGCATACTTCCTCCCTGGCTTCTTTCATGTCTAAATAGCATTCTGGCAGGGTTTTGGCAACTGCATCTTTGCTCGATGACTGCAGGCCCTGTTGAATGTTTCTCACTGCAGTATTGGCTCCTACAACTCAGGTACTCCCTGGACCCTTCAGGCTTTCGGGAGTGGTAACTGCTCCTCACCTAGGCAAGCTCTGGGTTATTCAGTACCCTTTGTGGCTTGCCAACACTTCTGTAAAAAGTCCCTTCATTAAATCATCTCAAAATTCCAGCCAGGTGCCTTCTAGTTGTTTTTGTTTTTCTGTGTTTGTTTTTTTGCTGTGACCTTGATGTTATTCCTTTAGAATTTCAGATGCATCTTTTTTGGGGAAGGCATTTTCTGTAATTAGTTATGTATAATAATGTAGTAAGCACTAGTAAACCACTATGCAAAATGAAATACTTTGAAAATAACCTACATGTGTACTTGTGTTCCTTCCTCCCATTGCTCCTTTTTCTCTATTTTTCATGATTTTGTCAGTCTAGGTTTCATTATGAAAAGTTTCTTCTATCCTAATTTACTAATTCCTCCTTTGACTGTGTCCACGGATTTTAAAAATTGTTTGTAGAAAATACTGGAGACCTATGATAATGTTATGTTCTTCCAAAGAGCAAGCGCATTTGCTATTGCTAGGCTCCTGGGATCTCCCGGTCCTCCAGAACCACTCTGGACCACGGTATTCTGGGATAAAAGAGGCTTTCCTCAAGACTACCCTTCCCTTCTCTGCACGGTTTTGTGTATTTTTTAATCCCCAGTTGGGGCATGTATAGGAGGTAACTGATCAATGATGTTTCTCACATTGATATGACCTCATTAGTTTTGGATGTTTCTCGGCCTTTATTTCTAGTAGACATGGAATATCTTCTCATTCTAACTTCTGAATTCTTGAACTTCTGTTTTATAATTCCCACATCTTGACTTCTCTTGTGTTGCATCCTAGAGGATTTCTTCAAATTTGTACTCTACTTATTCTCAATTCAGCTACTTTAAATCTGCTGTTTAAACATTCATTGAGTTTTTTATTTCAATGACTTTTCTTTTTAGAGCTTTCTTTTAAAAATTGTCTTTTGATATTTAGTGCTGATTTTTAAATAAGATTAATAGTCTCAAATCATTATTCAACTAAATAATCCAACAGAATCACAGATATTATATCTTTATGTATAAATAACAAAGAGAAAGCTTAACATTTTCCTGGACTATAAAACCTCAAAGTGTTTTGTCAACCCAAATAGTATTACTTGGTCAAAACACATAGAAGTTCATTGAGGCTGCATTTCACAATAGACAGCCACAATCTGAAAAATTAGAATGTCTTAAAAGACTCATTTGTATCAACAATACTTCTAAGAATGTGTTATGAAACAGAGCAGAATTATTTATTTTTTATAAAAATCTTCATATTGGAAAGGAAAATCATATTGAGATGTTTTTGTGAATGTTCTCAATTCACTACTTTATCAGAACTTAATTTAAGAGAGGAAATGATATCTGCTCCTCTACTGAAAGGAGAAGAAGGAACATTTTATTGTTATCTTTCTGATTTTCTTTTCATTAGCATTTGAGAAGGACTACAGTTTCAAGTCTCAGTGATGGAACCCAGACAGAGAGTATAAGCCTGTGTTTATGAAATCTCAAGAAAGAAAAAAATTTTTTTTTGATACAGCCTAAACTAAGGAGCTATGACCATGCTGTTGCCTCTCCATCCAGTGATTCAGAAGGCAATTTTTTCTATTACATTCTTCAGTGAGTGTAAGCCATTCCAAACGTGGGAATCTCAGTTCCTACTCCTACATGCAACCTTGACTGCTCTCCTTCTTTGGTTATTAAAAGCTTTGGCTATCAAGGCTGCAAATTCTCAAGGGCAGAGATAGTTTGTTTACCTCTCACTTTTTAGTTTATTCTTTGTTCTTTTGACTTCTGGAGATTTCTCTTGCTTTCTTACTGGGCCAAGTATGCATTTGATAACTACTTATTATACTTGTATCTTGTATTTTCAGTTGTGTTTTTAGAAGGAGGATTTCCACATGATCTAGCCTGCTATCATGAGTGAAATGGAAGTATTTTTCCAACAAAAAAGCACAGTCACGTTTTTTCAAAATCTAGATGGTTCATAAGACTGCTAGATATTTATGGTTTGTTCATTTTTAGTTTGCACATACTTTTGAGAAGTTTTTCTTATAAATGGCAATCTATATCAGAAAATATTTTTACCCTTTTATAGTAATTTTGAAATTAATTATTACTTATATGCATAGAGGTGTATGTGTGTAGAAATGTTTTTTTTGCTTTGAAGCTATTTCAGCTTTTCCCTTTTAGAGAAAATCTTGGTCAATTTATGTTAAGGTTACAAAATCATATCAATTTGTTATTGCTCAAATATTGAGTTTTGTACTTGAATGTAGAATCCCCGGTTGAGCCTAAATTTAAGCTAAAATCCAATAGTATATAGATATTTTCAGATGTGTCTGGAGGACTGATCATATTTGGCCCCTCAGGAGTATTTTTAAAGGAGGGACTAAGATATACCTGGAAATAATGCTCTAAGTCAGTGATGGTGAACCTATGACATGCATGTCAGAGATGACATGCAAACTCATTTTTTTGGTTGATTTTTCTTTGTTAAATGGCATTTAAATATATAAAATAAATATCAAAATATAAATTTCTGTTTTACTATGGTTGCAAATATCAAAAAAGTTCTATATGTGACATGGCACCAGAGTTAAGTTAGGGTTTTTCAAAATGCTGACACGCCGAGCTCAAAAGGTTCGCCATCACTGCTCTAAGTAAAGATATAACGGACAAGTTAACTTGGGTATATAATACTGCTTTGGTTGTCAGTGATGAGGTTTAAATCTGCCTTTACTATTGAGATTTGCTCCCGATTCATTACTCCCTCTCCCAGACATGGTACTGTGTCTCATTATACTGATAGAGGCAGTAGGCTGAAATTGATTAATGTAAAAGTCATTAATTAATGAAAAGTCATTCTTCCATAGGCATGTAGATATTCTAGGAGTACTCGATTTATCTCTGCTACTCACATGATATAGATAAATGTAAAGGGGAAGAGAGATATATTCTCCCCAAAGTGGGTTAGTGGCATTAGTGTACACAGAAAATACATTATCAATGGCATTTTTGGACTCCACCCTATTAGCCATGGCAGCAGAGATATAGGGCCCACAGCAATGGCCAAAAGGGTTGCCACTGGCAGCTTAGTGATCACCAAAAAGGAGACTGTGGCCTTGGCCCTAGTATCAGCTTTCTTCTGTTGAAAATAGCTGCCGTGAGGTGCTCTCAGATGTCTATGGAGAGCAAAAGCCCAGGTAAGAACCCTTACTAAAAGGAATGGATCAAGCAAGGGGAAGCAGATGATGCATAAAGCAGATTGGTGGTTGGATGCCAGTGCCTGGGGAGAGCAGCAATGGAAAGAAACTGACTAATGGGTAAGGAGTTTTACTTTGGAATGATGGAAATGTGTCGAAATTAGATAGGGTGATGGCTGCCCCATATTATGAATGGACTAAATGCCACTGACCTGTTCACTTTATAGTAAATTTTATGCTATGCAAATCTCACCTCAATAAATTACTCAAAAATATAAAGGGAAGTAGATAGAATCCCTCCTTGTCCACATGTGATAACCCAAGTACTACCCAAAATAATGAATAATTCTTTGATAAGGGCTGTAGGCTTTGCAACACCATAGATACGAAAAGCCTGAGAAACGTAGTTTTTATTGCTTTCTAACTGATCCAAGAATGGTTACCCAGGGGAAATGTGAGTTTCATGCCATTTAAAATATTTTGCTACAGTCTCATTTCAGTCTATTGTTTCAGTCTCATTTCTTAGATATTGTGACAACATAAATAATAATTAGCATGTATTGGATAACACTTCAAGAATATTGTAAGAGGGTAACTTTTATATATTTTTCCTGTTGTTTCTGATTATTTTCTGAAAGATAAAGGGCAATTTCTCTCACACTTCCCATCTTTCAAAGAATAGAACAGAGGTAGGTTTTAATCCAAAACCTTTTGTAAGTCACCCTGATTAGTTTTGGAAAGGGTTTGTACAACATCTTGAGAATCAGGAATTCCTTTCTCTTTGAAGTCAGTCTGCTATAGTTTTAAAGCAAGAAGGAACAGCGATTTAGAATGTGGAGTTTAAACATTTAAAAACAAATGGTGTGTGAACATAGGAAATAGTTTCCCTCAGGCAGTAAGTAGTATCATGGTTAGCCCTGGACCCAGATTTCAAAACCTCCCTCTAAACCAGCGGTTCTAAACCTGTGGGTCGCGCCCCCTTTGGGGGTCGAACGACCCTTCACAGGGGTCACCTAAGACCATTGGAAAACACATATATAATTACATATTGTTTTGTGATTAATCACTATGCTTTAATTATGTTCAATTTGTAACAATGAAAATACATCCTGCATATCAGATATTTACATTATAATTCATAACAGTAGTAAAATTACAGTTATGAAGTAGCAATGAAAATAATTTTATGGTTGGGGTCACCACAACATGAGGAACTGTATTAAAGGGTCTCGGCATTAGGAAGGTTGAGAACCATTAACTAGTTGATTTTCCATGAGGACATTTTTTTTTTCTAAATATGAAGTTAGGTTTTCAATTTAATCCTCAAACTGCAAAATAAAAGCACACAACTAATGCAAAAAATAGTTTCTTTGGTTTTTAAGCAATACCACGTACAGAGATTCCACTCTGTTCCTTAGAATTTAATTATTCATTCTTCACCACTTAACCCAAGTATAGCACTCTAATGGAAATTAACATTATATGCATCTATTTTTTATTTCAACTATCATTTGAGTGAGGACTGATACTATAGAAATGTTTTTATATGCCTGCCTATATGGGTTGTCATTGATATGTGCATAGACAAATCCTTTCACCCCAGTGCAAAAGTATAACAGAGACTGGTAGAGTTCGCTCTCAAAAGTATAAAATAGGAAATATATAAAATAGGATAAATAAAATTATTCTTTGTAAATATAAGATCAAGGATGAAAAATCTTGGTACTTCAGAGCCCCTGGGAGGCATCTGGCTTAGGAGAGGCATTTCACTTAGTAAGTCCACACTGAATCCTGTGGCATTCTGGATTCATACCATTGGATAGCCAGTCACTGGTGATACCATTCCACCTGCCTGGAAGTCTACACTCCAGCCTTTTCCTCTATTGGAATCCTGTTCATTATTCAAAATCAAACTTTCAAAAATTACATTAACGAAAACCACTGACAGTTATTTATAAGTATAATGAACCTTATTCTACTCTAAGTGCATTATAAATCTAAATTGAAAGCCTATTTTTACCATTGTAAGTTGAGAAAACTGACGTTTGGTGAGGTTAATAATATCCTTAAAGTCCTACTGTCTTCCTAAACCACTATTTCCAATCAATTTAGTCTCTACCTCCTTTGACTTGCCACTCGCAACAGAAAGGTTTAATTTTATCTTGATATCTCTCTTAATCCGGATTCCATATATAACCTTGTTTATCCTCCAGCAACTTCTAATTGAAAAAAAGCCTTTTTTTTCCTACTCAGCTTTGAACCAACTGCAATTAGAAGGTATACCTTTCACGAATATAATTATGGATGATTCTATTATAAGTTTTATAAAATTATAAATCATTTATTGCTTCCAGATTTTCTGAGTGATGGTTCAACGTGGGTTGGCACAGATAAAATATTCATATTATAGCTAAGGACTGGGATTCCAAGCCAGCACACCTGGTCCAAAGAATTTAGAAAGTCTTTAGCACCATAGTTTTCATTCATGAAACTGTGGTCAACCTAATTAATAAAACAAGAGGCTTGATGTTGCTCTTTGGTTAGTATACAAGGGTACTTCCCATGAAACTTTATTTTCCTTGAGAGGCAAGAACACCTTCCATGTCACATGGCCAGTATTCTTAGTTTGTGGTAGATTTGCACTGCCGTTTTTGTTATCTTAGGTTGAATTTTTTTTTTCTGTGTCCACATTGTCATTCTGCCAACTTTGTTTTCATAATCCAAATAACTAAATATACAGAGACTTCAGTGACTGGAAAAACATTACATTTCCTCTACTTATCCTCTAGCAAAAGGGAGAGATGATATCTGTATAGTTCTCATAATTCATTTTAAAGGTAGGAAACCCTGCAAAGTATGTAAAATATGTATGAACCTTTCTTTCAAGCAAATGATCATTTTAGTTATCCTCTCATTTCCACATTTGGAATCATCCTTTACATCTCTGTTTAGCAAGGATTGGGCTGGCATTTTTTCTGCTAGATAGAAAACTATTACTCTTTGTGATAGACAGACTGCTACATGTCTACTAAAATCCATTATCCTTATCTTCCATGATAATAGAATTGAGGCTGACACAAACAATTCCGGAAGTTATTTGTGCCACGTCTTGGTCCAGGAATTCAGACATCAAGGATACCTCCTCCATGTTCTCTTTCCCTTTCCCACCAGCATAAGCTAGATGAGGTGGAAATTCAGTTCTGTCCATACAAACAGTGACAGTGCCTAAGGGATGTCATGGTAATGACTTAGAAGGAATCTGGTCTCAGAAGGACCTCAAGGAGAAGGCCTCCCTGAAAACCTAAGGTGAACTCATAGAGACCTTTATGGGAGAGAGACATGGACTGCTTTGATCTTTAGGCCACTGATTACTGGAAATCAGTTACAGTAGTTAAGTCTTACCCTGACAAATATACCAGGCCTGTGAATGGATACTGTTGTAGATTATTGTCATAACTGTAGGAATCATAAAAGCATACCCAGAGACTCTAGTAGCAAAACTCAACCTCTCACCATTTATTTTTTGTTCTTTTACTAGTAAATTGGATTAATGATAGCTATATTGATATGGCATAGGAATTTGTCATTTCACATGAACTATTTGGTCTCCTGTTCCAGATTTTCCACTCTGCTTACTAGCTATCAGAATCTGCTATATTTAGTCACAACGTGTCAGTTTGGCAGCCTGCTGGCATGGACATGCTCTGGACCTTGTTATCTTTTAGTTTAGCTCCAACTTAATATCCATAAATTTTGTAACTTCTCTTCATGAGAGTGATCACGAATATTTTAATTATTCCATGAAATATATATTTTAAAATTTTACCAAGCACTCTAATTTTTTTTAACTTTTCCAAATGTCTTGATTCAAAGGTCATCAAACTTTCTGTAAGGGTGAGAGTATAAATATTTTAGGCTTAGCAGCCATATGGTCTCTGTCACAACTACTCATCTTCACTGTTGTAGAGCAAAAGCAACCATAAACTATACATAAATGAATGGATGTGACTGTGTTTCAATAAAACTTTATTTACAAAAATGGGTAGTGGGTGGGATTTGGTACACAGGTTGTAGTTTGCTGGCCTATGTCTTCATCATTGTACTAACACAGATACCATGGCTAATTATTTCCACTACACTTTTACTTGCACCCTCCTGAAATTTAATCCCATCCATCCTGACAGTTTTTATATCCTGTCTTGATCTGCTTTCTTTACTTTTGTTGTCAGGCTTCTAAGTACATCTGGAAATTTTATGCTGATTAGTGCAATTTCACATTTTTATTTTGAATATCTGCTCATTTTTGTGTTCATCACCAGTCAACATTCTTACTCATTTTCTTCTAAACCTGCTATTAATAATCCTAGATAATTACCACATGTTCTCCAAGTGGTTGAACTAATTTACGCTTTAGTAAGCGGTGACTCATTGTTTCACATTTTTGCCAATATGGCAGACTTTTGAATTTTTGCCAGTTTGGTGGTGGTGAAACAGGGCCAATGCATACAGTTTTGGGAAGGGGGCACCCAAAAGTGCATAACAATGTCGCTTCATGGAGCCGATTCATGCAGCTACATATAGCAACCTTAGTATGAAATATCTCAGGGTAGTTTTAATTTTAAATTAATATTAATGCTTGATTATTAATAAGTTTCAGAATCTTTTCATTTGTTTAATGGGTTGTTATAGTTCTTCATTTACAAAGTGTATATTCATGACTTTTTCTCAATTTTCAATGCTTGCTGTAGTCTGTATACTAGTTCTTTGTCAGCTATATGTGTTACAAATATCTCTCCCAATGAGTGGCTTGTATTTTTCCTCTTTTTAGGTTGTCTTTGGTGAACAGAAGTTTCTTATTTTCATGAGGCCAATTGTACCACTTTTCTTTTTATGGTAAATGCTTTTACTGTGTTGTTTAAGGAGTTATTCTTTGTCCTAAAGCCAAAAAAATGTTCTCCTAGGATATCTTCTGAAAGTTTGACAGTTTTACTTTCCACATTAAAGTTTTTTATCTACTTGGAATTGATTTTTATCTATGTGTCATTCAGCATTATTTTTTGAATAGGTCTTCTTTTGTCCTTTTAATATCATTCATAAATTAAGGTTCAATACATGCATAACTTTGTTTCTGCTTTGAGTCAACTCTTTGTCCAAATGTATACGTTTGTTCACATAATATATGTGATTTTTATACTGCTTCTCTATTTTTAAAGTTATCTTATTTTCCATATTTCAAAACTATTTTATAACTGTAATGTTTATGCCTATATATAGTTTTGCAGCATTTTCATTTATGCATTCCCTATTATCGGTCAAATTTTCCCCCAGTACAGTTGATATTACAGAGAATGCTATAATGAACATTGTCTGCACAGACTTTTTCTTTTGCTGAATAACAGCCGCAGGACATAACCCTCAGAGCAAGAATACTGAGTAAGAGTAAGGATGTTTTATGGTTTTCAATTTCTATAATGGAAAAAAGGAAAAAATAAAGAAAAAATAAAAACCATAAATTAATATTGCCATGCTCAATTCCAAAGTGATGATTTCACTGTAACATTTTGTCTCCAGTTTTTAATAATCAAATAATACTTTGGCTTAGTTTTAATAAACATTGATTTAATTGCCCACAAAGCTAAGGTTTTCCTGAGTCTGCTTATTGTGCATGTCTCTTCATGAGTGGTTCTCCTGCTTATTCTCTCCATACTGAAGTTTTGGTATTTTATATGCAGGTTTCAGTGGGCTCTTTATAGGTTATGGATTTATACTAGATGCTGCATAACTTGACTTCTTTTTAAGAACCGACATTTTAAACTCCTGCTTAGCTTTTTTTTTTTCATTATATTGGAAAAAAATCACAAGATTAATCTTGGACTCTTGAATAGAGGCAGTGGTGTCCTTTTTTAGCTGCATTCTGGCACAGTTGTGGCATCGTCTCTCTGAAGCCACTATCACTTATACCTCTGGGAACTGGAGATTGAATTACTGCTCTGTTTGGAGCAACCCGCAAAGACCAGCTTCAAAGATGATGGTTTAAGTTTCTATCCCATTCAAAGCATGGTAGGCACAGAAGCAGAGCACAGTGAGCCATTCTCATCCTTGTGTGGGCACTCGGCTTAGCTGCATGTCACATCTGACAGTGCTCAGCTTTTAGATGAAGGAACACCAAGTGCTACGTTAGGTAATTACACCAAGTTTGGAACCCGACTCCTAGACTAGCAGAGAGGAGATGCACACACAGCCTGTTTCTTTACATTGGCTATTCACCAGGGTGCAATAAACTATAAAGATTTTCTTGGATGGAACCCCAAGGAGAGCTAAAACATATCCTGCTTCATTCATTCATTCATTCATTTTTTTTAAAATAGTGCACCCTTTCAATAGCCTAGATATTGTGGTGGAGAGTGTTTTATAGATAACATTTTTCACTCTTAATTCTCTTTCTCCCCTTCCTCTCTCACACGTCTAGTAAGTCACTTGTTCATGCAGGATTCATACAGTTGGATATATCCTCTCTTCCTTAGTTGCACTTAGTTCAGGCCCTTCTTATCACTCATCTAGATAAATTTCAATTCCCCTTAGTGTATCTCTCTGCTTCCACTATAATGTCTTTTACTCCCTATATTTGTGGGAACATTTCAACTACAAACACAGAAACTCAATTCAAACTATGCTAATAAAACAAACAAAATGATTTTACTGAATCAAGGAACCGAAGAAGAGAGTTGGCTTCAAACATAGCTAGATATAAGGATTTAAATAATTCCAGCAGGATTATGTCTCTCACCATCTCTCAGCTCTGCCTTTAACACCATTGGCTTTTTTGAGACAGGTTCTATCCACATAGTGACAAAGATGGCCAAGGTCACAGGCGTATGTATGTGAGGCTTTTAGCCAGAAATCCCAGAGGAAAAACAAAAGCATGATGCTCTTCACTCCTAGCACGCATGTCACCCACCCACAATGCCATTGGTAAACTCTCTTCCTGTCAGGTGTATTCTTGGACGAGGGCCCTACCGCATGGTGGGGAGGTAGAGATCCTTATTTGCTAGGCTCCCCAGAATCACAAGGAAGGGGCAGTAGTCAAAACAAAGAGTGGTAGAGCCAACAGAAAATAGCATTTCACTTAATATGGCACTTATAATCATGTATGTAGTTTCCTGCTAAAAAGTAAAAAAAAAAAAGCCTTCAATGACTTCTATTTCCTCATGGAATGAAGTTCAACCCTCTAGTTTGACAATAGGTCCAGCAGACTAAGGACTCATCCTGTCTTCCCTGTCATCTCCATCCACTTCCCAGTATAGTTCAGGTTGGAAAACATCATTGCCATAGAAATCATCATTGAGTCTTACATACTTTACTCTTTTAAGTTTTTATTATACTGTTGTACTCTCTACCATGAAAGTCTTAATCCCTTTTCTCTGAACAGCTTAAATGTTGCCTTCGATTCTCAGTTTCAATTTCACCTTTTCAAGTCTTTCTAGGACCCACCAGTCCGTTGCTAACCCCTCTATTGCTATAGCACTTAGCACAGGTCTTGCTTCTACTCTTAATCAGCTTGTTTCATACTTATCATTATGTGTCTGTTTCCTATCCTAGACTTTGTGCAGCTTGAGGATTGAAACCATTTCTTAATTGTCTTTACTTTCTGCACTACACCTTGCTCTGTAGCTCATAGCAAATGACCGAACAAACTCATGTTGATCGACTGAATGCAGGTATGAAATAAGATCCCAGGTTTTTGTATTGAAAGGTTATTAAAAGTATAATGTTCCCAACCAAGTGAATCCAGAGCCTTAAAAATAATGTGTGTTAAGGGAACTCATCTAATAATGTGGCTCGACAGGGTGGCAGAAATATGTTGGCACAGTAACTTATTTGCAATGCTGAAGACTTTCTGTGGTTTGAAAGCTGAAGACATTGTGTGGTTTGGAAGCGTTTTCAAATAGTGGAGTGAAATGTTATATAACAATTCGAGAGATTATAGGCCCGAATAATGCAGTGTATTAAAAGTATTTCCTTCAGGGACGTAGATCCCATGGCTCTCAGCCAATACTCTATATTTCTAGCTACTTATGGGTGAAAGGCTGGTTTAAGACTCACACATTTTAGATAAACTAGGGCATTATATGCTCATATAAGAATATGTTTGAAATAAAATTCTAATCTCTTTCATGATGTTTCCATCTTGTAAATATACACAAAATGATTATTAGAAAATAGAAAATGACCATATTATCAAGACTTAAAGTATTATGACTAAGTACATCCAGAAACTTTTTACTGTGTGTCCTCTTTCTCAAACTACCCCCTGCCCCCCGCAAGTCCTTACCGAAGTCAGATTATCTCCACTGAGAAAAAGGCACAGAGTCAGAGAATTCTAGAAGCCACTATACACTTACAGAACAGGGCACAGAGTCAGAGAATTCTAGGAGCCACTATACACTTACAGAACAGGGCACAGAGTCAGAGAATTCTAGGAGATACTATTCACTTACAAAACAATGTATTCACATAGAAAGCACTGATGTTGACTAGGTTCTGATGTCTATAATTCAAGCCTGAATTAGAGTTTTGGTGCAAGCAGCAACACCTACCACAAAAATGCTCTTGTGGGTACCACCACAGTAACCAGATATAAACACAACCTCAGCTGTATACACAGGTGTATGCCCTATTGCAAAAGGCCATATGTAAGGACCTTTGGGGTTACAGTGAGGTGCAAGGTTATGAGAATGCCATGCTTGTTTTATAACAGCAAGTGAGAAAATTAGTTTATATTCCTGACCAGCACCAGAAAATGCTGACTCACGGTGCAAAAATTCAAAAGACAAACCCTAACAAAGTAGATTAAATCAAGGGAAAGCTGCATTTGCCCCAGATGAAAGGCATGTTTTTTTTGTCAACAAATTTACATGGAGTCAAATGCCACTTGAGGCTTTTATGTAACATATGAAATTATTCATCAAGATGGTGGTAGCATTCAGAGCTCAGCAAGACCTACCTTGTTGTCCCATCTATCAGAAATGCCGCAGTTTCAGTGTGTTCTCTACTGACAAAATCTTTCTTTCATACGTATATTTTTTCATATAAATATATAAATTAACCAAGTGAGTGTACCCTTTCAAAAGGTTTGCATGTGTAAGGTGTTAAGGCTGGAAAGTGCCTTAGAGTTCATTTTGTTTTACTATATTATTTTGCAAGCTAAAGGAGTAGTAAAAATAAATTCATTAGGTATTACAAACTCTATAAAAATACTGAATACCATTATTTGGGCCAAGTGGGAACCCAAGAATGGTTTGCCATTGAACCCAGTCCCCCTGCAGTGATAATTATGAGGATTAATGAGCAGTTTTCAGGCCTTCGTTGTTTCTCAGTTAACACTTTAAATTTTCGATAGTTTTATAATTTTCAGGAACGTAGGACAAATAAGCAGCATTCTGTTGGGGGGACGAGACAGTCTACATGTATCCAGAATAGGTACAAAATTTGAGCGGCCATATTTTAAGGGTTCACTTTGATTACTACTTTCTTTTCTTTTACTTTTTTTCTTCTTTACTTCACTGGGAAGATATTTTGCCCATTTTCTTCTGCTCCCTATCCTAAACTAATCTGAAAGAAGATTCTGATCTACATTTTTGGCTCCTTAATGACTAGATTTCTTGATATGGTCTCAAGTGTTAGTTCTTTGATCTCCCACCGAAGCTTGCTACTCACAGAGAGAGTTATTGTGTGTGCTGGAGTTTGGGGGAAAGTGTGCTTTGAATAACCCTACTTCTGTTCTATGTTACTGCTCAGATCTTTATCTTATGTCCCTTAGTATTTTGTAAACCTGTTTCAGCTGTTGCCAGCATTACTTGCTGATAGCTAAAATACATTTAGGGAGATGTTCATGAATAATGGAGAGTCTTTTATTCATGTTAAACTTACACACAATGGTAGTCAATAATATTTTAATAAAGCTAGAAGAGAAGGTGGGGAAAATTTCTAATCTCTATAATTTGAAGTTTTTGTACGGAAAAATGTTTAAATCAAATTTAACAATAATTTCCATCTAGCTATTCATAGCTGAGAAATTAATTAAAATGGCATGTGTGTAATTATTGTTTTTACCCTTAATTAAAATGTTAATTGAGTACAAAATAAAATACCAAAGGATTACTCTGTTTCTTTTCTTAAAACTGTTCTACAGCTTTGTGGTACTTATAAAGCACAAAATCATTAATCAGGCTTATAAATTATTCTAACATGGCTTTTTGAAAAAAACATTTTTACTATGGCTTAAAATAATATTTTTCAAATGATAAATCAAATAATCAAATTATCTGTCAAACTAAAACATAATGCTATCAATTTAGTGTGTTGAGGCCAGCATTTTAAACATTAAAATGCAGAATATAATATATTAGAATATAATACATAAATATATATAGTAAGGGTCAATGTTATTTGAAAAAAAATTTTCAATTATGCTTATGTGTGAGATACATACTACATTAAATATGATATTAAACATATCACATCATACATTATAATCATACTTTGTATGATTATATTTCAAGGAATAATTATATATTATTCCTTTCAAGTATTTTCTTAAAAGGAAAGTTGCCAAAAGTAATTATCCCTGAGAAATAATTGTCACAGGGATAGACATCCTAATAGTAGAATCTTGAAAGAGAAGCAGCATGACTCAGACAAAGAACACATTTTTGGGGAGGAATGATAGGGCTCTGTCATCAGCAGGGTGCTCTTTCTGGGTATCTTTCCAAATCTGACTCTCATGGTCATGGTTGGAACATGACCCATTGGGTCCAGCGTCTAACCACAAAAGCATTCATGAAGCGAATTCTCATTATAATTCTCTCCCAAGTTCAGAATCACAAGCCCTTTGCAGTTTTTTACTCAGATGCACTTCTTAGTGATGTAGTGGAGGATATAGCCTTCTACTTAATGGTATATCTTTGCCCCAGGCTCCTGTATGATCTTCTAAGATCCATTGGGATATCTTTTTCCCTATGTTTTTGGAGTCTGTGAACCATAAATTATATTCCCTGAGCCTGTTCCGAAACAAGTCAACATATTGAAGGAAAAAAGCTTTGAGAGAAAATATAATTCACCCCTAATTTACATATCTTTTCTGGGTCAGGAAATGACTGACTAAGCAACTTGAGTTAATATATCATAAGAGTTACCAGTCTGTGAAAGCAAGTCAATGATTATTTAAGAATTATCGAGTGCCCTTGGCGGTCCCGGATCTGTCTCTTACTTCAACAGTGTTTGGACTAAAAAGAGCCTGGGACATCCCATCTTCCAGCCTCTGACCACTCTCCTGCATCTCATCCAGTCACCTCCTTCAGAACTACCTCCAAGACCAGCCAGCACACCAGTGTGTTTTCTATCTTAACTCCTTATTGCCGAACAACCATAAGCTCCCAAATTCGACAGAATTATTCCACCCAGGTGGAGGCTGCGGTCAACCACCTGGCCATCCTGTATCTGCGGACTTGACACCTACCTCTCTCTGGGCTTCTATTTCCCCCGTGAAGATGTGGCTCTGGAGGGCAAGTTGGTGGAGATGAAGCGCGAGGGCGCTGAGCTTCTCTTAAAGTTGCAAAAAGCGCGGTGGCTGTATTCTCTCCCAGGACCTGCTGAAGCCTCCCCAAGATGAGTGGGCAGAACTCAGGGCCATGGAAGCCGCCCTAGCCTTGGAGAGGAACCTGAACCAGGCCCTTTTGGAGCTGCAAGCCCTGGTTCTACCCGCGCAGACCCTCAGCTTTGTGGCTTCCTGGAGAACCACTTCCGGGGTGAGGAGGTGAAACTCATCAAGAAGATGGGCTACACCTGACTCACCTCCGCAGGCTGGCGGCCCCCAGGCTGGGCTGGGCGGGTATCTCTTCGAAAGGCTTCCCATCAAGCACAACGAGGAGCCTGTGGAGCCCAGAGGCCTTTGAGGGGCCCCTCTGCATCCCCCTGGGTCTGGCTTTTACCTGAAATACTAGCCATTCCTTTAACGACCCTGAAGCCCTCTCCCATGCATTGAACCAAATGAAACAATAAAGCTTTTAGCAGCAAAACAAACAAACAAACAAATAAATAATTATCCTCAAAACTTTTTTTAAAAAGGGTTAATTTGAATATATGTACCTACTAGGAAATACAAAATCATGCATAGAATTCACATGCATTTGTGAAATTTTAGCTATTTGCTGGCAGTGAGAAGCAAAAAGCAGGCTCATAAACTAAAATATCCCTCATAGAGATTAATGTCTAACAGGTGATCAAGATTTAAAGATATTTCTTGCCACTGACTGTTTTTGATTCAGTGGCTCAATACCTATTAATCACTCAATTTTGGAAAAACTTAACATAAAATTGAGATGCGGGATTGAGTGACGAGCGCCCTGACTTGGGAGCCAGGGTCCCAATTGCAGCCCCTCTAAAAGCAAGGTGAGCCTGGCAGGTGTAGGCACTTGGGCTCACAAGGCCTCTGTGCTGCCAACTGGGAACAATGCTGGGACCAGATGGGCCTGCCTTTCAATCTGTGCCCGGCGTGATTCCACGTGCACTTTATACTCCTAAACTGCTCATTAAGGTTCTTATTTGTCATGAATGATAGCAGTCTGACTCAAATGACATATCTAAGGAAAGCAAATTAAACATTAACAGGGGCTTTTCCTATCTTAAAAAATAAAATTTTGTGTGCAGGTGTTTAACAGGAATAACTGACTGAAGTTTTCTCTGTGGGATATAAGGTGAATAGACAAATAGGTCCTCGTCTCCACACCAGGTTGCAGATACAGTCACTAATGATCAGCGTGTATTTCCAAAAGCAATTGGAGGTAGGCAGCTTTCAACTTTCCCTGCAGCAAACTTGGTTTCCAAGCCAAGATTCAGACAGCCTCTTGATTTTTACATGTTTGACATGTGGAAAGTAAAGCTATAGGTATTTTTGCTACTAGGCATCCCGTTAATAACAGTGCATTCTGAGGCATGTATAGAGGACTGATTCCATAAATGTAGTAATGTGTGATAACAAGGACTGGTCACTCAATGTTGAAGTGCTTTCTCCTCCGTTGGGATTGACCCTGTCCAAAGTGCCCTGCCATTATATAATGATTGGGGTTAACTTAGTTCGATGCTAAAGTTCATAGTTAAGATAAAAGTTATTCTTTAAAAGGCTTCCTCTCTGGAATCTTCCACTGTGCTCCCCCATCCCAACTCCTACTGAATACTTGGAGATAGCGTAGTATTGATATGACTGAGTTTCCAAAACAAAGCTATTTTAGCCTCAAGACAAAGTTAAAGATATGTACAAAAATTTGTTAGAAAAAGAATTCTATTGTTTTTCTATACCCATACGATACTACACGATGCAAAAGGAGATTATTTCAATTAACAAGTTATCAGATACTTATTGAGCATCTACAATGTTCCAGGCACTCTGACGTGGAATAATTGATAATGGCAATAAAATACTGGAATAGGTCACTGAAAGATTGCAACATACTAGAGAAATGATGATTAGGTAAATGTTCTCAACTTTGAAGACATTGGTTTGTTTTGAAGGCAGGGATTAGACCTTAAGACTTTAGTAATTTGCTGCCATATAATTGTGAGAGCGTTCTCTAAGTTGTGTTTCTATGGTAATTATTTGATGAAAAAAATCCCCATCACAGTTGAATGAATGAGCTCGAAAAACATCTCCTCACTAGAAAGGAACTAGAAATAAATACAGACAGACAGGGCTATTTCAAGGTTGGTCATTCCGAAGTGTCTTGTCAGTCTTGGCCCTTCTAGTCCTTTCTCCACAGAGCCAGACAAACCTTTCTGAAACACAAATCTGGTTGTCGCTGCACTGCTAAAACCTGGCCAATGGCTCCCCTTTGCCTGCTGAATTCTAAACTTCAAGGTCCTCAGTATGGGGTGTTAGACATGCTCCATGGTGTAGACTGTGTTTACTTCCCAGCCTCACCTATCACTTCCCTGTCCCAAACATTGAGCTTCATCATATTACTTATTTCCCTGAATATAACTTGCTCTCTTGCTTCTGAAAATTAGAATATTAAAATGCTCTAACTATAAAGCAGTTCCCTTCTTTCGTTCCTTCCTTCCTGCCTTCCTGCCTTCCTGCCTTCCTTCCTTTCCTTCTTTCCTTCCCCCCTCCCTCCCTCCTCTCTCCCACCCTTCTCTCTCTCTCTCTCTCTCTCTCTCTCTCTCTCTCTCTCTCTCTCGTCTTTCCCCTTTCTCTCCACTCGGTTAATTACTATCTCAGGACTTAGCCTTACTATGACTTTATTCTAAGAAACTTCCCCAGACTCCTTAAGACTGTTTGGGCTCTCATAGCACTTAATATCTTCCAACCACATTAGGGTGTCCATGAATTTGTCACATCCACTCAGTTATAATGAGACTGTGTCTTGCTAGCCTTTTTTTTAAAATATATATTTTATTGATTTTTTACAGAGAGGAACGGAGAGGGAGAGAGAGTTAGAAACATCGATGAGAGAGAAACATCGATCAGCTGCCTTCTGCACACCCCCCACTGGGGATGTGCCCACAACCAAGGTACATGCCCTTGACCAGAAATGAACCTGGGACCCTTGAGTCCGCAGGCCGATGCTCTATCCACTGAGACAAACCGGTTAGGGCTTGCTAGCCTTATATTACAGAAACTAGTATAGCACATGGCCTAAAGTAGATGTATTCAATAAAGAATTATTAATTACATGAATAAACATTTATCATGCTCTTCGGGGATGATACAAAAAAATCCATTTATGTACTAGGTACATAACAGTTTTTTTTTAAATTGTTATGAAGACAGAGCATACTAAATTCAGAAGCCTAAAGTTTGTTCTAAGAGAGCTGTGGACAGCAAACTCCAGAATGATTTAGAATCTCCCTTGGGCGGGGGGGAAAAAAAGGACACGTATGTAATACCCTTTGTAATGCTTTAAGCAATAAAAAAAAATAATAATAAAAAATAAAAGTAAAAAAAAAAAAAAAAAAAGAATCTCCCACAGTATCATTTGGGAATGTAAGGAGATTGTTTAACATAACTATGTAGCATAGGTCCCCTTGGAACATGTCTATAAAAAGTATCTGCTTCCATTTTTAGACACCTAGCTTCAGCCCAGTGTGCTGCCAGGTACATGCTGTCTCTTGCTTTGCAGCCTGGGCTAGAGTTACACCCTCTGCATTACATTTCATACCCTTGATTATTTACATAATCCCTCTGGCTGTGCTGATCAATTTACAGACCAAAAGGAATCCCATTATCGGTGTACTAAGCCATATACTTGGCTGCCTCATACAGATGTGTTTTACCTGGATTATGTCTGGCAGAGCTGGTCCCCAAGTGGTGATCATGTCATTGTACTTAACACAAGATTTCCCTAGAAACAGTGGGATACCGGAGGTACAGGGAAATCAAGTCTGGTCAGCATAGTCATCCTTAATAACTTGTCTTCTTTCCACAATCTGTGATTTTAGAAATATATTAACATACAGCGTACTTAAAACTGTATGTTATAATCAAATGGTTTCAATGCCAGCCCCCTTTGGAAACTTTATACTCGTGCCAAACTATTGTACTGTGATAATTTGTGAAATATTAACTTTGAGAGGGATGATAGTCCCTATTTTGCCCAAATTATGCAGTTTGTTAGGTCTCTAAATATTTTGAAGGATACAATGAGCCACAATATTAACATTTTAAAATATATAAAATGTAAATACATAGATATTAGCAGAATTAAATTGGGAAAGAAGCTATTTATGAGTAGAGGGATTCAGAGTAAATCTTGGTGAAAATAGTCTGGGTTGCGGGCACATCCCCAGTAGGAGATGTGCAGGAGGCAGCTGATCGATGTTTCTCTCTCATCGATGTTTCTAACTCTCTATCTCTCTCCCTTCCTCTCTGTAAAAAATCAATAAAATATATTTAAAAAAATAAATAAATAAAATATATAAAATGTAAATACATAGATATTAGCAGAATTGAATTGGGAAAGAAGCTATTTATGAGTAGAGGGATTCAGAGTAAATCTTGGTGAAAATAGTAAAACAATTATGGTGGTTCCCATAGTTCATTTATATGTTTACAAGCTTATAGGTTCATAAAACAAAATAGTATTAGAACATTAGCATGCCTTAAATATGTCAAGAGAACTCATTACCATTTTACTGGTGCTCTCTAAATACATCTTCTGATACCAAGATGAAGAGAAGAAAGGTATTAGTACATCAAGTGGTTTAGTACATCAACGTTGTTCTACAAGAGACTTTTTACTTCTCAAATAGAAGCACTAAGCAGACTTCACAAAGATTTGTTGAGTACAGTTGACCCTTGAACAACATGGGGGTTAAGAAATTCTCATGTAACATTTTCCTTCCCTAAAATGTTCAATATCGCTTCCTCAGTATCCACGAGAGATTGGTTCCAGGACCCCCACAAATACAAAAATCTACAGATCCTCAAGTCCCTTTTAAAAAATGGTGCGGAATGATGCATATTTATTGGGGGAAAAATTTGTGCATTTAAGTGGACCTGCAGTTCAAACCTGTGTTGCTCAAAGGTTAACTGTACTTTTAGAGATTCAGGTTTTCCCATTTGTAAGGGCATGTTGTTAGAAACAGAAACAATTGAGTCTAATCAGAAAGTCATTATTTCCAATATGATCTCCACGTCAAATAATAGTTAAAAAACAGGGCGATCACTTTGTAAGTTATATAAATGTCTAATCAATATGTTGTATACCTGAAACTAATATAATATTGTATGTCAACTGTAATGAAAAGTAGAAAATTATTTAAAAACAAAAAGTTAATAAAAATATTCATTACTCATTATAATTTCTTTTTTATTAAAATATAAAAATCCATGCTAATTATTTTTTCAATTTCAGTAAGTCTTGGAGAAGTTCTGTTTCAAATTATTCAAATGTCTTAAATACAGATGCAAATGGAAGTTGATGTTCACAGATATGTCGAGTCTTGGGCAAGTGGGTCTGAGCTGGGAGTTAGGCGGGCACATGCTTTTAAGGCTGGTTCTACCTCTGACTATATGACTTTGAGCAATTCTGTGTTGCCTTTCACTACAGGATCACCTGCAGGATTTGTTAGGCACAAATTGCTGCTCCCAAATCCTAGAGTTTCTAATTTAATAGGTCAGGACAGGGCCCCAAAATTTGCATTTCCTACCAAGTTCCCAGGTATTACTAATGCTTCTGGTATGGGACAGGCTTGGAGAACCCATACAATGCACACACCTCCCAATCTGCTTCTCTTACTTAGGAGGGAAGCAGAGGGGTCACAATGGAATGCATCATGGCAGAATGTGTTATGGCCTTTAGATGACACTGTGGGAGTCGTGTGCATTCATAGGAAGGGGAGCAGGAAAGGGAGGAGGAAGAAGCACACCTCTGGATCCAGCTCCTAATATTCTTACTTTCATTATTCCATCAACAAAGATATGAGCCTAGCATTGGCAGGCAAAAAACCCAGAGTCTACAGAAGAGTGAAGAATGTACCAGAAATGTCCAATATATTCGCTAGCTGTCCATCTTTGCCCTGCCCTGTACTGTATCCGGGAGCTACACATTCCAATATTATACACAGTTGTAAAGAGGCAAAGCTGATCTGCAGTTATCCTGTTGGTACGAATATGAAGATGTTTCCTTACATACATAGTGAAAACCCTCAACAGCTTCATGTTCAGAAAAAACAAGGTTGGATGTATTTTTTAAATAAAGAGTTATGAAGAGTTATTATGCTTTAACTAGAATATTTTTAAATTTAAACATGAATAGACATGTTCTTTGTGATACATCTGAATGAATACTCACATTTATATGGTTAACTGTGGAATCACACATCGATGAAAAACATTTTCTGGTAGGAACACCTAAACGCAAAAGATTTAGTTAGCTCATAAACTTGGGAAGAAAATAAGGATGAAGCTTCCTTTTTATATTCTGAAACCCAAATCCCATTATAACTATTGCCATTAAAATAAAAATATGTGAAACAGAAGGTTTTTATATACCCTAACTGATGTATGACTTATAACAAGCAGAATTACACGCAATAAAATGCCAGTAAAACGTTGTCAGGTGCATTAATGAACTTCCTGTCATGGGATTTGTCTTGTAAAAGCTATTTTCTTTTAAAGAGAGGAGGCTGCATGCTTTTCTTATTGGCACATCATTCTCTGAATAGAACACTCCTTTGTTGCTGCAATTCATTGCCTCTTCACGGAGTTACTAGATAGTTCCGCATATTTATAGAGGCATGAATTACACTGCTGAAATAAATATTACAATGCTTCTCTATTCAAAGGACCTCAGGAGCAGGAATGTAACAAGGCATCTGCTTTCTCTGAAGAAAATTACATGAGCACTCTGTAATTTTCAATGGGAGGGAGAACAATTTGGGAACCTAGAACAAGTTTGCTCCATTCCCCCCCACCCCATCAAGATAATAAAGCTTATCTCCAAAAAATGAACATTCTCCAGAAGAGTTCTGAGGAATATAAAATAATAGTGCAATAAACTTGCAGTAAAAATTGTGCTGGTTTTTTTTGTAATGCTTTATAGAGCTTTGCAATTCTTGTATCATTCCAGGGACTAGGAAAATAAATAGTTGAATGTGAATATTTAGAATTTTGTTCATAATTTTATTTTCCAAGTTGCAACTTAAAAAAAATAATATAAAGCTGGTTTTCTCCGAATCCTTCCTCTATATTGAAAGGACACTCTTACTAACAATAAAATGAACTGAGTTTTCCCCTTCCTTCCTTGAAAGTAAAAATATACATCTTCTAATCAAGTTAGAAGACACATAGATGAGGATACTTTTTATTTTTAATAGAGGCAATTAAAATTGAGTTTTTCATTTTTAAACAGAAATGTATAAATGTGCCTATTGCAGATATAAAAGTCATTTTATGAAAAAAAATACAATCAACAAAGTTAATAAACAAGTAAAGGAAATGAACATTCTAACAAAGTAGACATGCAGTACTTTACAAAATCTTTTTTATAAACCTTTGTATTTTGTAAAAATATTACCTTTTTAAAATTTGATTAATAATTTACTTCTTTATTTGAATATCATTTTTTTAAAGTTGGTTATATACTCAGGTGCCATACCTTTAAAATATCCAAAAGCATATTTTATGTTTAATAAACACATACTTAAAAATTTTATAGTAGCTATGTAATATAACCATGCTGCCCAACACAGTAGCCACTGGTTACATGTGACCACCAATCACTTAAAATATGGCCAGCATGACTGAAGAATTGATTTTTAAATTTTACTCTTAAAAGATGTTAAATATACTGGGAACAACTTTATCAACTATAAATTTTATGAAATCTAATACAGATGAAGTATTTCTGATGAAAATTAAAATCTCTGAATTGAGATTTGTTTGAAGTGTAAGATACACACTAGATTTCAAAGACAGTATAAAAAATAAAGAAAAAAATAGAAAAGTAATGATTTTTATGTTGTTTACATGTTGGATTAATAATATTTTGGATATACTGGTTTAAATAAATTACATTTCTGGAATTTTAAAAATTCACCTGCTTTAGTATCTTTAATATGACTATTAGAAAAAATTAAAATTACACACACAGCTCGCATTAGGTTTTCAATGGAATAGCACTGATCTACATAGCAATTAAAACTTAATTTTTGCAGTTTATGAAGTCTATGGTCAATTATTACTACATGTATATTTTGAGCAAATCTATTTTGTATAACCACCACCAATCTAACCACAGGAGGTATAAGTTTCCCCTTACTTGTAAGGCCATTTCCAATGTTAGTAAGTGTTCACAGCCCATATTAGGTTAAATTTTTTAATGAAAATCTGAGTTTTAAAATTAAAGTATATTGCTGGCTCACAGTGTACAGTTATAAAGCTTGCTGACAACACAAGGGCTCCTAAATAAAAGACTCAGTGTGTACTCCACTCACATAGCCTTGGCCCCGGGAAGGGCCTGCATTTGTCTGGAGAATGCGGCTCCTTTCTAAGTGGTACAAAGACAGCATGAGCAGGCTAGCTCTGTATGTTTGTATCAAAATAAAATATTGCAATATTATAAAGTGCATTCTCAGAAAATTGTTTCCTGCTCAAATTATATAGGTAGAGTGCATTGATCTTCCTAAGTGATGTGCAGGAAGAATACTGCTATCTGACACTTGCCAAAGGTTTTATTATTCTCCCAACTTTCACATATATTCTATCAGTATTTTCACTTTTCCCCTCGCAAAACTATAGCTCTGGTAACTCATGATGCCTCACAGACATAAACACTGCAACTAAAATTGAATAGAACACTTATAGGCTAAGAACAGATTATAATGCGAAGAATTAATTCAACCATATTTTTGATTTCTAAAATTCAACTAGAATGAAAAAAATATTCAATCATGTTTTATTCTTCAATTTATATGTTTTAAAGGAGCCAAAACCTTAATGGCAATGTAGTTTACTCCCACCAAAATTTATTTATAATAATTTTTAGTCCTATACAACTTATTTCAGTAAGCCTATGAAAAAGAGTTCTCCCTTGAAAATATTCCTGTAAATTAGAACACCTTTGTGAAACAACTTTACATTGCAGGCAATTAAAATCAATTCTTAGTTACTGATAAACACTGTTTTCATGCTATATATTTTACTTAAACATAGGAAAAAAACAACTTAGCTAATGCTTTTATAAAGCTAGAGGGCTCTAAGGAGAATATCTTTACGGTAATTCCTTAATATCCCTTTTGGAAGAGTATTAGTCATTTCTTATTCAATGTAGATTTCTTAAGTAGCTGACATTTATTTTGTTTCTTACCACCTGATCTTGGTACCTTAAAATCTGTTTTTCATTTGTTTTACATTTATTCATGTTTTAATGGCTCCTAGTGATTTTCAACTAGAATTTTCCTAAGGAGTGAGTTTTAAGATCTTTCTACATATTGAGTATTGTTTGTATTGATGTTGTTTTTTAAAAAAATTCTATTTGTTAAACAGTAATGAATCACTCGATTGATTATATTCTTAACTGTTACTAATTTTAACCATTGAATTGGCTTAAAGTTCCCCTGAATACAGTAAGTGGTATGTATATTTAATTATAAGAAATATGATGCCTCTCTTTAGATGCTTTTATAAATAGTATATTTGTTCATTGAAATTAAGGCCAGGCCTACACCACATAGATTAAAAAAAAAACAATTAAAATTTTATTTTTCAATTACAGTTTACATTCAATATTATTTTATATTAGTTTCAGTTGTATAGCATAGTGTTTATATAATCATATACTTTACAAAGTGTTCCCCCCAATATTTCAAGGACCCACCTGGCACCATACACAGTTATTACAATATTATTGACTATATTTCCTATGCTGTACTTTATATCCCTGTAACTATTTTGTAACTACCAATTTGTATTTCTTAAACCCTTACCTTTTTCACCCAGTTCTCCCACCCTCTCCCCTCTGGCAACCCGTCAGTGTGTCCTGTGTCTATGAGTCTGTTTCGATTTTGTTTGTTTACTTTGTTCTTCAGACTCCACATATAAGTGAAATCACATGCTCTTTGTCTTTCTCTGACTGACTTATTTCACTTAGCATAATAAACCACAAAGATTTGAAGAATGCAATGTTTTACCTTCATAACAAAAGTTGGCATCACTACCTATACTCAAAAACAAAGTTTCCTTTTGGAGTACCAAACCACGCCACAGCTTCCAGGTTATGAAGGGATTGGAGGTAATGGATCCATATATTTTATATTTATTTCTTCTCATGTTTATCAAATCATTGTGGTCATCAAATGAGATTATTCAGGCACACATTCTATCTACATTGATTTGAGGGCAACTTTAATGAAACATGACAAAAAGGGAATTTATTTTAAAAGTAACATCATGAATTCTCCCAGAACTATTACACACACTACTCAGTCTATAAGTCATGTAATGGGCATTGTCATTTTGACATGTAGAACGTTTCTCTTCTTCCATCACCTTTGAATTAATTGGGTTGTAGAGGGTAGGGCAAGGGAAAGAGGGGTGGAATATGGAACGTGCGATGACTGCCATTGCTACTTGTATCATTGGGACATTTTGAAGTCAGGTTGATATTAACCTAGTAAGAGGAGCCCCACTGACTTTCTGTCTCCTCCAGACAATAAAACAACATAATTGCATCTGCGCCCCTCTTTGTAATTGTTCTCCTATAACAAAGATTCAGAACTAACGACAGATTCTAATTAACTCAAATTAGACTCATGAGAGAGATGATAAGTACTCCAACATGAAGATTTAAACATGAATCCTAATTTTAAACCTCAACGATGTTGGGAACAAGGAAATAGATGTTAAAGGAACAAATTGGGCCGCTCACTACAGATGTTAGAAGTTAGCAGTAACCAGTCAATGGCTTTAACCAATTTGAAAGCATGCTCCTCACTGTCTGCAAGGAAGGATTGCAGCACCTAAAGGATAAGAGACCACATTGCAAAATGGCATTAAGTCCTTTCTTGCCCTTGATTCTGCGTTTATCATTAGTTGGGGATAGGAAGGGTGGGAATGGTGGAAATAGGAAAATACTTTATTGATTTAAACATTCATCGATTTAAAAACTTGCTTGGCATATTTTTGAAAGTTAGTGTTACAACATATTATTAGAGCCATTTTGAAAAATATATAATGAGAACTTTGGTATTAATGATATTGTTTGAGAAAACCATTTATTTTAGATGTTTATTAATGAAATTCCTTATTGAAAAGGTGCAAATTTTCTATTTTTCCATAATTTACATCTCATTAAAATGTTACTTTTATACTAAATGTTTTACTTTTACAAAAGTGTTGCTTCTAATGTTCACTAATTTCTCTGCATTCTCAGTTGTTTACTATGAAAATAGGCTGCAGACAACTGATCTTCAAACCTCAGAGGGAAGGCAGGAAAGGATGGGAAGAGGGTGTTAAGAGATCAACCAAATGACTTGTATGCATGCATATAAGCATAACCAATGGACACAGACAATAGCGGGTGAGGGCCTGTGCTGGGAGGTGGGAGCAGGCTGGGAGAGGTAAATGGGGGGAAAAGGAGAAATATTTAATACTTTCAACAATAAATAATTTTAAAAAAGATAATAGTCTGTAGAGAAAGGTGATCTTTCTTAGTGTTGCAGATTCTCCTCTAGCAGTCACATTGTTTGAAATCCATAGTATGATAAAATGATTCATTAGTATGAGTTTGTAATTCTAATCTTTGTTATATAAAGGATTTAAGATAGCAAAAAAATAAAATAAAATAAAAATTCATCATAATAAAATGTAGAGCAACCCTGGCTGGTATAACTTGATTGGAAAGTCATCTCATATACTGGAAGGTGGCGGGTTTGAGTCCCAGTTGGGGTGAGTGGAGGGGATGGGAGGTTCTAGAGGGGGGGCAGCCAGTGGATGTATCTCTCTCACATCAATGTTTCTCTCTCTCCCTTCCTTTCTCTAAATGTAATACAAAATTAAAATATAGAGCAATTTGATTAAAGTTTAAAAGTCAAAACCATATGAAGGAAGAAAACTAGCCCTAGGGCTTAGTGGATAAAGCATAGGCCTGTGGAAGGTCCTGGGTTCATTCCGGTCAAGGGCACATGCACAGGTTGTGGGCTTGATCCCCAGTAGGGGGCGTTCAGGAGGCAGCCGATCAATGGTTCTCTCTCATCAATGATATTTCTATCTCTCTCTCCCTCTCCCTTCTTCTCTGAAATCAATAAAAATATATTTAAAAGAAAAGAAAAAGAAAACTAAAATGAAGGCTGTATGGATCAGACCAGGGGACATTTAATCAAATATCATGCTGAGAGTTTTCTGCAAACCAAAGTGAAAAGGGAGATAAAGTGGGCTGCATGGCTCTCGTTATTAAAAAAGATGGAATCACATTAGTTCCTCAAAGGAAGCAATGTTTTCAAGAAATAAAGTCTTTGAAGTCTTTAGATTGGGAACCCATACTGTGGCTCACCAAGCAATGATTTCCTCAACAAGTCTGCAGTTTATAGATGTTTGTTACATTTGTAAGAAAAATTTGGATTGATATCCCAAATAGTACTAAAAAAGAGAGTTTTGGTGTAGTGTCTTAGTCCAATTTGTCCCTTCATGATTATTAGGCTCATTTTGGTTGGTTTCTAATCCCTGCCTTCCTCTCCCCTTTGCCCACAGAGGTAGCAGTGAGCTCTAGGTCTCTTCTCCAACACGCCAAGTGGTATGTGACATCAAAAGCCAGTCGCAGATTCAGGCCAGCATAAACAGATTGATTACCAAGAAGGTACAAAAACATTCAGACAACCTGCTCCTTAAATCTGGTGAAATTCTAGCTCTCTATCCTTCTGGAGGCCCCTGTAACAACAGTTTTGAGGATTTCGTTGAAATTAGGTGAGTCCTCTATGTTGCCCAGGGGCTATGGGCAAGAACAGGAGTCCTAGGACTAGGGCACTGCTTTGAAGGACATGGGTGGGGGCAGGGCAGGCTGACCAGATTCTCATATCATCTTTACAATGGGAAAACGTATGTCAAACATTTCTTCTGTTCTATCACAGATGGAGATGGCAATATTAGAAGTCACTGTTATTAGAAGTCATACAATACCAATTAGGGTCTTTCAAATGCCATCTATTTACCCTAATTAAAATACTTCTAATAATGCTAATAATCCATTCTCGCATCTAGATTATAGTTAATTTATCTACCCACATAGCACACTATCTATGCTGACGTATTTAAAATAAACTGTAAATAGCATAACAGGAATTGTCACAATCTACTCATCAGAAGATTCAGGCTTTTCCTAAGATGTTTTTCCCTTGAATATCTGCTAATACAGCATTCTTCTTTATTAATACACAACAAATACACGGTGAATCTATAGCCCTGGCCAGTGTTGTTCAAAAAATATCCTTGGGTGAGGATTAACAACAACAAAAATATAGGTTTATATTTGTGAGTATATGAGACAGAGTTTATTCTTATTTATTAATTACTGCATTATTTTCCATTTGAACAACTCTAAACCTACTTTTGCCCCACCCTGTATTCAATTTGTTAGAATAAATATAAGCACTCTTCTCTTTAGTACCTTACGCATAGTGTTTTTGTTTCAAAATTATTTCCCATATATCATTTAATTAATCCACTGAAACCTTGTAAATTGGAATACAATAGTGACCATTATCTCCATCATACAAAAGAAAACAGAAGGGCTCACCTTTGTAAAGTGAAGTATTCAGAGTCACACAGCGAGTCTTGGCAGAGCTGGCCTTGCTAGTCTTGTGGTTTTCCATTGTGAAATTTTTCTAAGTGATCTTTTTTAATGTTCCTCCGTTGTTTTTCCAGGAAAGCTTACAAGAGAGGTGAACTCCTGTTCTTCTACCTATTTCACCTCCTCTAGTTATTCAATAAAATGATTTTAAAACATTCTCTTTGTCTGTGTAGGAGTATGTTTTTAAGTTCTCTGATGATTCCTGAAAAATAAAATAAAAAACACACCCCACTTCTTCAATATGGAATTTAACTGTAAATTGAACTCTAGTTTTATTTAGCAAAGTTTGAGTGGTAGCCTGTGCTTCACATAAGTCACAAAATATTTACCACATAATAAGCCTAATTTATATATAAATGGAAATTTTTGTCTGCTTATTTGGGAGGAATTAGAAAATTGGAGTATTTCAGACAAAATTTGTAAACGTATTTTTGTTCTTCAGTTAATCATTAGATCAAATATGTCTCAATCTATAATTCAGCTCTCCATTATCAATATTTTCTTGGAAACAAAATTAGCTCCTTCTAAGGAAATAATATTCTTCATGAAAACAGCACTAAACATGAGTCAGACAGAATGAGTTTGCTTTGTCCTATTTCTGCCCATTACTTGCTAATTGACTTTGCCTTGTTTCTATTAAATCTGGAATGAAATGTCTGAGGAGGGGCAGTAATCTGAGAACCTCATAGTGTTTTATGAAAGTATAAAAAAGGCAAATAAGTCAGTGTTTTTGTTTTCCTGACAGAGTCTTGCTTCTTTGTGCTTCAACTCAGGCATCCCCTCCTTTGAACATCCAGCCCTTGCATATACCCTCTGAGCTCACCTTATTGGATATACTCACCTTTGTTTATCTCTGTCATTGCATTTACTCTATGTAGTACCTGCCTAATTTTATGCCTCTCCCAAAATACAGGTAGCCCACGGAGAATAAGGACAATATTTTATTAGTTTCTGCAGCCACTAAAAGAGCAGTGCTAGTTACAGGGTAGAATTCAGGGGTGGGCAAACTTTTTGACTTGAGGGCCACAATGGGTTCTTAAACTGGACCGGAGGGCCGGAACAAAAGCATGGATGGAGTGTTTGTGTGAACTAATATAAATTCAAAGTAAACATCATTACATAAAAGGGTACGGTCTTTTTTTTTTTTAGTTTTATTAATTTCAAACGGGCCGGATCCGGCCCGCGGGCCGTAGTTTGCCCACGGCTGGGTAGACCCTTAAAAAAAAAAAAGTTAAATAAATGAAGAGAATGCAATGGAATGGAAGAAATATTTACTCATTGATTTTGCAAGGTTGTTGTGAAGATCAAAACTAGTAATGTGTGTGTGTGATAAGTTAAATTTTTAAAACTTAAGTAGCACGTACAGTTTCCCTCAGCTTGCAAAGCTTTAAGAAATGATTGGTGAGTTAAAATTAAACTAAACAAATCGTTAAGCTATTTGTCATGAATCTGTGCCTGACCAGACGTCTGTAAATGCTGACCTTGTGCAGATTAAATCTAAAAGCCCTGGAGTGATGTTGTCTATCTTACAGTTCACCCTCCTTGTCGAGGCCCCTGCTGAGGTTGAGAACCATGAGTGTCAGATTCCCAGACCCTAAGGAGCTATGACAGGTAACCAAATGGGAAACTGATGGCTGCCTTGGGCTCACGGAGACCTGTGTCTAACAGGGCAGACTTGTCACTAGACCCTTTAGAGGGGAAATGAAGCGATGAACTAATGCTGGGCATCGGAGGCGCCAGGTCCTGACAGGCTAAGGTGTGACCTGCTGAATCCTAACCATCCCAGACATCTTTAGAAGAATAAGTGAGCTGGGCGATGGCCAGGGGCAGGCAGGGTTGCAGGGGAAAGGAGCTGTATACAGAGCCCACAGAGAGTAGAAAAAGAAAGGGCAAGTGAGATTACTGGTCATCTGGTGTCTTAGATCCCATGCAAAGCAAACTTCAAGCACAACAGCAAACACAACCTTTGAGCCTTACTGTCTCCAAAGAGTATTTACCAAGTGCTGTCTGGCTTGATCTCCCAGATTCGGTTAAATATGCATTTTCCTAATGTTGTGTTTCTGACTTTCTTTCTTTCCCTTTTTGTTATTGTTGATATTATATATTTTTTAAAAATTAAAACCTTATTTGCTCTAACAATATAATTCTGACCCCAAAGAAAGAAAGAAATAAGAGTGAGGAAAAAGGGAAAAAATTCCACAGAACATTTTTTAAAAGATTTTTCAATAGGGCAATAATGTAACTTGACATTTATGAGTATAATATATTATTAAATATATCTGATTCTTTGATCACATTAAATATATACATATAATTTTATACATTATTTTTCCATTTTAAAACACTGATATTTATAAATTGGCAGGCAATTCATTGTAATCTTGCCATTTTATAAGCTAGCTTTTATTAAGATAAAAAAGGCTTAAATACATTTTATTTGGTGACTAAAGGCATACAAACATATCAAAGCATTTAAATATATCATTGTACTTTATTATATTAACGGGTAATGAAAATGGGAAATTATAAATGAGCTGAAAGGTTTTTATGCCTTTTTATGTCCTCTTAATGTGGCCACTTCATCACATTTTATCACAGTTCTTTGTTTAAGTGGCCAATACTCCAACTGAATCAAAGATCTAGGAACATGTTCATCCTGGAATTTCCAGCACCTCACACAATGCTTGGGGCATCATAGGTTCTTAATTAAAGATATTTAATGGATAAAAAGATGAATAGAATTAATGCCTCACACATATCACGCTGTTTGTTTTGCCATTATAGTTTTAGAATGATAGAAATTAATTTTTTAAAACAGACTACACACCTCTTACTTTTTACATATTGAAACTAGTCATAAAAGTATAAAATATATGAAAAGCTAGATTCTATAATGGCTAACCACTGGCAATGAATATTTAATTGATCACATATTTTCAGCTCTATGAGAGTTAGAAAGTAACAAGTTCTCATTGTTAAATTCATATACATAAGTTGGGCATCATGTTCATAGTATTAGCAATTCATACTCCCTCTCTCTTTTTTTTTATTCCATAATCACAAATACTTTGTAAGGTCCCAGAGTTCAACAAATAGCAATACCATGAAAAATTAAAGTGCTCCCTTTAAGTGAGAGAGCCTTTTTGGGGAAATGCATACACACACACACACCCACACACACACACACAGAATAGTGATTTACTCACAAAATACATAAAGCCGTTCTCTGGATTTATTTTAGGTTAATTGACAAAGATAAAATAATCATTTTCCTGTAGCAGAAATTAATGAAGATATTCATCTCCTTGTTTCATTATTTGGTTTTAATTACAATTTTTGGAATAGATTATCTGAGAGGAAATTTGCAAACCTTAAAATCTATCCTTTTAAAGTGTGTGATTCAGTGGTTTTTGGTAGAATCAGAATTGTGCCACTATCATCACTATCTAATATTAGAAGATTTTTATCACTCCAAAAAGAAAAACCTGTATTCATTAGCAGTCACTTCCTATTCCCTCTCCCCCAGTCCCTGGCAATCACTACTCTATTTTCAGTCTCTCTACAGATTTTCCTATTGTGGACATCACACACAAAGACTGTTTATCTTGAAAATACTATTTATTTTAAAGATTTAGATGCCAAACAGAAACACAACTGAATTGTGTTTTAAGTGATTGGGTTGATTATATTTAGATTACCTCCTCCTCCTCCTTTTTATTATTATTAATTTGAGAAAGAAAAAAACCCACATCAATTTGTTGTTCTACTCATTTATGCATTCATTGGTTGATTCTTGTAGTGCCCTGACTGTGGACTGAACCCCAACCTTGGCATACCAAAATGGTGCTCTAACCAACTGAGTTACCTGGCCAGGGCTTGTGCATATTTTTGAACTTAATAAACTGGTATAGTCTACCCTTTGACTCCTCTGCATCTATACACATCTGTATATATTTTTAAATTCCCATAAAGCAAAAGGTATGCTCTTGTCTAGAAGATGATGCAATTGTGTAATAGTTTTTTGCTCTCCCCTCTCTCTGGAAAAAGGGAGATACAGAGTCCCAATAGTGTGTCCATCTCCAGGAAGTCATGGTATCCAGCTCTGGGTGATGTTAATTACTCCTCAAATTTTGTTAGTATTACCTGGAGATAAACATGAAGTCTACATTGTAATAGAGTCACCACCTAATACATCTCATATACAGGATATCCAGTCTGAAGTGTACCATTTGTCCTCAGGTGACCGGATTTCTTTAGTGATCTTATCTGAATTTTTGTTTCTGAAGGATCTGAATCCTCAGAAACCTGCCTTTTCATGGTTGCTGTAGTTTTCATGGACTTTTATTTTTGCACATGGAAGTATTAATGATGCTCTGAGAATCCAGTCAGTGTGCTCCTGCCTGTGTTCACAGTTTAGAAACTACTCAAGTGCCATGTGGACAATTGACATTAATTTCCCCACGGAGAACAGAGGTTTGCTCCCACACCCCAGAGGTCTGCGCTGTGACCCTCCTATTGGAGCCTGTGGAGACACCATGCGCTGTCAGAGACACTGAGGATCTTAGGCCCTGCAGCTGTGGGTCTGCAAGTGGAGGAACACCTTGCCCTGCAGCCTGGACTTGCTGCAGAGCCTTCCCTTGCTCTGGTCCCCACTCAAACTTGGCCATTTGAAGGGTAACTCTTAAACGGGGGTAGTAGCTGGGAGGGGACACTGCCTGCTTCACGCTGGTTCTACAAAGTGAGTGCTGAAAACAGCTAGCCAGTGAAACAAACTGTGGTTGCCCACAGCATGGCAGCCATGGCTGGGATGATGACACCCACAGAACCAAACAAATAGAAAGAGCATGCTCCTTGCCCCTGTTTTTGCCTGTCAGTCTCTTGTAGTGCCCCTATTGGTAGAATCTAAGAGTATTTGCATATCAGCAATCTCAGCACCTCAAAGCAAGTATAGGAGGATGGGTTTGGAGATGAATCCGCAGTAGGCTAGTAATCAGCACAATATGAAATTGATAATCAATTTAGTCTACAGAAAAACATGTATAAAAGCAATTTGAATTGGCTTATTTTCTTTATAATAAAACTAGTATGTTTTTACTTACATGAAAAAATTTTAGAAAAATAATAAAATAAAAATCACCCATAATCTGACCATTTAAAGAAAAACGTTGGTACCCCTATCGCCTTTATTACACACACACACACACACACACACACACACACACACACACCTTTATATTTGCAAAAAATGGGACCATGCTCTACATGCAATTTTTAAAACCTACTTTTACACTTAGCAATATAATATACTGTTAGCATCTTTACTTGTCTTTAAATAATTCACAACATCAATTGTCCACATGGGATATCAGTGTATCTCTATCACATGCAGCAATACATTAGAAATCATTCCCTCGTTTTGGACGTTTTAAATAACTTGTATTTAGTACTGTGATAAATATCTTTCTTCTAAATTCTTCACAAAAATGTGTTGATATGCTGTATTTTGGAGAAGTGTTCACATTACTTGTGTTTGAATCTTAATGATACTGTGTCTGTATATAAGTCCCTGAAAATAGGGTTTGTCACATATAGTAAAGCAATTTCTTGAATGGTAGGTCAGATGCAACTCCCTTCCTGTTCTTTCCTCCTGCCCTTCTTCCCTCCCTCCCTGTCTTTTTCTTTCTTCCTCTCTCTCCCTCTTTGGTCAGTGGGGTTATTGTGTTAGGCTGAAGCTTACTTGGATTACTGCACATTCAAAAATGCATCTAGGGCAGTGGTTCTCAACCTGTGGGTCGCGACCCCTTTGGGGGTCGAATGACCCTTTTCACAGGGGTCGCCTAAATACATCCTGCATATCAGATATTTACATTACGATTCATAACAGTAGCAAAATTACAGTTATGAAGTAGCAACAAAAATAATTTTATGGTTGGGGGTCACCACAACATGAGGAACTGTATTAAGGTCGAGGCATTAGGAAGGTTGAGAACCACTGCTCTAGGGAGAGATTTTTTTAGTGTGGGTAGTGTTGAGAACAGCTGGGATGGAGACAGAATGAAATGGCAAGGATATTTTACATAGATATAAATGGAACTGCTTAGCACAAAAAAAACTTAGAATGTTTTGTGCTAGGAGAATAAATTGGAATTGAGTGGGGTTTTTTTCTTTGCAAATATTAAATGCTAAATCTTAAAACCATCTGTGCTCTTTCTGAAAGTTTAAATTTTAAATGTAGGTAAGTCAAAGTGAAAAAAGTCTTGGGGAGAGGTGGTGTTGTGTTGCCAAGCAACATTGCTAATCTAAGATCTCTCAATGAAGAGGCATAAAATTTTGGCTACAATAAATGTGCCCCCACAAGCAAGTGAGTCAGCACCAGCTATTTCAGGAGGACATTGTAGGGAGCCCAAAAAAGTCTCCAATAAGGATAAAATTGTCTTCGAGCTGTTTTGTCTTTCCTTCAAAACGCAAACCCTTATACCTCAACTCAGTGGTGCCCAGATCAGATATAGTCACAGAGCTAACATGTACCCTCTTTCCTCCTATGAAGGTCCTCACTATGAAATGAGAGAATTGCCTCGATATGCAGAGGCTAGGAGCCCATGCCCTTACTCAGAGGACAGAAGCCCATGGCTGGAGTCTACTGACTGGGAAGCAGGAGTCTCATCCACAACGTGGTATCAGACAGAAGATCAGGAAGAGGATGAGACAGCTTGCCTGTGTTCTTGTTCCTGGAAATGTACCATTTAAACTCAGATGATCTCTTTCTTGTTTGCCCAACATCAGTTCCACCCGTCATTTTGTTTGTTTGTTTGCTTTCCCCCCCAAACTACTGCTTTGGAATGGAGTTTTGTTGAAGATAAGGACTTGCTATTTTCTGTGTAATGAGTCTGGTCAACTGGAAGCTCTGGAATTTTAAGGAAATGATTCAAAATTGTTAGCTGGGGTTTCCCCCCACTATGAGCTAAAGAAAGTTAAGCCTTGATTTCCTGATGGAGAAAAATGACCCGGAAGAACATCCTCTTCTCTGACATAAGACTGGCAAGAATGAGAAGCCAAGAATGGGTAATGAAACTCACATCTACGCATTGATTTATTTTTTCTCCAAAATGCATGCACCTTTTCTAGCTGTTCTTGAGTGAAGATGCAGAACGTGATAATTGTTGGCCTGGAAAATTGTGGTTGGATTTAGACCCTGGAGGGAATCTCTGCTACCTAACAAACATTTTTAGTTAAGTTTAGTTAAAGTGGAAAATACTTTGGGGTTTTAGGGTTTGAGAAAGCAGTTCCCTCTCATTTTAATTATTCTTTCTTATTTGAATATCTGTAACTTCTTATGTTGATAAGTTATGTTATTTGGGTTAGTTATAATAAATGTGGGTGACTTCATTAACTACATAGGTTTGATAGCCTGTTACTGTTGTTATTGTTATGGCAAATTATAGAAATAGTACCATCACTGGAGATACCGTCACCTAAATAAAGGATAGCTAGTAAGAATTCGAGATATAATTTGGAATGTTTTTGAATTTTATAGAAACATTTCAATGGAGGAACTATGAGCTTATTATTTATTTTATTGAGGTGCTGAACTAACTACTGCTATTTAATGCTAAACTAACTACTCATCTTAAAATCATAAGGATTATTATGGTTTTTAGGTCATATGTTTACTGTTTTAAATTGTTACTGCTCTCCAATAATTATTTCCCTTATTTTTTGGTAGAATTTTATAACACTTTTAAATGATTTAAAAGTAATATTAACTGATTTTAGAAAATATGGAAACACAAGAAACACTTAAGAAGAGGGAAAAAATCCTCTGCATTCTTAGCATTCAATGGTTAATTTCCTTCCCCTTTTTAACTCTTACTAAATGTTTTTTATCACAATAAAATGTTTTTCTTTGTCCCTTATGGCAGTTTTTTTTATATCCCCTCTCTTTCATACTCTATGATTACCATATACTTCTATGCAATATTTTTATATACAGCGTATATAATGTATATAAAATACTATATATTTTTAATTATTTGGAAAAGAAACTAATTTGTTTTTTTTTAATCCTCACCTGAGGACATGCTTTTTTTTTTAAGTGATATTTTTTTTAGAGAGAGAGAGAGGAAGGGATAGGGAGAGAGAGAGAAATACATCGATGTGAGAATGAAACATCCATCTGTTTCCTAGAGGGACAATGGGAGACAGCCAGAGTGGCTGGAGAGTGAGAAGGAAATGACAAAAAACAGCCAGAGAAGGACACACCCAATTCTGTGTATTAACTCTGCCCGAGTCTTTGGCTGATTTCTGAACTATGCTTATATGGAACGAACCAAAAGGTAACTGAAGTGAGAGCCTACCTGCTGCCCAACCCAGGCAAGATAGAGTGGTCAGTTTGAGTCTAATCAAGCTAATTCTCTGATTGAGTATAAGCAGCAATGTTCTTCAGGGTGGCAGGCTGGGCTAGAATGGAATGGAGTATACAAATCTGCCATGCTCCTTTAAAAGAATTATTAAATTCAGGTCTTCATTTTTCTGGTCTTGTACATATTTTCAAAAAGGAAACCCAATATTAGGGTGTTGAATTAATTTATATTTTACTCTCTGAACTGTTTCTTAAGAGACATTTGATGTTTAAGGAAATATTGTGATTTTTTAAAAAATAATAAGCTTTTGTCAATACTATTTCTTTGAGGTAGACACTTTATACAGTCAACAGGAAGCAGAGTGATACAAGTGAGTCTGAGAGGGGACCTGTGACTGCCCAACCAATGGAATATGGCAGACTTTCAAGTCCAGGTCATAAAAAACTTCCAGTTGGCGCTCTCTCTCAGGATGTTTCCCTTTGGAATACAGTCCCCATGTAGTGAAGAAGCCCAGGTTATATGGAGAAGCCACATAAAGTGTTTCAGTTGAGAGACCCAGCTAAATCTCAGTTTCAGCCATCATCACCCTCTGGAAATGTGCATGAACACACCTGCAGGTGATCTCAGTCCCAGGCTTTGAGTGTTCCAGACATTGTGGAGCAGAGACAAGCTGTCCCCAGTGTGCCCTGACCAGCTTTCTGACAAAGAGAAACCAAGAGAGATAAAAATTATCATTGTGTTAAGCCACATTGGTGTTTTGGAGAAATTGGCTATGCAATTTGTATATCAGACTTGAACTGGTAGAATGGGAAGAGATGGAAAATTCCAGTGGGCTGATGAGTAAATGAGCATTTAGGTGGGAGAGACAGTGAGCTTTGGTGACTCTTTCAAGAAATCAATTTGTTGGGGAAACAAGATACCCCTACTTCTCACTGCCTAAATAGAGAATAGCTAGTAAGAAATCAAGATCTTGGAAAGCATTTATTTTTCATAGGAAAGGCTTGATTAGGTTGTATGCTGAAATAAAAGAGCTAATAGAGACAGGAGAATGTTGAAGATGTGTGTGTGTGTGTGTGTGTGTGTGTGTGTGTGTGTGTGTGAGAGAGAGAGAAAGAGAGAGAGAGAGAGAGAGAGAGAGAGAGAGAGAGAGAGAGAGAGAGAGAGAGTTTAAGAAAAAGATCCCCCAGGAAGATAGAGAAGTAGAGAATCTATGGCACAGTAGAAGCATTAACCACACATACACACATACAAGGGGGTCCTCACCAAGTGAGGTCAAATGTTACTAGCTGCAGATTTGCTTGTTGTAGGTGACTCAAGTAGTCCTCCCCACTGATTCTAATGTCCTTTGCCAAATTCAAGGTCAGTATGTTTGTGAAGAAAAAGGCAGTGCCAGGACTAAAGAAAAGTAGTAAATATTTTGGGGAGTGGGATAAGCAACCTGCTTGGTAAAATAATTAAAAGTGGTGTGAAGGCTCAGAATGTGGGATATTTCTTAGGTCTCATTTTAAATTCTTTTATTTCTGTATTTCTGAGCATTTCCCCCTCAATATGACATTTCCAATATTCTCTCTTCCAGATAATTACACAAATTCTATACTTACATACCTGTAGGTTACTTTATATGATCAAATTATAAATAATAATGCTATTAATACATATTAATTATATATGTGTGCTACTTGAAATTTACCAAATTATTTCAAGTTCAATACCATTTGCCCCAACCAAGAAGTTGTATGTCCAATCAACGGTTTAGCATTTCACTCTGGTCAGCTTTGGCCTGGTGACCAATCGCTGCCTTTGCATAGCCTCAGAATAAAAACTCTTCTTCCAGAAATAGGTACAGAACAGAGACTTCCAAAACCTCCATAACTTGTGCTTCACTGATCCCAAAGCAATTGGGGTGAATCGGGTCTTTATGCTCCATAAAGGCAACCCTGTATCACCAAACGGTCTTGAATTAACCTGAAACCTCAAACTCTGCCTACAGGATACAGACACTTCCTTATCAAAGCCCCCAGGCTGCACATTACGATTGACTTCTTCTCATAAATCCATTTCACATGTCATACTCAGGGGCAATGGCTACAGCCAATAATTAATGCTGGTGGATTGGCCCTTTTCCAAAATTTAGTTGTTTGTCTTCTCAGTTGATAACATATAGAGAATTTTGGCAAAATTCCCCAAGAGATGTTTTTTTAGAGGGTGTATTTGAGGGACATTATTGAAGGCTGTTGTGCTTTCCAATTCTTATCTGTGATTATAATGGTGAGCACAGGCCAAAGAATGCCATGCATTTTTCAATAAGTGAGGAATTTTATTTATCTGACTTCATAAGTTAATGTGACTTTTCAACTAGGACAAAATGAAAAAAAAAAGATAAATACAAGTATTCACTCTTGAAATTCTATTACATGCTGGCCAAGGTTGGCCTGCCTGGACACAGACTACCAGACACAGAACTGGGCACAGAGAGCCTTTGTGTGTGTGGACACCCTTCATGTGCACCCCCTCTTCCCTGGGAGGACTCTCTCTGAGAAAAGGAACAGCAGCTTCTGAAAGCCAAGAACTGGCTTGGTGCTGCTAGGAACTGGCCTGCCACTCTCAGCTGGGCCACTGTATCCTCCTACTAAATATAAACAATTTCAAACAATGACAAAACCAGACAAGGCCCTGTGACATTTTATGGATCAAGGCAAAAGAATAATATTTTGTAATTATGTCTTAACAGATAAAAACAAGAATGTTGTCCAAACAATTAAACACACACACAAATATCACCTTAATCTGGCTCATAGGAGTAACCACTGCCTTTTTACCAATTACAAGTTTAGTTGTACCCCATTCTTTGCCACCTCCTAGAATATAATTATTCAGGTGCCCAATCAATGAATTAGCCTCACTTCCTGACAGTAGCAACCAATCCAGAGCAAAAGCCCTGCTTCTTTGAACCCTTTCAGATTTGCCAAACATATGTTCAAATCTTTTAAGTCCTCTTTCACACCCTTCTACTCGTTTCCCAGAATGCAGGGTCTCCCTCAACGCAACATGTCAATAAAAGCATTGGTGTGTTCCAGGAGGTTTTTAGGTGGAGAGATTTGACCAATCTGTGACATGAGCATTTGGGAGCCAAAGGAAAGCTAGAGGAACGCTTACTAGAAAAGACAGACATGTGCAAAGGACAGAGAGGTAAGCTAGCAGCGATAGGAATTCCTCCAAATGCACAGAAAAGGGAGATTGATATGGGAAAAGGCAGAGAGAAACAGTGCTAGAAACAATTTATGAAGAGAGGACTTGAGAAAACAGGCACAGGGTCGCAATGTGATGTTGGAAGTGGGTGGGGGGGGGCCGTGGGGGCGTGGGGGCATGGTGGGAGGAGAATAATTCACCTAGGCACTCATTCACTTATTCAGTTAGTCAACAACGATATACTGAGTGCCAGCTATATGCTGGGCACTGTAAACAAAGAAAGATACTGCTCTTGCCCTACTACAGTTTAGTGGTTAAGAGGTGGAGGAAACCAGTTTTACTCAAATCGTTGCAAGATAAGGATTGTCACAGTTACTGGTGCTCTGGAGGAAGGCTGTGCGAGGCTATGAGAGACTATGCTAAGGTGGAAGGCCACAGAGGACTTCCTTGAGTAAGTGGCTTTGAGCCAAGATCTGAAGACAGATTAAGAGCTAGCCAGGTAAATAGCCAGGCATAGAGAAAGATAGTGTGAATGCCCTATCGTGGGAAAGAATATTATCAGTATAATCAGCATGAAGTTTTATTGGAAAACAGCCGCATATTTGTTTACACGTTGTCTATGGCTGCTTTTTCATTACAACAACAGTGTTGAAAAGCTGCAACAGAGACTGTTTGGCCCACAGAGCCCAAATATTTATTATCTATCCTCTTAGAAGAAAAAAGTTGGCTGAGCCCTTTTACAGGCAATGCTAGGAGTTTTGTCTTTGTTGAAAGAGAATAGAATGCCATCGGTGGCATGGAAAACATGCCTTGTGATTAGAACATGGTGAGCTCATTGAACAGAGTCTCAAGAACATGTGGGTAGAACAACTATGAGACAATAGCAGGTGAGGGTGGTGGTGGTAAAGATGGAGAGAAGTGTAATGGGCTGGATATATGAAATAAGAGAGAAGGTCATGTCATTTGCTGAGGCAGAGGGTGCTCAAAAGAGGACTAGTGTTTTTTTTGTTTTGTTTATTTTAAATATATTTTTATTGATTTCAGAGAGGAAGGGAGAGGGAGAGAGAGATAGAAACATCAATGATGAGAGAGAATCATTGAACGGCTGCCTCCTGCATGCCCCACACTGGGGGCATTGAGCCCACAAGCCACACATGTGCCCTGACCAGGAATCGAATCATGACCTCCTGGTTCATAGGTGGACACTCAACCACTGAGCCATGTCAGCCAGGCAGGACTAGTGTTTTGATGATTTTTACCCAAGGAGAAGATTATGAGTTAAGTTTGGGCGTGACAATTTTAAGTTCACTTTGAGATGCCCAAGAGAAGATACACATTAGACAATTTAGATATACAATGCTGGAGCTCAAAGAAGAATGCTAATTACACGCACAACCTCCCCTATGGTTTATACATAACCCAAGGAGATAAATGAGGATACAAGTCCAGAGTCAAGATTATTCTGAAAATACGGGATCTGAGTACATTGTAGGGCTTCATCTCACTGGGATTTGATCTTCTCAATCTAAGGTGGAGGAAACTAGAGAATGGCAGTCACCCCTGACAGGTAGCTACCATATGGACACAAAAGAACTGGAGGAGGAAAGCATGTTCCATTTGGGGACAAACCATTCCAAGAGGAAAAGAACAATAGACAAGGGGCAGGGCCATTCATGGACAAGGAATTCAGCATCAATCATCTCATCCAGTAGAGAAACCCAACACTGAAGAACACCAGATTCTCACAAAGCTCACCAATGAGATTAGCTACTCCTTTATCCAAGAGAGATATGGCCAAGCAGAGAGAGGGACTTGAAGTGTTTTTCTAACACTGTTCTAAGTCAGAAAGTTCCTTTATGGCAATGTGAGGAGTTCAGGAAGGGTTTGAATAAATATTCCTCTTTAAGAAAAATATCAAAACATATAAAGGACAAAAAACCTGTAAAGAGTTAAAAATTTATTTATGCTCTTTAATTTTTTAAAAATTGAATGTATTGGTTAATAAAATTGATAGGTTTCACCTGGCCAGTCTGGCCCCGTGGTTGAGTGACGACCCATGAACCATGAAGTCACAGTTTGATTTCCAGTTAGGGGACATGCCTGGGTTTTGGGCTCTGTACCAGTGGGGGGCATGCAGGAGGCAGCCAACTGATGATTGTCTCTCAATGATGTTTCTATTTCTCTCTCCCTTCCTCTCTTTGAAATCAATAAAAACATATTTTAAAAAAATTTATAGGGCCCTGACCGGTTTGGCTCAGTGGATAGAGCGTCAGCCTGCGGACTCAAGGGTCCCAGGTTCGATTCTGGTCAAGGGCATGTACCTTGGTTTCGGGCACATCCCCAGTACGGGGTGTGCAGGAGGCAGCTGATCGATGTTTCTCTCTCATTGATGTTTCTAACTCTCTATCCCTCTCCCTTCCTCTCTGTAAAAAATCAATAAAATATATTTTAAAAAATTTATAGGTTTCAGGGGTGCAATTCTATAATACATCATCTGTATATTGTATTGTGTTTGCACCACCCCAAACTTTATGTTCTAATTTTAGGGAAGAAGGAACTAGGAAGCTAAATTTAAATAAAAGAAATTCACTAATATAATTACATTTTAATAAGCAAAGCTGACAAGGGATCAGTGAACATAAGGAGACACTAGTAAGAAGTTGATAGAAGGCTGCTTAGAAGTAGCTTCCAAGAGTCTGGCCATTCTCATGGGCCAAGTATTAGTGGAGGGTAAAAATCTCGTGAGCCTGAACTTTGAGCAGCATTAAATCCTAGATGTCTTTATCTCTTCAAGACACTCACTGTGGTGAGTAGTTGATTGATGTAGGAAGTAGCTCATGAAAATTTTTTAATAATTCGTATCAAACAAGTCCATTGTTTGTCAGCCATAATTTAATACAGAACTAGCATTAGGACTGAATTTCGAGCTCTTATTATTATGCTGGTTAATCACTAACAGACTACATTTTCAGTGGGAAAATAATGGATGTCTTTGTTTCTTTTTTTTATAATTAAGTTCAAAGACCTTTCATAAAGATAATATTTTTTCTCATAGTTAATACCATGTTCCCTTTTATAGTTTAAAGTTTTGCCTTTTAAGTGTTCATCAATTCAAAAATTATGCACGTTTGTTGCAAAAACTCAAATATTATAGAAAAATTGCAGAATAAAGTGTTTTCCTTGTTGGAAAACATTTTACCTGCTCCTTTCTCCCTCTCTTCTCATAATATCACGGTTAACAATTTCAACTATATACACTTACAGAACTTTACCCATGAATTTACACATGTGGTTTTCTTTATATAAATTATATTACGTATTGTTGTTGTTGTTATGACTGTTATGTAACTTGCTTTCCTTGCTTAATCTGAGCCTCCAATTCAGCACAGATAAATCTATTTGAATAACTTTAACAACTGCAAGGTAACAGTACTATGTGTGGACATAAGGTGTTTCATAGTATTCAGAACCTAAAGCAATATTGTTTTAATGATCTTTAGCATAATAATGTCAGACTTGTGAAAAAGAAACTATTTTAGCTACAGGTTTTACATTATGACCACAAGAGAGATGACAGAACTTCATGGAAAGAGAGTTGGACCTGATGAACCCTTGAAGCAATCTTATCATTTGACCTCTCTGGGATTTGATGCCCTTATCTGTAAACTGAAAGATTTTGGTCCAGATGATTTCCAATATTCCTGCTAGCTCTATTTTATATGTATACATATGTACTTACACTTTTATATGTGTACAGGATTGGAACAGTGAGTCTTAGTTAAAAACTTTTCATATTTGGCAGCTATTAAATATCTATCTTCACTCAATACTCTAGATAACCTGATGGACAAAAATATATGGTACCTGCTGTCCATGTCAGATAGCAATTGAAAGATATTTTCTGGCTTGCCCTTAAATTGTTATTTCCAACAAAAGCATTTTCCAAGAGTCTGGGGCCACATTAGCTATCCACTTCTTTAAAAAGGAATTAGGACCCAGCCAGCATGGTTTAGTGGTTGAGTGTTGACCTATAAACCAGTAGGTCATGGTTCAATTCCCTGTCAGGGCACATGCCTGGGTTGTAGTCTCCATCCTCAGTGTGGGGTATGCAGAGGCAGTCAATCAATGATTCTCTCTCCTCATTGTTGTTTCTATCTCTCTCTCCCTCTCCCTTCCTCTCTGAAATCAATAAAAATATATTTAAAACATAAATAAAAATAGGGCATTAGAAATCTGTGTAGAAATTAAACTATTAGTGACTGGAGGAATAGAATGAAGGAAACTAAAATAAAATTTTCTTTTTTAAGGTATAGAAGGAATCTTCCTTTAGTTGTAAAAATACATGCAAAAGAACAAAAAATAAAACTTTATGGGAACAAATATGGGGGAGAGCAAAATATTGGGGTGGCAACTGTAAGAGTGAAAATGTGGTCATTCTGGTTCCTTGAAAAGAGCTGCTGCTCCCCCTTGTGTCAAGTGTGGAAACCTAACCTGATAAAACAAAGCATTTCATCCTAAACTCAAGATCTATTTGGATTACAATGGCATACTGCTTTCAAGGGAAAATGAAGGACATATTCAAATGGACCATTCAAGTAATGATTCTGTCTCAGGTATAGGCTTAATGTCACCAAGATAACAGAGCCAATGATGTGGGCATGTGCCCAGATAAAGCCCCAGAGGCTGACTGTAATCAACCCAGGAAATTGGTTGGTCAACCCTTATTTCACAAGTATGTGTCTATGCCAACCACTTGGTAAGGTACTAAAAAGAGTGCAAAGTAATATAGGACAGTCGTCTTTCAGACGTGTGCCCTCCACCTAGGAAGATAAAATATGACCACAAGGAAACAATTACAAGGTGGTAGATTCTAGAGCAGGGAGAAAGGAGAAGGGTTTTTGTGCTAGGATCTGAAGCGTCGGGTGCTTCAGAGAGATGTAGAACCTATTAGGCCAATAAAGTAGAAAAGCCAGAAAGTTAACCATAGTTCTGGAGTTTTGTGTTTATAAACTAAAGGCAAGAAAGAACACTTGGGGTCAGATTAAGCAACTCTGGGCTAACTACTTTGGACCATACTCCACTTGTTTTGTAGATGAATAATTATGTAATGTGTTTGAATAGAGAAAAGCCATAATGTGAAATGTTTCAGGAAGTTTAATCTGGGAAACTATAAGCAATGAGTTTTCTTTAATTGTATGTAAATATAAATACTAAAAAATCATATTAAAATATTCACCTAATTCATCATTTCATATTCTTTTACTCTTTTTTTCATGTAATTGATTACTATCTGACAGTATAGGACTGTGTGTGTATGTGTGTGTTTATTTGCTGTCTCCTTCATTGGATGCAAATTTCATGCGAGTGGGGACTTTGTCACTTTTGTTCACTGCTGTACTCCCTAACTTCTAAGACTGGTGAGCATTTGGTAGGTATTTGTTGACATTATAAATACATTTGTATGGAAAGGCTTGAGGCAAGGAGAGCAATTAAAGTGTTTATACCGATGATAAAACTTGACCTTGAATAGAAGCAGGAGAAGAAAAAATGGAGACATTTAATATTTTGAAGAATGAATAAACTAGACTTAATAACTCACTGGATGTGGCTGGCGAGGGAGAAAGAAGTGTCTAAAATTGCTGAGGCTTCAAGGTTATATGCATGGAAGGATAATGGTAGCATTAAAAATACGGGGTAGTCAGTTGAAAAGTATGTTTTGGCTAGATAACAGAGCAAGCTCTTGACACAGACTGAGTTGTTGAGGGACAGTTAGATATTTCTGATTAAAATCCAGGAGACAGGCCAGGCTTGCAAGTTTAGCTTTATTGTGGAGATGATAGCTGACACATGAGCTTAGATAAGATTCCTGTGGGGCAAACTCTAGCTACAGTGGGGAAGAGAACAAAGGGCCGACCCTTATAGTTATTTAAACCATCAACACAAATAACCTTAAGAGATGTCGCCTATTTATAATTTTTTTTACATTATGTTATTCTTTTTAAAAAATATATATATTTTATTGATTTTTTACAGAGAGGAAGGGAGAGGAATAGAGAGTTAGAAACATCGATGAGAGAGAAACATCGATCAGCTGCCTCCTGCACACCCCCTACTGGGTATGTGTCCGCAACCAAGGTACATGTCCTTGACCGGAATCAAACCTGGGACCCTTTACCCCGCAGGCGGACACTCAAGCCACTGAGCCAAACCAGTTAGGACGGCCCATTTATAATTTATGTACTCTGCCGAAACCGGTTTGGCTCAGTGGATAGAGCGTCGGGCTGCGGACTGAAAGGTCCCAGGTTCGATTCCGGTCAAGGGCATGTACCGTGGTTGTGGGCACATCCCCAGTAGGAGATGTGCAGGAGGCAGCTGATCAATGTTTCTCTCTCATCGATGTTTCTAACTCTCTATCTCTCTCCCTTTCTCTCTGTAAAAAGTCAATAAAAATATATTTAAAAAAGAAAAAAGAAAAAATATAATTTATGTACTCTTCTCACATATATCTATTGAGTCCTGACCAACAAACAAACAAAAACACTATGATATGAGGATTCTGGGGAACTCACAATCTGGTAAGGGAGACAAACAAAAAGAAAAGATTTACACATCCAAGTGAATCAGTCATCCCAGGTCCCGCCAACTATGGTTCTGGTGTTGCTAAATCTATTGATCTTTCAAGACAAGTGAGGTTTTATGTGAGAATTTCTAATGCCAAAAAATATAGGACATTGATTAAAATATGTGAAGCCAACCAAAACATTTTGCTGGGTGAATTTAATTTGTATCAGCCCTATTGTAATCTCATTCAAGAAGAAATTCCTCTATCTCCCTTAATTGTACAGCAAGCATGTCAAACTTATGGCCTGAGGGTCCGCATGTGGGCCACAATGAATATTTTTGCGGCCCAGCCAATGTAATGGTATGTAAGAAAATTTTTAATTAAAAATTTGTAACTTAATTTTTACAATATCCTGTTATACATAATTATTAATAATGAACTGCAATGTTCGCTAATGACTGATTACTATAATCATGTTGTATTCATTTCCCTTACGCACCTTACGCGCAGGTGTACCATTTCTCTCCACTAATACTAGCAGCAAATATTTTAGCAGCCAATTGACCCATCATTAGTCTTGTACTGACTTGTTTGGTGTGTGCAACAGGAAATATTTTGCTTTTGGAGAACAAGAAAAATAGTTGTTTTTTTTTTATTGTGTTACGCTTATTAATTTGTGCAGTTATTCAGTATCTGGTAAGTTAATGTTCAAGAAAAAATATTAATTTTTATTAAAATGTATTATTTTATGTTAACAATTAGTCATTTATTTCAGCCCTTTGTATTCAGCCTGTCTCTATTGAAATAAACCTACATTTCTATGAAAATTGAAGCCTTTGTTTTTTGCAGCCACATGAACTTAAACCTTGTTTATTTGGCCCCTGCTAGCCTTTGAGTTTGACATGCTTGTTGTACAGTCTCAGGGGAGGATGGTTTAGTCATTTGAGAATCAGATTAAACAATTTGCTTGAGAGATGTTACAGGAGGTCCATTTTATAATCCTATATAATAAAAGGCTAATATGCAAATTGTCCCTACGAGCAGGAGTTCGACCAACCAGGAGTTAGATGTGCGCTGACCACCAGGGGGCAGCGCAGAACATGGCAGGCGTTGGCAACGTGGCGCTGGCAGCGGGCAGCAGTGGAGGCGCTGCCAGCCCCAATAGGCCCCGATGAGTGGGACCACGTTGGGATGGTGGAGCACGTGAGCGGGCAGCGCCAGGCCAAGGTGGGTGCAAAGGGAGGCCCCGGCCAGCAGTCAGGGGAAGGGAGGCCCTGGCCAGCAGCCACTAGGGACCCTACCCATGCACGAATTTCATGCACTGTGCCTCTAGTGAAAGATAGAGTCACTCTTCTTAGTAGGTTTGTAATATTTGTTTACTTATTTAACAAAGTTATACTTTGGATTAGGCACTCAGTATATAATGATGAACAAATTAGACAAATTGACATATTGTTTAGGCAAATTTCATCAGGTGGGAAAGGACTTAAAATAGTTACCAATGGAAGGAAGAAAAATGCTAATAGCTGAAATAAAGGACACCCTGGCATGTTGCTGTAAATGCTTTAATTTTTATGAGAAAGCTGAGAGTAAAGGGGAGGTACTATTCCTAGGTAAAGAGTTTATCTGTGTACATTACTGGTAGAGACTGTGAAAAGGGCCCTAGAAACATCTAGCATGGGCAGGAGAAAAGAAAATTAATGAAGAACAAAATACATCACATTAGTAGAAAATAGGATAAGTTGAAATTGAATGCTGATTAAACTAGTGGTTTTTAAGCTTTATTTGACTGTGCCATAGTTAAATAAGTTATTTTCCATTTCTACACAGTCCACAAAAGAGACACACACTTAGATGTCTTCACACACACACTTAAGCACAAGTTTCACTGATTATGACCTACTAATAAGCTAAACCCACATCTTTGAAAACACTGAATCAAGTAGTCTTAATTCTTTTCAATGAGCCATAGATTTTCCAGGACTTCAGTGTTGAGAGTAAATGGTGATATCTGAGATATGGTACAATTCTACACTATTAAGTGAGTAGATTTAAATAATTTTACTATGTATTTATTCTTTTACATGCTCATTTCAGGGACTTTTTACTTTTACCAGTGTGATTTTGAAAGAGTATGAAAACTGAAATTCTTAAATAAAGGATATCCAGGATAAATTTAGGTTTCAATTTGTAAAGCTTATTTTAAAGATACCAATGACCAAAAAAAATCAGTGATAAATCACAGTATTATTTAATCATTAATTTAAGTTTCAATTTACATTATAATAGCGACATTAGAAAAATTAACCCAAGATGTGTAGTGTCTTGAAAATATGGAGGTTTATTTATTAATGTTGATTCATGCAACTATTTTTTCAATCTATTTTGATAATTAGTTGAATTTTAAAATAATTAGAAGAGTATGATATCACATAGAAATCACCATCTTTGTACTAAATTTTTAGGAATTGAATTTCTCGGATGCAATGGAGTTTGATCATAGTGTTTAAATTATGTTATTTAGAAATATACCAATGTAAATTGAAATACTGTAGACTCAAACTGACACTTTCATATTATGTAACAAAATTTTAGGGCAAGAAAACAAGACAGGCACCAAAAAGTAAGTAAGGTAAAGAAGCATAAAACTGATAGTCCAAGACACACAAAATAGACTTTGATAAAGTTTTCTATTAATCCAGATGTTTGGATCGCATTTCCCACACAATAGAAAATGAACATGTGCTTCCTATAAATAGGCCTATGTTATGATACCATTTAATTTCCCTGTTCTTACATGTTATGGGGCAGAGGCTAGAGTAAATCTTCAGTGGTAATTATAAAAGTCATGGACCTCTGTTAAAGCTATTATATAAGAAATTCCATAATTATTCATGATGTTATGAATGGAGGTTTAGGACGTAGCTTTTGGGTCTTTGCTCAGGTTTAAATGCTGGCCCCAATGTTAATAAGCTGTGTACTTAGATAAACAAACTATCATTGGAACTTTCTGGAAAAAATGCATAATCTGAACATAATCATGAGGAAAAGTCAGATGAATTTATGTTTATAATGACATCTGAAGAAAGAATCGGCCTGTACTACTATTTTTCTTTTTCTTTTTCTTTATTTTCTTTTCTTTTCTTTTCTTTTTTCTTTTCTTTTCTTTTTTCTTTTCTCTCTCTCTCTCTCTCTCTCTCTCTCTCTCTCTCTCTCTTCTCTCTCTCTCTCTCTCTCTCTCTCTCTCTCTCTCTCTCTCTCTCTCTCATCTTTTTGCTTTAAGCCTGTATTGTGTTAAAAGCACAAAAGACAAAAGAAAGCTGTGTAACAATTCTAGACTGAGGGAGCTTATAAAAACATGACAACTACATGCAATGTGTTTTTCTTCTGCTATTATTGGGTAATTTGAATAAGATAATATTATTGTATCATGGTTGATTTCCTGGCTTTACTTGTACTGTAGTTATGTAAGAAACTGTCTTTATTTTTAAGAAACACACTCCAAAATATCCAGAGATAAAGGGGCATCAATCATGTCTGCAACTTACTTGTAAAAACAGAGAGAATAATAAAGCCAAGGTGATAAATGTCACCATTTTATTCTTGCAAAAAACACCATTGAACCACAGTGAAATATTCTAAAAAATGGGCATAATTATACTGAACTGAAAACAACAACAACAACTTGTATTCAGGATTAAATGAGATCATTTGTATGAAGCTGCAAATAATGCTAAAAAATGTTAGGAACTAGATGTTTCTACAACAAAATATATATTTTCCAGAAGTACCTAGATTTCTGCCAAAGGGACAGCAATAGGGCTTATTGGAAAAATAGGGTTAGCGGCAGACCACTCAAAGGCATTCTTATTTTCAACCAGAGCACTAATAAAAATCATTAAAACCCTAATAAAATCTCAACACCTTACATCGCCATTGGCAATCCACACTTTGCCGTCTTTTACTCTCAGCTCACGATTTTTTCTCAGGGAGATCTTTAAGGAGGGTCTTTATATTTAAAAAGACCAGTTTCATAAAAAAAATGATCTGGGGTATAGAATTCTTAATCAACCACTTTTTAGTTTTTAAACCACAACAGTAAATATTTTTAGATATTTTCCATCGACATTTTCAGTTTCACCAGATAGCTAAATGTACGGAAGCATAGCCACTAAACCAGCCATCGAAGAAGAATATCTCAGAATTTAAGCCTCCCCCACCCCCACTTAGTTCTTCATCGATTGATAATGATGCTCTTTGAGAGAAAGTTCGCTCCTGCTGACTTCAAAACATTCATATACTAGGGGAAATCACAGACTGAATAAACCCGACTTCCTCTTTAAAATAACACAAATCCCCTAACAGATCTGAGTACATTTCTTTTACAGAAGCATGCATTGTAGGAACAGACTGTATTATTTCCTAAGAAGGAAAAATAAGAGGGAATGAATTTTATAAAGAGCATGTTGTTAAGCATGGGCAATTTGAACCAGGAATAGCATTCTTGAGAAATAGAATAGGCTCTACTGAGTGTCTTAGAAAAGTGAACAAAATAACAAAGGGCCAACTTCCTGGAATGGATGGGTCCTTCGTAGAACAGATGAGCTAGATACATTCTTGAGTTTGTTTGCAGTCCTCTAAATGGATTCACTGTAATCTCAAGTCAAATCTAGACCTAGTAATACAGTCATCGCTATTACTCCTGGAGTCAAGTACTCTTTGAAATTATTTTTTATAAAGAAAGAGTGGCTTTTATATTTATTTAAGAAAAGTTCAAGTATTCAAACACTGCAATATTAAAATAAAGGGTAAAAAGATAATCCCAGCTCACTTATCTCTGAAGTGGTTAGAAGTGATACATGAATAAAGAATTAAACTAAAAGCATTTTTAAAAATCAACACAAGGCAATGCTTGAAAGAGAATTTTGACCACATGTTCATTTTTAAAATTTATATACCATGGCATGAGAATGAGAAATGCATGCTAAATAAGTTGGGTACTACTAACTGAAAAAAGAAGCCTAATATGTTGAGAATTATAGTTTTTCACCTGAGAATTTTGGTCATACCTTTTTTGTTGTGACAAATATATATATATACATATATATCCATTTTAATCATTTTTAAGTGTACAGTTTAGTGATATTAAGCACTAAACAGTAACTTTCCATTCTTTCTCTCCCCAACCCCTAAAAACTACTATTCTACTTTTTATCTCTATGAATTTGACTACTCTTGGTACTTAATATAAATGGAATTATACAATATTTTTCTTCTGTGACTGGCTTATTTCACTTAGCATAATGTCCTCAAAATTTATTCATGTTGCTGTATATGTCATAACTTCTTTCCTTTTAAAAATTAAATAATATTTCACTGCATGTACATATTAGTGATATTAAGCATTTTTCATGTGTTTTTTGGCTACTTGTATAGTTTTGAAAATACCTATTCAAGTTCTTTGTCTGTGTTTTTTTCTTAGGTTATTGCTGGTCAGTTATAGGAATATTTTTCTCTCTTCTGGACATTAATCCCTTGTCAGATACACGATGTGCAAATATTTTCTCCCATTTTGTGGTTGCCTTATCACTATCTGTTGACAGTGACCTTTGTTGTACAAAAGGTTTTAATTTTGATGGTCACATATATGGTCAAATGATTTTTTACCGCCAATAACGTTTGATCATTTGACCATCTATTCTATTCTATTGGTCTATGTGTCTTACTTTTGATTCCTATAGTTTTGTAGTAAGTTTTGAAATCAGAAAGTGTGAGCCCTACAGCTTTGTTTTTCTCCCAAGATTGTTCTGATTATTTAGAGCCCCTTGAAATTCCATATGAATTTTTAGATGATTTTTTTCTTTTTCTGCAAAAAAAGCCATTGGAATTTTGTTTCATAAACATGAATCAAAATATAAATGTCTTTCCATTTACTTGTGTTTTATTTAATTTCTTTCAGCAATTTTTTCTAGTTTTCAGTGTATAAGCCTTTTACTTTCTTGGTTAATTTTATTCTGAAATATTTTACTCTTTTTGATGATGTTTTGATTAAATTGTTTTCTTAATTTCTTTTACAGATTGTTCATTTTTAATGTATAGAAAACAACTAATTTTTTGTGTACTGATTTTGTATTCTGCACCTTTGCTGAATATATTGATTAGGTCTAATTTCTTTGATACAATTGTTTAAGTTTTCTAAATATAAGATTATACTGTCTATGACTTTCTTCCTTTCTAATTTGGGTGCCTTTTATTTCTTTTTCTTGTCTAGTTGCTCTGGCTAGAACTTAAAGTGCTATGGGCATCATTATCCTGTTCCTGATCTTAGAGGAAAAGTTTTGTCTTCCGTCACTGAGTGTGATATTAGTTATGGATTTTTCACATATGGATTTCATTATGTTGATGTAGTTCTTGTCTATTCCTAGTTTTTTGAGTGTTTTTATCTTAAGTGTTGGATTTTGTCAAATCTTTCTTATGTCAGTTGAGATAATCGTGTGGTTTTGATCTCTTCATTCTGTTAATGTGGTATACATTGATTGTTTCAAGACTCTTTAGAGCAGTGGTTCTCAACCTTCTGGCCCTTTAAATACAGTTCCTCATGTTGTGACCCAACCATAAAATTCTTTTCGTTGCTACTTCATAACTGTAATGTTGCTACTGTTATGAATCGTAATGTAAATATCTGATATGCAGGATGGTCTTAGGCGACCCCTGTGAACGGGTCGTTCGACCGCCAAAGGGGTCGTGACCCACAGGTTGAGAACCGCTGCTTTAGAGCAACCCAAGTCTCATTGAATTTGTAGAGTTTAAATATTTAGAAATCAAGATATTTTATGCATATGACACTATAGCTCAGGGCCTGAAGGTTTATCCTTGAGGAAATACATTAGGTTTAGCTTGCACTTTGGGGCTTGCTTTCTTCCCTGTGTGAGCACATTCTGACTAACAATGATCATTCTTGGATATTCCCATTAAAAGATGACCTTGAAACCTCAAATATTTATGTACCAAAGGTTCCAAAGCTTCAAAAAATGTTTGTTATATAATCAGTTGCAGCCATCTTGACAGGACACACATCATTTTCCTAGTAACAGGTAGAAAAACTCACCTTTAGATGAAAAAAGTGCTGTGAGGTAGGTAAGACTATATTCTTAAATCAAAGCTATGAATATCAAACTCAGAAGTTGACTGTTCTAGTTGTGTAAATACAAATCCGGATGGTGAAGACTCCTGATAAATCTACCAAATCCACCTGAGAAAGGGAACCTAAGTTTCCTAGATTTTTAAGTTCAGCTCTCTCCTCCTCCCATTCCTTGCCTAGAGTGCAGTGCATTTTCCTGGTTTCCTGAAACTCACAGCAAAGCAATGCCTCTGTACCACTGTCTTTCCTTCCTGCTCATTGCTTCCTTACTGCCTATCTTTTGCCCTTACCTCTGCTGCTCACCAGCAATTTAAAAATGACAGCTTTTCCATTCTCCCTTTCCCAATTGATCTTGCTTTTTTCCAAGATCAATTTCTATCTCATCCTCTTTTTCAGAACCCCTTGCTCCATTGTGTCCCTCTCCCACTCAGACTAGAATCCTACAGCTTCCTGGATCCAGTTCTGGCTACAGAGGCCGCTCCATCCCCCCCTCCAGCTCTCAAACGCCCTAATCCAGTTCCAAACTCCTCCCCACATGGGTCCAAGGTCCTCTCCTCCTGTTCTCTTCCCAGAATGTTCTCTCCCAGCCTTTCCCGAGGCCCGTTGCTGCTGCTGCTGCTGCTGCAACCAGACTGTTCTGTTTCTCAGGATACCATCAGCTTTCCCCAAAACTTTCTCCGTCATTAGATCCTTCCACTAGATTCCTCACACTGACCTGCAAGATCTCTGGGCACAGGTGAGCCTTCCGGCGTCATTGTAATTTGGCTAAATGGATTTGTTGATGTCATTGCAGGTTGTTTTTCCTCCAAAAAAAAAAATAAGTCCTCTGCTTAGAATGCCCCTTAGTCATATTAAGGAGCTTTTTTAAAATGCATCTACCTCTAGAGATTGAATTTAATTGGTTGGATATGGCCACTGCAATAGTTTAATAGCTTTTGGGGTCGGGTTGCGGTGGGGGGAGGGAAAGGGAGGAAGTCTAATGTGTGTGTCCAAGTTTGAGAATCAGTACGAACTCCCCCAACCTATGCATGCTTTTCTTACCTGGGTCATTCTAGAGTTCCCCTTGAATCTTTGATGATGTAGCAGCCCACCCTTTGGGAACCCTTTACTCTCTGTCCTCAGCCCTAATTCACTCCCAAAACAACAGGAACAGAATGTGCCTTCAGAGTTTCCCAAGAAAGTTGCTGGGAAAGTTGGCGATGCTTCTGGGCCTGGTAAGCTGCCAAAGAGAGTTTAATGAAAGAAGCTAGAAGAGCCCAGGCTGAAAAAGAACCCAGGGTGATCACAGTTGTTTACATTTGTTGATGAATGGTAAACTGCCTGGAAACTCTGGCAACATAATATTGGTGCGCAATTAACCCTGTACTCACACTAGTGCTTCTGCCCCATGTTCCCTACAGTTGGCCTTCGAAGTCTTCCAGTCTAAAGCAGTCATTTTATAGATGAGGAAAATGAGGAAAGGGAAGATGTAATTTAACAGAAGTCCCACAGCTAAACAGGGGAGGAGTGAAGCAGGAAACCTAGCCATCTTTATGAGGAACCAGAATTCTCCCAGACACACCCACTTCTCACCTATTTAGTAGTCTGCTTTGGAAATGCTACTGATAGTTCTCAATGTGCCAACTGGCAGTTTGATGAATGCCCAAGAGAAATTGAATTCTGTAAAAAAGCAAGAGCTAGAGGTAACTGATGATTCATTATTCAGCTCAAAAAACAAGGGAAATAAATGGGGGGAATGACTTTATCTCTCTAAGCTTCTTTATAACTCTCACAGAAATATGAATTTTGAAAGACAATGTAGATTTAATGCTGAGTTCTGGGTCTGGCACATGGTAAGTGTGTGATACATGGTCACGGTTATTTTTAATGGAAGAGGCTTTGCAAAATCAGCACACTGCAAAGCAGAAACACAATGAAGCCCCCACTCTTTCCTTTCTGAACAGAGAAAATGAAATTTTTCAAACTGTGGCTGTTGCATTGATTATAGATTCAGGTTTGTTTCTGTTGCCCTTTTATTTTTAGTGTAAAAGTGTATTCAGGTTCTTTTTCCCATAAAAGAAGTTGATCTCTCACTTTTAACTCCAAAGTTCATTTTTTTAGTAATCAGGGCCAATCCAGGTGGTGTAGTTGAGTGGCACTGATTACTGAAAAAGGAACCACATTTTAGCTGTGAACTTGGAAAAGTGAAGCAATCAGGTAAGACAGGTAAAAACAGTTTGCTTGCATGTTCATTTAAATTGTCTAGAAAATCAAGTGAGAACCGGGCATTTGCATTGTTCAACGAGTATATTGCCTATTTGTCCCATAAATAATTTGAGAAAGGTGAACAGTTCAGTTATGTATGCTTTTAAGGGAAAGTTTTTTATTCCTTCTATAGTTATTATAAAATGCAGTGGTTAACAAATATATTCTCATGTGTATGAAACTTCTTCTTTTGTTAGGACCCTCTTTGATGAAGTAATAGAAACAAATGGTAGCTAGTTTAAATAGGAAAGAATTCAGTCCAAGAACAAGATCTCATGAAGGTGCAAGAAGTCATGCATGCAAGGTCATGAGACCTCCCTCAGTCTATTATTTCTTTTCTTTTCTACTCCATTTATTTTTAAGATCTGCTTCCAAAGTTCCTCATGTCCTCCTAGTGTAGTGGTCGGCAAACTGCGGCTCGCGAGCCACATGTGACTCTTTGGTCCCTTGAGTGTGGCTCTTCCTAAGCCTTAGGAGTACCCTAATTAAGTTAATAACAATGTACCTACCTATATAGTTTAAGTTTAAAAAACTTGGCTCTCAAAAGAAATTTCAATCGTTGTACTGTTGATATTTGGCTCTGTTGACTAATGAGTTTGCTGACCACTGTCCTAGTGGGTTAAAGGTCCCCAAATCATATCTTCAGACTTAGATTTTGTAGATATAGCTGCCAAAAAGAGGATGATTTTTCACAGTTCCAATTCCATTTTCCCAAAGAAGGTTCATTTTGGATCAGTGGCCCATTCTTGGATCAACCACCAGTGGCTACATGGGCAAGTTCTGGAGCAGGATAGCACCAACAGGCCATGCTTACAAGTGGCCTTGGGCTAGGAAGTCCAAGGACAGGCTAGGGGGCAGACAACCAAGTAGATATCTACTAAATGGCTGTAACTCACTAAGAACTTATTTTTAATAATAATTTAATTTGATCCTCAAAAAATGACAACTCTGTACTCAACTCTATAGCATTTTCTACTTTGTAATTTTATCTTTGTTTACCTAGTTTCCTCATTAGTCTGTGAAATTTTGTATTTTTAGTGCCTGACATTGGGGGAGGGGGGCGTGCAGTAGGGTCAATAAATGTATGTTGAAAGAATGCATGGGTAGGATACTTTGATAAGAAGCCTGGGACAAACTTCGATTAAGTGACAGGAGGAAGATCATCAGCTAATAACGAGCATGAGATCAACTTCTATAGCCTCAATCCCTTTCCCAAAAACTAGGGTGCTTTCTACATCAAATTGTCCTCTTCTCCTGTCTATCATGTCAATGACTGACAGGAAAAGATTTGGTCTGGTGTTTAGAATTGTAAAAATAATAGAACTGGAATAAAGGTACAATGCATTTTATAAGAATTTGATTTTGCCCTCTTAGTACATTGTTTAAGAATAGTTTCCAAATAACTACAGAGTCTATATTTTTCATTTAAACGTTCAAAGGGGGAAAGACTCTTAGTCTATGCTTCACATGGCAAAAATAAAGTTTGTATTTTTCTATTTTAGGGTATTTATTTTTGAAAATGATATTGGACAAGGCAATCACTCCTGAAGAGGTAACTACTTCTCTCATCATTTTGGTGATAGTTTTTGTTTTTGTGAGAGCTCTCATGAGTAAGGGGAGAAGGCAGGTATCTCTTCCTGGCCCGTGGTCCTTCCCCCTCATAGGAAATCTTCTTCAGCTTGGAGACCATCCTTTCCTGACATTCACAGAGATGAGGAAGAAATATGGCGATGTCTTTCTCATCAAACTTGGCATGGTGCCCGTCGTGGTGGTGAATGGAATGGAAATGGTGAAGCACGTACTCCTGAAGGACGGAGAGCATTTTGCAGGCAGACCTAACATGCACACGTTTTCTTTTCTGGCAGAAGGGAAGAGTTTTTCATTTTCAGTCAATTATGGAGAGAGCTGGAAGCTTCATAAGAAAATAGCGTCCAGTGCTTTACGAACTTTTTCTAAAGCAGAAGCAAAATCCTCCACCTGCTCTTGCTTGCTTGAGGAACAGGTCATCGAGGAAGTTTCTGAGCTGGTGAAAGTCTTTGCAGAGTTGACTTCGAAGAAGGGTAGCTTTGAGCCCAGAAATGCCATCACATGTGCAGTGGCCAATGTTGTCTGTGCCCTTTGCTTTGGCAAGAGGTATGACCATAGTGATGAGGAGTTTATTAGGATAGTTAAAACTAATGATGACTTACTCAAGGCCTCCAGTGCAGCTAATCCCGCCGATTTCATACCATGTTTTCGCTACCTTCCACTGCGGATTATAAATGCTCCTCGAGAGTTTTATCGGGCCCTGAATGAGTTTATTACACTACACGTACAAGATCATCTTACTACGTATGATAAGGTAAGAATTTAAATCCATGCCAGAACGAGGGATTTGTTGAGAAGCAAAAGATAATGATGAGATGTGTTGAGTACCCAGAAAGTTATATGTATTCTTCCCTGGCTCTTTCACTGTAATTTTGCCATAATGACCCTTGCCAAAACTATTAGGAAATGTGAGTTCCAGTCAGTGAGATTATAGGGCAGCATTATTTAGTTCTCATGTAGAGACCTTAAGAAGAGTTTTTAATTCTTTGAGACCTTAGAAATTTCCCTAGTGTGTGGATAAGGTACATACTTGAATTATGAATCTATAGTTGGCTGATGAATGATGAGCATGGAGGTGAGTTCCTTGAAGAAATGAACTAATGATTTTATCTCTTTCATTTTACATCTGAAATTATGAGGCCTTAAAAGTATCAGCATTTTTTTTTTCAGAGAGTGTTTTGAATAATTACAAAGAATATTGTATTGGAAGTTTCCAAGTTATCCTCTTCTCCTATTTGAGTCCTTTTACTATATGGAAATGAACTTTGAGATCAAATACATGTAGATAGAAAATTTCTTGAGGTGACAGAAGTGGACCTTTGTGAGGCCACTCAATCTTTTTGGCTAAATTTGATGGTCCAGAGAAGAGTAAATTTCTCTCATGAAATAGGTGTGTACTAGAAAGAATCCTAGCTCTTGGAGGCCAATTTGCTGAGATGATGGCATCATGAAAAAAAATTAAAAAGAAAAGGTGGATAGTTGAACAAATGAAGAGATGTAAGGAATTAAGACACTTCCAATGAAAAAGAAAAGGCAGTAAACAATCTGTTTCAAGGTACCCATCAGAATTTTAGAAAAAATACAGTAAGTAAAAGAATTTATAGAGTCATAAATTTTCTTCCTATTCCCTAACCTACTTTAGCCTCATCTCTTCCTGCATGGCGATTACAGTAAAATTCTTAGAATGGGCTTGGAAACCTCTTCTTGTATTCATTGCCTAGCAATTTCCCTAAAGTAAGTTAATCTTTAATTTTTGTAACTGTGCTTCCAGCATAAGGACTTTTTTATTTATTGAAAGAAATTTTAAGAAGAAAATTGAGTTTGATAACTTCTTTTTAATTCTACATACTTTTAGAATTGAGCATTACCATTGACAAGCAAAATTGCAAGTTTTGAAATGGTGTACTATAGTCTTTATATTCCTAAGTGAATTGAGTTCATTTTACATAACATGGTACATGAGATTCATCTGTGATATGAAATGTAGGTAGGGATCAATAATCATACTAAGAATTGTCTCCTCAGGACCATATGCGAGACATTACTGATGCTCTGATTAATACATGCCATAAAAAATATGCCACTACCAAAACAGCCACCTTAAATGACGATGAAATCATAAGCACTGTGAATGACATCTTTGGAGCTGGTATGTGAAAGTATTTGTCAGTATGTGTGTGTGTTCTACTGCTTATAGTTTAGAGTATTTCCTCCTTTTGATGTAGGCCATTTTGTATAGTTATCTCACTCTGTATACCTAGAGTGGGGTCCCTGGATCATATGATAATTTCTTTTAATTTTTTTGAGTAACCTCCATACTATTTTCCATAGTGACTACACCATTTCACCTACTTTCCATAGTGCATGAGAATTCCAATTTTCTACATTCTCACCAGCACTTATTGTTTTCTGTTCTGATAGTGAGTATACTAATCAATGAGAGGTTAAGCCTATATTCTGAAAAAACTTTTAATGTATAATAATTACTTTATTGTGAGTTTATTGATTTTCAGTTATATTTAGATTCTTTTCTCTAGATTCATAATATTCAAATATGAAGCAAATTGAAGATACAAATGTTGCTAATGATTTTCTTCATGGCATTTTGTCTCATTCCTTTTTCAGGGTTTGAAACTGTATCAACATGCCTGTACTGGAGCTTTCTTTATTTGATATACTACCCAGAAATTCAAGCCAGAATTCAAGAAGAAATTGGTAACATATTTTCAGATGAAAATATAATTCTTACAATTGTCATTTTTATTATTAAGTTTTTATAAAACCCACCTCTTCTTTCAGATGGAAACATTGGTCTAAAACCACCCAGATTTGAGGACAGGAAAATGTTACCCTACACAGAAGCTTTCATAAATGAAGTGTTCAGACATGCCTCCTTTATTCCTTTTACTATTCCACATTGGTAAGCAAACGATTCTCCTTTGAAGCAGCAGGGAATGAGGAATCTAAGGCATTGGAATACTAAGGCCTTAGAATACTTTAGGTCCTTCAAAATACATATTATGTTAGTATTATTTTGCTATTATTTTAAATCTTAATTCTTTTTATGAAATTTTTACATAAAAAAAGCATATGTTGCGAATGTTTTCATAAACAAACTATGATTTCGCTATTTTTCATCTTATATGTACTATTTAAGGGGGGAAAAGGCTATGGAAGTTCCAAACAATGGATAATATAAACATAATATATGTTTGGACATGAAGTGTCATACACACTCACTTAACTTCTTCTCTGAGCCGTCTTAGCCACCTGCTGATGTGGCTTCATTTTTAGTAGCTTAGAATTTTGCTGGCCAATTGACTCAGGAGGCCAGTGTTGCCACAGATAAATTAAACAGTTTCCGTTTACAGATATTTGGAAGTTTATTGAATCTCATACCACACTCCCTAGTGCACACATGCATACCAGTATAGATTAAGTAGATAAGCTTTATTAAATAGGAATGTGGACAACCAAAGTTCTGGTAGTTTGAACTATTACCATTCTACACAATTAAAAAGAAAAATGCAATTCTTAATGGTTTTTCTTTTCCCATCCTTAAATAGTGAGGGAGTGGGGATGTCTCTCTCCTCAGGAAGCTGATATAGTTATGGTTCTTGGCACAGCAGTAGGTAGTGCCTTCAGCCTAGAGCTGGGCCAAATAGGCTTGCTCATACTTCTCACCTGAATTAGACATACTTTGCCACTCAGTCTCTGGCAAGGGTGAACAACTGCAGGGGAGACTGCATGTCTGCTTCTCCAAGCTCAGGCCATCACTGATTATAGATGAAATGTACATTTCTACAGGTTGGTTCATCAGAAGTAGCTAAGCCAAATGTGTTTCGCAAATGTGTTTAGTATCTTCTCTCAAACTCGTCAAATTGAAATGTCACTGCTGCTCCTCTGGGTTGGGGCCATCTAGGCACTTAGTGAGTGCCATATGGAACCATACCATGATTTAATGCCATATGGAAATATACCATGATCCATGCGTAATTACAGACGTATAAAGGACAAAAGTATACAGTTTTCATAACTGAGTATGGGACTAGAAAATAGATTATTTGTCTAGAGACGACTTAGAGATCATCCAACACACATAATACCATTTCACAGCTAGGAAATGAAATCATAGAGTCGTTATGAGATTTTCCCAGTAGTTCCCTGTAAGCAGTGTTTAGAGTTCAGATTTCCTAGTTACAATTCCATTGCTCCTTGGATTTTTTCTTTATTTATTAATAAAAGTCAAATCACATTGGACACGCAGAAAGTATTTTGTAATTTCCTTTCAATTCCCTGCTATAATTTTTAATTGATTTTTTTAGAGAGAGAGGAAGGTAGAAGGAGAGAGAGAAACATCCATGCAAGAGTGTATCATTCATCAGCTGCCTCCTACAGGTCCCCTACTGGGGGATTAAGCCCACAATACAGGCATGTGCCCTGACTGAGAATTGAACCAGCAACCTTCTGGTGCACAGGACAATGCCCAACCAACTAAGCCACACTAACCAGGGCTCCTGATATAATTTGATGTGTCTACATATGAGCAACTTTGTCATAGAAATACTGAGATAATTTTCCACTGAGATTTTAGCTCATAGCAATGCCTTAAATATGTTAAATGCTCAATATGTTTCACAAATACAAGAAAAAGAATAAATTACTAACTTGACAATAGGTGGAAGATGGAAGATGAAAGAATGAAGATTTATAAAGATTTCATATCATTATAGTTTTTAAAAAGACAATAAATATAGTCTGTTAATTGTGGGTAGCAGTTTAGGGGTGGGTCATTTGAACTACAGGATGTGCTGTAATGATAAGGATGTATTTTGCTTTCCCAGTACCACAGCAGACACTACTTTGAATGGCTATTTCATTCCCAAGAATACGTGCACCTTTATTAACATGTATCAAGTAAATCATGATGAGTAAGTCACCAAAATTATTTTTTTTGGGGGGGGTTAAATTTGTTTGGCTGTTTGTTTGCTATTTATTAATCAGAAAAAGATACACGTTCTTAGCCAAAGTTCATTACTTCTATTTCTCTTGAAATAAATGACAAGGAAATTCAGTTTTCTATTCTCACTGATAATAGGAAGGGTGATAGGTGTTTTTTAAAATATATTTTTATTGATTTCAGAGAGGAAGGAAGAAGGAGAGAGAGATATATACATCAATGATGAGAGAGAATCATTGATTGGCTGCCTTCTGCATGCCACCCACTGGGGATCGAGCCTGCAACCCAGGCATGTGCACTGACTAGGAATTGAACCATGACCTCCTGGTTCATAGGTTGACACTCAACCACTGAGCCACGCCAGCCGGGCAGGAAGGATGATATCTTAATACAAATTCATTCAGGGCAAATTCAATTTCAACAGTGGGCTTTTTGAGGAGGTGTGGGCCAAGGACTTCAAGGGCTCACCCTCTGCAAGGTTATGGCTAGCTGATGTTTGAAATGCAGCGTGAAATCCCCCAACAGAATTAGAAAGACCAAGCAGGGATTTTTCCTTCTTTGGTTTGGTTTTCCTCTACCTCAGCACCTAGATCAATGCCTGGCACATAGTAGCCACTCAATAAATATTTGCAAGTAAAATACAGCTGGAGTCTCATCCATATTAGCTTTAAAAGGGAGAACAGGGATGAAGATACCTCACCTGTTTTAAAAGAAGATGGTGGTAGTGGTGTTAGCAGTGATGGGAATGATGATGATGGCAGGTAATATCTATAGACCCTACTGTGTGTTGGGCACAAAACCTTTAAGTACCTCTTCTGAACCTCAACAATAACCCTCTGCATGGTGCTACCATGATCCCAATTTGACAACTAAAGAAACTCAATCAGGTGAAATGAATTGCCGAAAGTCACATGTGCAGCAAGTAGCAGAAGCAGGGCCCACATTCAGTGTGTATATCCAGATTAATGGAAATTGGATGCTCCATGTGGTTGGGGCCCACTGTCTCCAGTAAACTGGTAGAGATTGCATTCTTATGCACTCAGTGGGCAGTATACAGAGCACTCGTACAACTTCTTTGTCTTCACCCAAGATTTCCTCTGACTGATGTCTCATGCTCCAGGCTATTTGGGAGAGAGGTGATTATCATGTAGACCTAATAGCACATTAAGTGCATAGGCTGTCCCACTGCAAAATTTATTGTCAGAAAGGTTGACATCTCCACTCTTCACATCCAGTGATCATGCTAAATAAAAATTAAGCATTTAAAAAACCATTACAAGAAAAATATAGTCAATGTAAATTTAATGGCATTTGTTCTCAGTTAGCACTATCCCAAGTGCCTGAAGTGTTCTAGTAGCCTAGGAACCTGTGATTATATTGAATATTGAGTAATGTTCAAACAAGCTGTGTTAACACAGGTGCTTATAAAGAAATACTGTTTGTATTGAGGCACTTATTGAACTAAATGAGTATGTGGTTCAAGACTGATATCGTGGGGAAATTATTCCTATTTAGCTTAAACAAAGCTCACAAACAGGCACCTACTGAGCAGTGGAAAACACCAACAATGAGAGAATCGCCCTTGTTGGAGCTGTGAGGAGCAGTCACCTGCTATCCCTCATTCCGCTCAGTAAATTGAAGACAAGCAGGACCTGGTCCCAGCATTGTCAGCTTGTTCGATAAGACAGAACTTGGAAATGGAAATTTTTACATGGAGTCTTCTGATGTTTAAATGTCTGCAGCAATGAATTATTTTTGAAAGATTATGAGAGCAAACGAAATTTATTGGAGGACTGAGTACAACTTGCAGGTCTTCAGGGCTATGACCTTTGGCGCAGAAAGAAAACAAATGTTCTGCTAGAAAGAGAATGACATCAATACACAAAAAGGCTCAGTTCTTGGTAAAGTCAAGTGGGTCCCTGATGTATGGCTGAGGGTGTGTTAGGAAACGTACTGGCAGGAGTTGTCATAGACAAGGCAGATATGGTGCCTGAGACAAGAGGTGGGGGAGAAGAGAGCACCAGATGCACAGCAGTTGGGGCCTGTGGGCAACCCTCAGTCAGAGCTGCTGGCAGGTGACCTGGATGCTCTGTGATGATGGGCGAAGGCCTTTTCCTAAACCTATTGGTACCAGAGTGAGAGGTACCACTTAAAACAAAGGAGATTGAATATTTATTCCTTGTTATTTATGCACAAATTTTGGAATATTCGTATGAGAATTTTGTAGAATTCTTCATTAAAAAATTGAAATAAATTTCCAAGTATTTATTCACTATTTAATGAAGCAGAAGTCATTTTAATATAAACTAGGAAAAATTGTATTAATTCTTTAAGGTAACTAAACTTGTCAATAAATTTAAAGAGTATATATACATAAATTCATAATAATGATATACCTCTATAATTATATATATGTACCTATATGTACATATGTATGAATATTTACACTGTTCCAAACACAAATAAAACATTTTATGCAAAACAAAGTTATTGTGGGGAAGTTGGCAAGAATGGCAAAATGATAAAACAATTCCTTTATAAAATGTAACTTTTGTCTATTTTATACAGAACTATCTGGGATAATCCCAATGTATTTAGTCCTGAGAGATTTCTAAACGAAAACAGGGAACTGAATAAGAGTCTTGTGGACAAGGTCCTGATATTTGGAATGGGAATCCGGAAGTGTCTGGGGGAAGACGTTGCTCGGAATGAGGTATTCCTTTTCATCACCATGGTTCTGCAACAGCTCAAGCTGAACAAATGCCCCAGGGCCGAGCTGGACTTGACGCCTACGTATGGCTTGGCCATGAAGCCCAAACCATACCAGCTCCAAGCAGAGCCCCGCTCCGCTGATAGTGCATCTTAGATTCTCAGACTGGTGGCGGCTTTCTGATGTAAGTCAGAAATATTATGTGATTCATATTCATTTAATAAGCAATTTAAAGGTTGCACCCTATGCTATGCTATTAGTTCAGTTCTTTTTTCTATCATCATAATATAGGAAGTCTTTTTTAAAGTGTGGTGTAGCCTCAGTTCTAATATGAGAGATCAAGTCTCCTAAGGTTATTTTAAGATAATAATAAAGTGTGATGTCACCCAGGAATTTTAAACCCATGTCTCATGTGATGGTGACCCAGGAGCCACTGTGAACAAGGAAGGAAGGAAAAAAGGAGTGGTGGATTGGACAAGGAGGTTAGGAGAACCTGTCTTCCTTCCTTTACACCAGCTTCAAATAGACGGGTATGTTTTCATTAGTTTTAAATATAAGGTTCACAATAAGAACAAGGTTCTGATGTTACATATGTATTTTCCCAGGGGTCTGGGGAAAAGGTGCTGAAGGGGTCCAGAAAAGGGAGCTAGAGTGGCCTAGAAGAGCAGAGAACATTTTGTGGTGGGGATGGATGAGCTGAGCTAATTTTATTTTTTTAAAATATATTTTTATTGATTTCAGAAAGGAAGGGGGGGGGGAGAGAGAGAGAGAGAGAGAGAGAGAGAGAGAGAGAGAGAGAGAGAGAAATATCAATGATGAGAGAGAATCATTGATTGGCTGCCTCCTGCATGCCCCACACTTGGGATCGAGCCCACAACCCAGGCATGTGCCCTGACTGGGAACCATGACCTCCTGGTTCATAGGTTGACTCTCAACCACTGAGCCATGCTGGCTAGGCGAGCTGAGCTAGCTTTAGAGAGGTGGAGAAAAGGTCATAAGAAGTCATTTATTCAAAATCCATTTTTATATCAGCTCTTATGTTTTCTGTATTAAGAATTTAACATCAGAGCAAACTGATGTTTTTATAATGCTATCCTTTTTTTTGGTTTTTTGCTACTTACTAAATATATGTGTGTATTGGTGTGCTAGAGCTGCTATAACAAAATACCACAATGTGAGTGGCTTCAACACAGAAACTTATTTTCTCACAGTCCTAGAGGTGTCGGCAGGGTTGCTTTCTCTCAAGGCCTCTCTTCTTTTGTAGATGGCCACCTTCTCATCATGTCCTCACATGGCCTTTCTGTGTGCAAACACCCCTTGTGTCTGTCCTTTATCTTGTAAGGACACCAGTCATACTATATTAGAGCCTCCTCCTATGGCCTCATTTGAACTTATCTCTTTAAAGACCTTACATTCAAATACAATTTCATTCTGAGGTACTGAGGGTTGGTATTTCAACATATGAATTCTGGGCGGGGAGAGGGGCACAATGCAGCCCACAACAACATGAAAGAAAAGATAGCAATTATTTACAAATACCTTTCAGTGTAGTACCCAGCTTATGTGTGTGCTTCTTAATTGAAAATGTTAACGAGCTAAGGCATATAAGGAGCAGAAACAGTGAAAACCAGAGTAAAGCTGTAAGGGGATTGGCATGCTAAAGGCCTTAGAAATCCAGCTGGTGGAGAAAAGCATGTCTGGGGTCTGATTTAAATGGGAGGCCGTTAGGGCGGGATCGCCTCTAGATAATGACCCTGCTGACCCGATTGCTGCAATAGAAGCAAAGTCAAACAATTCAGAGACATTGAGGATTACAGTCGGGACTTAGTCTTTCTTTTCAAATATAAATAAACTCAGCATTATCCTTGGGAATAAACAAATTGGGTTGTTTGTCTCTTTTTTTGTGAAAGCTTTTGAAATTATTTATATTGTCCTCATGACAGTGTGTCAAATAGAAACTATTTTGCCTTTTTTTCTGAAACTGTCAAATCTTCTGTTTACTCAACAATAATGGGATGACCAGAACACTACAAGAATCTTGTTTATCTGGTTATTTTCTTTAAAGAATTGTATTTTTCTAACTTCTTCTTTTTTTAACAGCAAGCATATATGATTGAGTACTTTTATTTTAACACACTGTATTGTAAAATGCTAATTTTCACTTTTACTATGCTGCTGAGGCATAATTAAATGGTGTACTACTGGGCTTTTTGTACAATTCATAAGTTTGCTTTATATGTCTTTTTAGAAACATGGACAAGAATAAAATAGGAAAAGTGTAAAAGCAAAGTAGGAATGACTTTTTTTGTCATTTAATATATAAAGATAAATTATTTTTAATTATATGTATTTGCTTATCCTGAAGTGATAATTTATGAAATATAGTCAGGAGTAATGCAGTGTACCAAAATATTATATCAAAATAATTTCTATTGCCCTGGCCAGTTTGGCTCAGTGGATAGAGCGTCGGCCTACGGACTGAGTGGTCCTGGGTTCGATTCCAGCTGGGGGCATGTGCCTGGGTTGCAGATTCCAGTGGGGGGCGTGCCGGAGGAAGCCCATCGATGATTCTCTCTCATCATTGATGTTTCTGTCTCTCCCTCTTTCTTCCTCTCTAAAATCAATAAAGAAATATATTTTAAAAAATAATTTCTATTACATAAACACTTTAAATTATCAGCTGGAAATGACACAAAAATGCATTGTGACTATAGAGCTGTTGATAATATGTGGATATGTGCATCAGTGATAAACCAAGATGAACTAAGTCCTTAAAGTCATTTATATGAAGTCCAAAAACTGAACAGAGTTATAGAAATTAGAGAGCTTGCTACACACAAGTATATATGGCTACTTATTGCTCAGTGTCCTCCTTGTAGCTACAGTTCCCTGGGGCTCTTGGTTACATCCTACAGACAAGACCAGCCTAGAGACATTACCGGATGAATGATGCAAATGAGGGGCTCTTCAAAAAAGAAAACTTGCACCAAAATTTATAAAGGCATTTATATATTCCCACATTGCAAGTCTCTAACTGCTTTCCTGCTAAACCTATGATGCAGGTGTGATATCAATCCACATGAGAGAATAAGAAATCATAACTATTTTTGAGAGGCAGAAGAGGTCTTTGGGGATTTTAGTATCTACATAATTATTAATTAGACTATAAAATCTACAGATATTCCAGGCCTCCACAGGGGTGGATACACAATATGATTTTTTGGATTCACATGCACTTTCCCAGAAAATCTAAGATTCATAGTTTAAACAAATAAAAAAAATTGTGTATACTGTGAATTAGAAATAGCTGAACGAGCGCTGTTTTATGGCTTAACAAGCTATAGAAACAAATTCCCTGTGAGGAATGCACCATTGGCTTTCTCTTTAGATATGAATGAAATGCAGGATGCAGGCAACTGATTCTCTATGACACATTTTTAACACTGAGAAAACCTAATAAGTAAAAATCATAGAAGTTGATAGGTCTCCTTCCACCCTTTATCAAGTTGTTTACAACGGACAGTTTACCATTTACTTGAATTCAGTATGACAATCAGGCCCCACCAACAGTGAACTCCACACATGTACACAACACTGTTGCCTTTATCTGCTACCCTTATGGACAGAAACATGTTACATGAATGAATTTTCCAGCTAAGTGAGATGATCGAGTTCCAACACGCTCATATTAATGGATCTTAATAAAAGTATTTCTGAGCTGCTGATGTTTCCAAATGCCTTTGCTAAACATAATTTTATCTTTCTCAGGCTTTATTGTGACATTTATTTCTAAATTTACTACGGGGGGGCTGTCCTCCTTGATGGACTCTTGACCACACCCTCCATCCCTGCCCCAGTGCCTGGTTTCACTCATTATGTTAATGTGAACGTCCCTACTCCCTGCGAGCTCCACATATGCAGGGCCAAGTCTGTTCGGCTTCCCCAGTATCTCCAGTGCTCAGTACTGTGTCAGGCACATAGAAAATCCGTAAATGTTTGTCCAGCAAATGTGGAAATGAATTAATGATTAAACGAATGGATCGAGTGGGAGGGCAGGAAAATCTTTGCAAAAGCAAGTGACTGAGATTTTCTAGTATGGATAGTATGTGTGGCATCTCTGCTTATATTTTGACTTTTACCTTGTTACCTACATCTCAGGCTGAAAATCTGTCCCATCTTCTCATACTTCTTTAAACTGTAACTCCAGGTCTCAAATCAGCCCTTCATTCTTTTTTTTTCTTAACTAACATTTTTATGGCACCAGATTCCAGCTGGAAATTGGCCCCCTAACTCTCTCCCCAGGACCACTGCTCAAGTGTGCCCTAGGCACTTAGTAAACTTTCCAAGGGCAACATCTCAATTGTCTCCCAAAAAGTCACTGCTTCGCCCAGTTTGACCTCTTCATCTTGCCAACACACACAGCAGCTGACCTTGTCATTGACTCACCAGGAACATTTGTTGTCCAATGGCAGCTGTCACTTCTGGCCACTCTGATGGAGAGAAGGGATCCCTGCTTTCACCCTGTAATGTTTACACCCAAGGATGGGTTTCAGGGATTTACCTATTTTTCAATTGTGTAACTGAGAGTAGTAATTTTGAAGAAGGCTTGCTTGAAGGTTTAGGCATATTGGAAAGGACCACATATACACACACACACACACACACACACACACACACACACACACACCAGAAAATCATGTCCTGTCATTTCCTGCCTGGCCCACACTGTCCCAGGAACTCATCCACTCTCTGTGAACAGGCGCGGTTCTTCCATCCTGTACCCACAGCACTGTTCCAGTCCCCACTAGAACTGTTCACTCCAGCTTTTGCAAACTCTGAGGCTAGTAAAACAAAGAAACCTTCTCACAGTCCCAGAGAGATGTGGTTTAGCTTCTGACCCTTGCCCCAGATATAATTCTGGATCTTCACTTCCTACAGTAGGATTCAACTTTACCAAGGATGACAAAAGTAAAAACTTTAACTTCATTCAGGGCTAACCTTAGGACCTAATGGGGGGAAAGCCTGATCTTATAATATAACAGATATTCATTGTTGTTTTCCAAAATCTGGGCCATTTATCCTTCTTTATCTTCCCTGTGTTATGCTAAAATTAGAGAAACAAGCATTCATCTTGATTTGTTGCAGTTCTCTCAAGGTACTGCTGTTTCACTGCCAAAGACAAAAGCCATAAAGTCTTTGAATATCTTCTGTGTGTCAGGCAATGTAGTATGCATTTTGAAATGATTAATTTTGACACAAACCATGGACTAGGGATGAATATCTTTTTACAGAAAAGAGGCTCAGAAAGATAAATAATATAGCCAAGATCACTCTGCTGAAAAGAATTTAATCTAGGATGAAAATCTCTATCGAACTCAATTCAGAGCTTGTATAGTTTCCATGATGGCAGTGGCTTCAGAGTATATTCCTTAATTCAAAGGAAATTTGTATGGCATCTGAACATGTAAAATTGTTCTCCTAGTTGAAGTAAGGATGAAGAGTTTAGAAGTTTGCCTCTTTGTCTGCGCCCCCCCAGCCCCCCCAGAAATCTAAAGGCGATATATATCAATCAGCAGGATGGATCTATGAAATCAGCTACTTTTATAAGAAGTAATTGAAATATGTTCCCTTCAGGAAATCAATTTCAGATAGATTAAATACCTAAATGAGAAAAACTAAACGTTGAAATGTTTAGAAGAAAATGTTTAGAACAGTAAGAAAAGATTTTTAAGCAAAATACAGAACATAACAATTCACAAGAAAAATCTTCATCCATTTTACTGCATTGAAATTTAAAATTTCTGCTCAATAAAAGGCTCAATAAACAAAAGTAAAAACAAGCCATGGAGTAGGAAAGAATATTGGCAAAACCTGTAACAGAAAACAAAGTAGTATCCAGAATTAAAAAGAATTTATTCAAATCAATATGAAAAAGATAATCGGCAGTTCCCCTCTTCAAAACAGGCAAAGTTTATGAACAGGCAGAAACATGAAGAGCCAACAAACATGAAATGTTACCCACCTTAGTAATAAAGTACGTATTAAATCAAACTAAAATACCATTTCACACATAGGAAACTGGTAACATTTTAAAAGTCTGACAATACAAATGCTGGTGAGTATTTGGAGAAATGAGAATATGCACTCTTGTTTGCAGTGTAAGTGGTAAAACCAATATAAAATTTGGAAATTTTTAATAAACCATTTGGAAATTTTTATTAAACTTGAAGATGCACATTCATAAGAAAGCACACATTGCTCACTATAGCTTTTGTGGTGTTATTTTTGGAATACTAAAAAATTGGAGACAACTGAATGTTCATAAACAACATACTAGATAAATGTAATTATGTTGTAGTCATATAATGGAATGTTCTACACTAGTATAAACAAATATACTAGTGTAACATGAATTTACATGGCTAAAACTCTAAATCATGTTTAGCAAAAAAAGAGTGCCTCATAGCCGAAACCGGTTTGGCTGCCGAAACCGGTTTGGCTCAGTGGATAGAGCGTCGGCCTGCGGACTGAAGGGTCCCAGGTTCGATTCCGGTCAGGGGCATGTACCTGGGTTGCGGGCACATCCCCAGTAGGAGGTGTGCAGGAGGCAGCTGATCGATGTTTCTCTCTCATCGATGTTTCTGACTCTCTATCTCTCTCCCTTCCTCTCTGTAAAAAATCAATAAAATATATATATAAAAAAAAGAGTGCCTCACAGGAGTGCATGTGCTGAAGACATTATTTATATAAATATTTTTAATAAATGAAAAGTACTGCTGTGGATACATGCATATACATATATATGTGTATATCAGTATTTATGTATATACATATATATATATATATATATATATAGTCACAGCATAAACACATACATGGGAATAACAAACACAAAATTCGCTATTCTGTGAATCATGCATGTATGCTTTCATTGATTTTGTTCAAATAGATACTTTTCAAAAGTAGACATACAGAAAGCCAAGAGACATATGAAAACATGCTCAAAGTCACTAATCATCCAAGAAATGCAAATCAAAATGACAATGAGGTACCATCTCACATCTGTCAGAATGGCTATCATCAACAAATCAATAAACAAGAGGATGTGGAGAAAAAGGAACCCTCATGCACTGCTGGTGGGAATGCAGACTGGTGCAGCCACTGTGGAAAACAGTATGGAGTTTCCTCAAAAAATTAAAAATGGAGCTCCCATTTGACCCGGTAATCCCACTTCTAGGAATATATCCTAAGAAAACAGAAACAACAATCAGAAAGGATATATGCACCCCTATGTTCATAGCAGTACAATTTACAATAGCTAAGATTTAGAAACAGCCTAAGTGCCCATCAGCAGATGAGTGGATTAAAAAACTGTAGTACATCTACACGATAGAATACTACGCTGATGTAAAAAGAAAGAACTTAAGATTTGAAACAGCATGGATGGACTTGGAGAGCATTATGCTAAGTGAAATAAGCCAGTCAGAGAAAGATAAATATCACATGATCTCACTCATTTGTGGAATGTAATGAACAACATAAACTGATGAACAAAAATAGATCCAGAGACAGAGAAGAATGGAACAGACTGTCAAACTTCACAGGGAAGGCGGGGGTGGGAGGGAGGGAAGGGTAAGAGATCAACCAAAGGACTTGTATGCATGCATATAAGCATAACCAATGGACACAGACACTAGGGGGGTGAGGGCATGTGCTAGGGGGTGGGGGTGGCTGGGGAGAGGTCAATGGGGGAAAAAGGAGACTTATGTAATACTATATGTAATACTTTAAACAATAAAGAATTTATATATATGCTGACATGAAAAGTATATTACATGTAAATAGAATGCTGACCAAAAATTATTTTTTAAAAATTTCAGTTTAGGTTTATGCTCTATAGTATTGCATTCATTTGAGCTTATAAATTCCTTCTACTTCTGTGAACTCATATAAAAGATGAAGAAAAGTTTAAGGATGGCAAGAATCATAAAATTCAAGGGTTTGGTCTAGACTCTAGAGAGAAGTGAATCTTCAACTAGACAAACTGAGTTAAAACATGAGGTATGCGAGTTCTGAGTTATTTAAATTAAAACAAAAGCTGACAACAGAGAACAAGGAAAGAGAAAAAAACTGTATAAAATGTTAAAAGTCTGGGATTATTCATTGATTGGTTAAGAAGCTCTACACACCTACATAACACCTTATTTCATTTTTAATGAATGTTTTTAGGTGCCTACTATAAGCCAGGACTTTAGATGCCAAACATAAAAAAATGACTAAAATATGACTCCTAACTTTAGAAGCTCTTTAAAGGTAGAGGCAAATAATGATGTTTGTGTGTGTGTGTGTGTGTGTGTGTGTGTGTGTGTGTGTGTGTGTGTACTCTCTGTTTGTGAAACGTTTTTAACAGGTTGAATGCTTTTTTTGGAGCAAGTATATATTTGTGTAGTTCTGCCAATACCTCTTTACCTCTTTGCACAGCTGGTCCCTCTGCTAAGGAGTTTTTATTCTTTGACTCTTCTGAGCCAGCTTGGCCTGTTTTGTACTATTTCCTTCACTGGGTTTCAGGTCTCTTACTGTTATGCCTGACCTTTTGACTGTCAGTGGTCTAGAATTCCCAAGGGGTTTTGCCATCTCAGAGGAGGTGAGAGCAGAGCAGATTAGAAATTCAGCACCTTGGGAAGAGAGTTTGACACCCTCGGAGGATAGAAGGTTTCAGCAGTGCCTGCTTAGCTTCTTCAGTGTCTGGAATGTGAAGTCATTCAACATGTACTCAGATGACTCATTCCCACTGAAAATATTTATTGGCAATCCACTTCATCGGGCTTCTGTGGGCAACGGAACAGTATTGTGTATAAAGGCTTTTCCAAAGTTTAAGGTGCTTTGGGCGGTGAAGTGGTTTTACAAGATGATCTCTTTTTAGTTAATATTTTTACTCTACTTATTGCAGCAAATTGGGAAAGGCAGTCAAGTACATGAAAACTCCTCTTTGGAACAAGAGCAATAATGGCTTTTGGTTTTGAAATAAGAATCAAAGGTGGTGTTTTTCCCAGGCTATTGGGCAAGATAAATATGAACCCAATTATTTTAGATATGAAAAGCTGCTGTTTGCTTTTTAGTTAAAAAATTGTATAAATCTTCCCTCCATTTAAAGAAAGTTAACTTGCTCACTTCTCCTTCCCACTGCTTTCTGCTCTATCCTACAAACAAAAGTTTGTCAGGGAACTTTTTATTAAAATATACACACAGAAAATGCACAAAACAGAAGTTTAAAATGACGAATTTTTACAAACTGAACACCATCAACATCCCATAACCCACCCTCTGCCCATCTTTTCATGACCACTTTCAGTCTCCAATCTCTGTGCCCCAGGGATGACTGTTTTCCTGACCTCCAATGCCATAGTTTGGTCTGTCTGTTTTGAATTTTAAATAAGGGAATGAAACAGTATGTACTCTTTTGTGCTTGGCTTCTTTTGTAACACGTTGTGCTTGTAAGATTTATCCACATTCTATTTGCAAGATCGATCCACATTGTGCATAATTATATTTCACTCATTCTCATTGCGCTGCTACGAACATCCCAGTGCCCATTTTTTTGGTGAATGTACGTCCATCTTTCTGTTCGCCATGTAAATGTCAGACTGGAATTGCTGGGTCATGAAACATTCACATGTTTAACTTTAGAACTTCCAACTGGTTTTTCAGCATGGCTGTACCAATTGATGGTTTCACAAGCAAGGTAAAAGGGTTCTCTTGTTTTTTCCACATCCTTTTCAACAGCTGGTATTTTCTGTGTTATTTTCTGCATTTTTGTTTTAGCCGCTGTGATGGCAAACATGCCCTCATTAAAGAGACAGATGGTCAGAAACATCCCTGGCCTATTACCTTATGTGAACTTGGTTTTGGCAATGTTACTTAGCTCATTCTCTCCTAATGAAATGAATCTAGGACAAGACCGGGTGTATTCGTCCAGCGAAGTCCTTCAAAAGTGGATGATCTCCCAACCCTCTGCTCCCGCCCCTCAAATGCTACAAATGATCTTACCTCACAGTTACCATGGCCTCCCGAGAAAGCAGTTTTTGCCAAGACAATCTTTTTCTAATTTCCTTGGGAAGATACGCTATAGAATTAATAAAAACAATTTTTGCCTTCAAAATATATCCCAGTTATTACAATGTCTATGTTTTGTTCATAGTTTAGGGGTGATCTAGAAGTGGTTATTTATATCTGTCTTGTGTGGTGTGTGTCTGTTATTTTTTTTTTATTTTCAGAATTCAATTTTTCATTACAACAGCTGAGATTAAAAAACAGGATGTTCTCTCTATTATCACATTTCTAGAATTCCTTCTTGGTCAAAAGTGTCTCTTGACCCTTCCAAACTTTTGTCTTTCTGAGGAGAAAAGAAAATCCTGGGGAGAACACTTTGAAATCTTATTTATTATTTTCCATTGCTTTTGTGTTTCATTTGCTCTATTTCACTCTATGTATTTTTCAACTAATACCATTCTGTACATTATTTATTTATTTATTTATTTTAAAATAAAGAATTGGAGTAATATTAGCAAGGTATTACTGGCAATAAAAAATCTTAAGTTTTAATAGTAAAATTCTTCCAATTTTTGATTGAGAAAGTTTGAAATTCCTCTTTCAGCTGTTATGAACTCCAAAAGTGGATTTTATATACAATGATCCTTTAATAAGTAGTCTCTAAGAAAATAGAACCTTTTCTACACTTAATTTATAGACACAGTTGAATTTATAACTTCATTTTGTTTATAGTATCTTTTGCCATGCAAATATATGTAATTTTTAAGCTGCCAAATATAGTTTTTTCCTTTATGGTTTTTGAAATTCCTGTCATACTTAGGAAAGTCCCACCCTGGATTTCTATTAATAGCCCCTTACATTTTCTTCCAATATCCTATCTAATAAAAGGGTAATATGCAAATTGTCCCCTCTACTGGGAGTTAGTTCAACTGAGAGTTCGACCTGGAGTATGACCAGGGGCGGGGCCAGCTGGCCGGCCAACCATCTTAGGCCCCTCCCCCCAGCTGGCCTGGCCCAATTGGCCCTGATCAGGGCCAGCCAGCTGGACCAACCCATGCACAAATTCATGCACTGGGCCTCTAGTTTTTCTTATAAAAAAATGATATTCAATTCTGTTTGCTTCTGGATGGATAATCAATCATATCAACACTTTATTAAACTAACCACTTTTTTTCACTAAGTTAGATTACCCCTCCCCCCCCCATGTAATGATCTTTCTGTGGGTGCTCAACCATATGTGACTAATTATTTATCTAGTTCTGTGCCAATATCATACACTTTTGACTACAGTGACTTTTTTGTTATCTATTTGGAAGTCTCCTACTTAGCCTTCTTAATTGCTATTCAATGTTCATAAATTTTTGGCTATTCTTAGAGATTCATAACATTCCAGAATCACTTTATACACTTCTTTTGGGTTTCATAACTTAGCTTTTATGTCTTATACTAATCTTGCTATATTTTGTTCTCAGAATTGTATTGTTTTATCTCTATTATAGACAGATATGTCCTTTACACTTTAGTTTCAAATTTATTACTATTAGGGTAGAGGAAAAGCTATTGATTTTCAGAAGGTGTCCAGTCAGAGTTAATCTTAGGATTTTTCAGGAGCTACTGGGAAGGGATACTCACCATTTCTCCTATTTCCATTTGGTTTAGGTAGATCTTATTTTTCTTTTTTTTATTAAATAAGGTGGATATGGAAATTTGAATTTGATTCTCTCAGCTGATACTCTTGCTGGGAATCTCCAGAAAAATGCCAGGTTACACTCTGCTACTATCATGAGAAAAAAATTAATGTAGAATTGAACCTAAAAGAGTGCTTAAATGTTATCAAAGATGTGTAGGCTGAAGCTGAGATTGCTTCATTTAGAGTTGAGTTTTAAGAGATACTAATACAATAAAAAATAGGGGGAGTCTAAGTACAAAATTGTAAATATAAAGTAATCCAGTTTTGTAAAATGATGATGAGGCATACCTATGTTTTATTGCCTGTACAATATAAATTTGTAGAATTTAGAAATTCACTTGACAATCACAATTTTATTCAAGAAAATGTTGTTAATTAAAAACCAACACTAATTATAATATCAATAGCATAATTATGCTCTTTCACTTAAAGAAAACATTGCCTGAACCCACTATGGTGTTTCTGAGGTTTCTTTTTCTATCCATCTTGTTTATTCAGCTGACTTATTTTTTTTTTTTTTTCATTATTGGCTTCCTAGCAAATCATTGCACAACTCATATTTTGTTTGTGTTTCCCTTTTAAAATGGCATTGAGGCCAATCCACAGCTTACAAATAATTGACTATATTTGAAATTATATTTAGGGGATACCTTTGCTTTCTGTTGAAAAATGGTTGAGACTCAAATAGGATTAGGACTTTTTATCACTCTGAGTTTCAAAACATAATTTCTGTATCATTTATTAATTCCCTTATTTGTACTTTCATTTCACTTCATAAATGTTTAATTGTGACTATGGTCCAGGCACTTTACCAGACACAGCAGAAGCATATCAGAAAAAATAGCCAAAATCTTTGACAAAATCAGTGTAGGAAAATATAACTATTGTGTTTCAACAGACAATTATACATTTTCTCTTGCACACTTTTTTAATTTTTCAAATTCTAGGGCAAAACCAGAAGAGAGATAATGGTGGTAGACCAGGGAACTTCCAGTGAGAAGTGGTTAAACTCTGGATATATTTTGAAAATAGAAGAAAAGAATTTGCTGGATGTGAAACAGATGGCTTGTATCAGTCATTGTCCCATCAGAAAAGATATGGCACATTAAATTAAGATAATTAGAGGTATCTACACTAATAAAAGACAAAGATGCTAATTGACCATACATTTGCTATGCCCCAAGCCACGCCCACCAGCCAATCAGATCGACTATATGCAAATTAACCCAACCAAGATGGCAACCAGCAGCCACGGAGCTGGAGCAAGCAGGTGGCTTGGTTGCCCGGGTGACGGAGGAAGCCAAGCTTCCCGCCTGCCCTGAGCTGGCTGTGGCCTCCACTCATGGCAACAAAGTTTCAATTATAGAAGACAAATAAATCCCAGATACCTGCTTCCAGCCAGCCTCCACTGGGAGCTTGGGTGGCTGGGGGCCGTGGCCAGCCTGCAAACAGCCATCAGCTCCTCACCCAGGCTGGCCACACCCTCATGGGGTGAGGGTCCCCGCTGGGGGGCTTAGCCAGCCTGAAAATGGCCCTCAGCCTCTCACCCAGGCTGGCCAGGCACCCCAGTGGGGACCCCTACACTGAAGGGGCTGTGGCCAGCCTGCAAACAGCCATCAGGCCCTCACCCAGGCTGGCCAGGCACCCCAGGGGGGACCCTTACCTTGAAGGGGCTGTGGCCAGCCTGCAAACAGCCATCAGCCCCTCACCCAGGCTGGCCAGGCATTCCTATATAATAAAAGGGTAATATGCAAATTGACCCTAACAGCAGAACAACTGGGAATGGCTGGTCACTATGACACACACTGACCACCAGGGGGCAGATGTTCAATGCAGGAGCTGCCACCTGGTGGTCAGTGCGCTCCCACAGGGGGAGCTCTGCTCAGCCACAAGCCAGGCTGATGGCTGCCAGTACAGCGGTGGTGGTGGGAGCCTCTCCTGCCTCCTCAGCAGCGATAAGGATGTCCGACTTCAGCTTAGGCCTGCTCCCCGCTGGCAAGTGGACATCCCCCAAGGGCTCCCGGGCTGCCAGAGGGATGTCTGACTGCCAGCTTAGGCCCAATCCCCCAGGGAGCGGGCCTAAGCCAGCAGGTGGACATCCCCCGAGGGGTCCCAGACTGCGAGAGGGCACAGACGGGCTGAGGGACCCCCCTAAGTGCACAAATTTTTGTGCACCGGGCCTCTAGTTTTTAATAAAAGAATTATTTAGAAAGATGTGGGCAAGGTATAAGGAACCCCACAGAACAGTACAATGCCCTGAAGAATGAAGAGAAAATGTAGGTATTCAAATTTAGAAGCTGAAAGTTTAGTATATCAAAACAAAAACCCGTGTTCAGTGGAATTAAGACCAGCCTTAAGGAAAGCATCCAGCTCAAAGCTACCCCATAAGGACATAGACAAGGGGATCAATACTTTGACTTCACTCTCCTCCCTCCCTCCAATCTTCAGCAAAGGCTCCCCATTAACTGGAACCAAGTGCAAGACAAAGGACAGGGAGAACCTTGGTTTAGTTTTCATCTTATGGCACAGGTCAGCTTTCATTGTCATTAATCAAAGTATAGAAGGGTGAGGAATGGGCCTAGGGGACAATGGGAGATATTCAGGATGACTCTATAGCAGCGATTTTGAACTGGTGTGTGGAAAGAATTTGTGAAACATGCAATACCTGACTATTTAGTCAGGGGCACTGACCTCTTTTCCTTTAGATTGTCAAATAAAAAAGTGACAACAGCCAACACAACAATAGCTATCCAGTGTGAATGAATCAAAATTATACCTATATTTTTTGTCAGATCAGCAAAATATATATATATATAAAATGTATTCTTCGGTGTCCTGCAGAATTTTAGTAATTAGTTTGTGTGTGCCATCAGATGAAAAGGTTGAAAATCACTGCTCTACAGACTTGGGTTGAATAAATAGAACTGCAAGAAGATGTGTGTGTGTGTGTGTGTGTGTGTGTGTGTGTGTAAAAAGGGATAGATTGAAAGAAATCAAAATTCAGTTTTCAACAACAAAGTTATAAAATTGCAAATTGACAGTAGATGTGAATTTTTAATATGTATGTCAGGAGTACACAGGAGAAGATGGACTGAAGATGTAATATTAGGAATTTTAAGGAGGTAGTTGCTATTTATACCCTTGGAACTAGATGAAATTACCTAGGCAATGAGCATAGATAGAGAAGAACTTATGCAAATAATAAAAAGGAATCAGCAAAGGAGACAGCGAAAAATTTTTTTTAAAGGAGTGAGTCATTAGTTATGTCAAAACTTTTAATAGTGGTAGCAAGATGATTACTGAGAAATAACATTAAATTTTTCAGTGTAGAAGTCATTAAATAACCTTGAAATATTAGTGTAGGAAAAAAATGTGTTTCAGTAGACAACTGCATTTCCTGACCTTCTGGGTTATCAGATTTTAGTCCAGTTCATTGTGTTTGAGCTATGTTGCAACTCTTCGTAAATGTAGGTAACTAATAAGTAAATTCTGACTTGCCTGGCAGCATTTAATTGACATTTTTTGTATAGTTTGGTAGTGACAATGGAGTATGGAAAAAAACCCACAGTTTTGTCTCCATTGCAATTCATTTTGTAAATGAAAGTTCCACAGGACTCTTCTGAGGAATAAAAGAGAGTTTTATTGTAATATGATTTGCAAATTGGAGAATGAGAAGCCTTTTTGGCATGAACCAAAGACTCACTCTAGGGTAGGAAGGATATGGAAAGGGTTTAAAGGCAAGAGTTGTGAGGTGGAGTTGCTGGGAAAACAAGACCATAAACTTGCATTATTCATTATTCATTGGTGGGAGTAACTGGATTTTGAGGGTTCTGCTGACTCAGTGGTCAGGAACTGGGGTAGTGAGATGAGAACAATGGGTAGTTTTGTTTGATGCCCGGTCAGCAGGTAGAGTCACGGTGAGGATATAGAAGAGGGCTAGGTAGAGAGGGACAGGATTATGGGGGCTGGGAACTGGAGCATTCAGATGCAGGCAGAATACAACTTGCTGACCGCGCCCTGTTCTGAGAAAAACCACAGAGACAGACAGAATGACCTAGAACTAGACCCAGCTGGGCGGGGAAAGAGGGCACGTGCTGGAGCCTTGAGCTTTAAAATGAAGGCCTGGGGTGGAGGTGGGCTGGAGGGGGGTCAATGGGGGGAAAAGAGGACATATGTAATACTTTCAACAATAAAGATTAAATAAAATAAAATAAAATAAAATAAAATAAAATAAAATAAAATAAAATAAAATGTATGGATGTTACTAAGACAGGCAGATTGCAAATCCCAAGGAGGTTACTAAGGCAGAATTCTTTGAAAGGACCAATCAGAAGCTAGCAAGGCATGTATCTACCCCTAGACAAAAAAAGCAGGCTGTTTTCTCTCTCTCCCTCTCTCTGGTGCCTGGGTTCCTGGTTTCTGTGGTGGGGGATGTGCTCCCCTGTGCCCACGTGGCTTATGGCCATCTGGGACTGCACACATGGACGAATGGACTTTAATTAGCTTGGATGCTGAACTACATCCAACTGCAATATGGAATGAAGCTCTGGACACTGGCCTGCTTTTGAAACCCCAGCTGCACCTTTTCCAGGACTGGCTTCTCTCACTAAACTTTACATCTGCCAACCGTTTGTCTGCAAACTCATTTTTTTATTTTGAGAGGTTGGAACTCAGACCCGAACAGAAATTTTGGCATCAACTGGATGTGGCCAACAGTTGAAGTCATAAGACATGGTTAGGAGGGAAGGGGGTGGCAGGCAGGGGCCAATACCTCAGTTTCCCTTGGAGTCTGCAAAATAAACTAGTAAAACAAGTTTTGTAGGGAAATGGACAATGCAAAGAATGCAGTTCTTCAGGTAGACAGGGTAAGAGTTTAAACTGCAAAATGGTTTAATCACTAGAGCAGGGTCAGAGACCAGATGGAAGAAGGTTCCATGTGTTTGGTCACAAAATTATGATATTAGAATTCTCTATTGCAACATTCCATTATTCCTTAGAAATGTGTGTTTTGGCCTTTCTCTGAACCGGTTATAATAATCCTTGGTTCTTTCTGTTTAAGAGAAAACCACAGGCCCAAATGGTGTCATTGGTGCTAAAGCCCATGATACTAAAGCTAGATTTAATACCTGAGGCTAATTGCTATTTCTATCCCCAAAATATAATTTTAATCAACCATTCTGGTACCTCACCATAGAAAGAAGATGCAATCTGCACGATAAAAGGTCTTGACATTCCCTTCTTCCCAAAATATGTCTTGGTCTGAAAATAATATTTTATTTTGTCCCATAAAATAAAAGCTTCTTCCTATAAAAACCTTACATTTTGGACAACTCTTGTGAAAGGTTAACATGGTGGTACATGGGAAGGCTGAATAGCCATCTCAGACAATGGATAAAACATTAAATTTATTTAAGGAAAGGGGGTGGGGGATGGGATATCCTTTGCACAGAATCTCAAGGCAAGGGGACATTGGGTCGATGAAGGAGCTGGAATTTCATCCTTATTTGCAGTCACTAGCGGGAAGCTGTTGTCCTCAGTGGGTCTGGGGGCTGAGTCCATGGGCTTGGAATATGGATGGAATGAGGATGGATGAGGATGGAATGCAGGTGTGCGATCAGGTGTCTTCAGGACAGTTTCCATTCCTTACATGGTGTAATTCCTGGTATCTAGCAAGTTTTCCTGGTCTTTTGTTCTCATGTGGCAGGAAGCTTACATATGGCCCTTAAGGACTAACCCCTCGGGAACACCCTTTTGGTTGCTGGATTGAAGCTGCTTGATTCATGAATCCCTTAGTACAGTAAATTAGGTCTTTAAATTGCCTCGGTTGAAAGTTTGTTGTCTAACATCTCATATGAATAAAATTCATTCTTTACTACGTATTCATTTCATATTACATAAGAGTCAAGATTTTACTTTTTTCTGAACATTATCTTTTAATGTTAGTTTTGGTGTAGGGATGTGGGCAAAAGGCTGACTCAAGTGTGTTTAATGGAAAGCAGGATCAAGATAGCCGATTTGGTATTCAGAAAAATCTTTTTTGGTGAAGCACATTGAAAAATGTCAATACAATTCAACAATCATCTTTTTCAAGCATGAGAGGCGAGGAGAGGCTTGACACGATGAGAAAGCAATCCAGAGAGGTGAGTACTGCACCCACTCTTGGGACATGAAACAAAGTCTGAGACCAGAACGGGTGGGAGGGAGGACCCCATAGAATAATGCTGGGGTTCTTCAAAGGGCAAACCTCCAGGGAAAACACCTTCCTTTCCTTTAAAAAGGAGATGGTGAATGTACTTGCCCGTTTGGCCTTAGCTCCAGTTGAGGCAGAATGAAAGAAGCAAAAGTTAACCACTGAGGATTTCGACCACAAGCTACACACACCTTCTTTGTTTAAGGAACTGAAATAAGGCAGGTTTGGGGAGAATTTAATGAGCTAAAGGAGTAGGTTCTTGTCTCTGTTCTTATTCTTCACCTCCTTGTTACCCTGACACAGAAAGTTGCAAATGCTAACTTCTCTATTTCATGGCATCGCTCAGCTATGAGGGTGTTTTTTGACTCACATTATGAGAGCCCAAACCTGACTCGTTGTTGCAGTGCACACATGCAGGTAACAAGAATAAGAAAATCCACAGATCCTACTCCTCTCCAATTCCCATCTCACAAGAATTGGTTTGTTACATAATGATGATACTTAAATTTTTATTTTCTCATTTGATCCACTAGTCAGTATGTTTCCCCAGGCAAGAACATTAAAAAAAGAAAAATAGTTTTTATTTCCTCTCCTCACATTTTTTATTTTCTTTGAAACATTATTTTCCTTTGTTGAGAGGGATAGTTAGTTACATTGATAATAAATCTCAAAATGGGAAACCAAACGTGAACTAAAAATCTTACTCCATAATCTCAGAAAGAATATTTATTTTAAAAAAAACGTAAATGTTTCTCTGAGGTCCGACCCCATGATAATTCATTCTGAATCGACGTGGGTCCTCTCTCACTCACATCTGTCTTATGAAAAACAAGGCATTCTGGGGAAGCCTTTCGATCTTTCACTCATCGGTTACCTCTGAGACACCCTGTCTTGGCTTCTAAGGGTTACTGAAATCTGAGAGCCTTGAGTTTCTGCTGGGAAATTTCCAGATCTTCCTTCCCATTCCCAATTTCCTGGAGGATGCCTCCCCTCCCTCCTCCTCTTCTCCACAAAGTGCTTATCTCCTTTTCTCCTTCCAGGCATCATTCCTTCCAGTAATACCAGGAAAACAATTATCTTTCCTGTCCTACAGCAAAAGCCTCCTAGGAGGCAAGAGTGTGCAACAGGTAAGTGGGAAAAAGTGCACTGAGGACAAAAGACAAATTAATATCTCAACCCATTATGCTGTCTCACAGCTTTTACGGGAGTACCCTTCCCTCATAACCAGAAATACCTGATAAAGGAGGAAAAGGCCCAGCACTAACATACCAGCCAATCTTCGGGTGACTGAGGAGTGCCCTAATCCTCCCATCAGTGGCCTAACCTTCATAATCTTATTAGTGTACAACCACAGTGTTTCATTCCTGAAATCTGAAACCGGAAGAAGGAAGGAAATTCAAATTACAAATGTCCCCACACATCTATTTAAAAATTATGCTTTGCTACACATGCAGATGCTTATGTTTCCTGACAATCTTTCTAAACCCTTTACCCAGCTGTGGCCTTCAGGACATTCAAGAAATGAAATCATCTCTTGACTTCCATAGGCAGATGAGACTCAAATGGAAAGACCTTGCCAGGAACAACATAGGGAGATGAATGTTGCTTCTGCTAAGAAACCAATGGAGAGTTGTGTTTACTTTTTATAAATGCCAGTCAAATATTCATTTATAATTAAAGTTATAGTACTGAAAAATTACAATCATTTCTCAACATACTAGAAAGTCTATTGTGTAGCATCATGGATTACACACAGATGACACTTTAATGAATCTGTGTTTCTTGGAGACTAAATCTGGCAGAAATGGAATGGCTGTTAGTTCTATCAGGACTTTAGTTTCTTGGGGAGGTATAATTGTACTAATTAGTTGAGATATGTAGAAGTTTGTTTTTAAACTGTTGGTGTTTTGTTTTTATTTTTTTAATATGTTTTTATTGATTTGAGAGAGAGAGAGGGAGCGGGAGAGAAAGGTCATTGAGAAGAGAAAAGTTGCCCCCTACTGGGGATCGAGCCGGCAACCCAGGCATATGCCCTGACCTAGAATGGAACCTGAAACCTCTCCAGGCACAGGCCAATGCTCCACCATGGGCCAGGGCCTGTCTGTGTGTTTTCAACTAAAAGCATATTACATTGAAATGTTATTGTTCTCATTTTTGTATGTCAGTCTGAGAAATAGATTGGGGAAGTGAGCCTCCATACAGCTCCTTTCATGTCGCATTTATTATGTGGAACTGAGAATGTCTGTGCACTTATGAAGTGGCCACGGAGAGCATCTCTTACAAATAGGGATCTAAACCTCAGAGGAAAGTACTGAGAGGATCGTAATGCATGTTGGCATTCCAGCATTTCCTCACAACAGCACCATTTTCCAAACAGTCTCTTTTTTAATAATATGGCTAAAGATATAATTTAACTTAATGCTCAACACAGTATTTGATTGGCTGTGGGTTATTTTTGTTTTGTTCTGTTTGTTTTTTTTTTTTTTGTATGTGGAGAAAAGGAACCCAGTCAGCCTTTTTTGGATTAAAATACATATACTCCAGCACCACCTACTGGGAATAGGGTTATAGTGTCCCAAATTACAAGAAATTAAAACACCAATCTGATTCTTTCTCCAAAACTTTCATTTTATCTTCTTGCTTTTTCTCCTTCTTGTATTATTTTATTTCCTGTTGTTCCTCTATTCATTTTCTTTATTTCCTTTTACCTATTAGAAATACTCTGACTTGAGTGTCCTCAGTGGTCTCAGAACTGTCTCTTGCTTCAACAGTGTTTGGACTGAACAGAACCAGGGATACCCCTTCTTCCATCCTCCACGTTTTATCTGCTCACCACCTTGCAAACCACCTTTGAGACCAGCCAACACACCGTTTTGTTTTGTTTTTCTACCTTAATTCCTGATTGCCAAACAACCATGAGATCCCAAATTCGTCAGAATTATTCCACCCAGATGAAGGCTGCGGTCAACCACCTGGCCATCCTGCATCTGCAGGCTGCGAACACCTACCTCTCTCTGGGCTTCTATTTCCACCCTGAAGATGTGGCTCTGGAGCGCGAGTTGGTGGAGAAGAACTGCGTGGGCGCTGAGCTTCTCTTAAAGTTGCAAAAAGCGCGGTGGCTGCACTCTCTTCCCGGACCTGCTGAAGCCTCCCCAAGGTGAGTGGGCAGAACTCAGGGCCATGGAAGCCGCCCTGGCCTTGGAGAGGAACCTGAACCAGGCCCTTTTGGAGCCGCAGGCCCTGGTTCTACCAGCGCAGACCCTCAGCTCTGCGGCCTCCTGGAGAACCACTTCCGGGGTGAGGAGGTGAAACTCATCAAGAAGATGGGCGACACCTGACTCACCTCCGCAGGCTGGCGGCCCCCAGGCTGGGCGGGGCGGGTATCTCTTCGAAAGGCTCCCCCTCAAGTGGACTAGGAGCCTGTGGAGCTCAGAGGCCTTTGAGGGGCCCCTCTGCATCCCCCCTGGTGTCTGGCTTTTACATGAGCTTCTCCCCCAAAACTACCAGCCATTCTGGAGCCCTCTCCCATACATTGGACCAAATGAAACAATAAAGCTTTTTGCAGCAAAAAGAAAGAAAAGAAAAAAGAAAAATACTCTGACTTTTACAATATAATTCTCATAAACATTTGTCTAAAACAAGCACTTTATGATATGAAGACAGACTAAAGATAAGAAAAAAGAGATCCATGACAGATCATATGTCTTTACCTTGCAAAAATATAAGTATAAAATAATGCCTGAATTTTTAACAAAATTTTAATTAGAAATATGTTTATTGATTAAGAAAGGCAATAAAAGGTCATGAACACACAAACACAACTATTGCTAACCTCTGAAAATGTATTAAAGCCAACTTTTGACAAGTCTTAGAAAGTTTTTAATACAGTTGCAAGCTTAAAGTTAAAACAATAATAGTTATAGCTAAAATATATTGGACATACACTTTCAACCAGGAGCTCCCCTAAGATCGCTTTATGGGTCATCTAGTAGCAACTCTGTGATGTAGGTGTTCTTTTTTCCTCATTTTAACATGAGAAGATTGTAACACAGAAGTGTTAACTCATTCAAAGTCACATTAGTAAGTGGGTGAACTGGTTTTCAAAAGCACATTTTAGATGCAGTGTATGTGTTTTTATTTTTAAGGCTTAATTTCTAGGTATTTGACAATTAGCATAATTGAAATCAAATTTTAATCATCCATAGGCATTCCTTTGAAAAGTCCTCTAAGATCTGACTAGTTCAGTTAGGATAACTCTGCTTTGCTTTTAGGTATTATTGTTGTATTCTTCACTTGTTTTCTTTTGTTTTACTTTATTACTGATATCTTAGTTTGCCCATTGACTATTTTTCATGCAATAGTCAGAAAGGATAAAAATAAATATAAAAAGACTTTTTTTTTTCTTGGCCTCATCTTGGGCCATATTCATAAAGTGCGAAAAGAGCCTTTGTGAGAGAATGGGTAGGATGGGGCATGCATGGAGACAGATGGAACAGGCCTGCAGGGTGGAGGAGCCAACACTCCTACTGCCCCACCAGAGTGGAATATTTTACTCTTGCTGAAATTATATTATTTGACTTTGCAAAAGGTTATACACATTTATAGTTTTCTATTGTTGTTTTAATTGGATTTTTTTTTAAACCAGGGAGATTGCATCCTGGTAATATAATTGAAAAATATTTTACCCTTCATTTTTTGTCAGTATTATATTATAAATACAAAGTATTCTATAATCAAGCATAAATGCTTTTTGTATAATAGTATGTTCGATAACATATACAATTATTTTCTTTTAGTAATATAGTTAACTTAGAATTTTCTACAAATGCATTCATCTAGATTTCTGACTTTATATTTTCTCCTTGGGAAGTCACAAAATATTTTCCAATAGAATAAAATGAAATGGTAACTATGTGAGATGATGGATGTAATTTTTGATGGGTATATTAATTAACCGCAGTGTGGTAATTATTTCACAATGTATGCATATAGTAAATTATCATGTTGTAAAACTTAAAAATGTTTTAAATAAATGATGAGAAGAAAAGAAATAGGATCTTTTCCTTTTTATGCACTTGGCACAGAAAATTACAAATAACATTTATTTCCGTTTTGAAGAGTTTGAATGCTACAGTCCAAAATTAAGATCTAGTATGGCATTTAATTAGCTAAATAGATTAGAGAAGCAATTCCCAAATCCCAACAATGTGGAGAATTTGCTTGGAATAAATTATATCTCTTAGATCTGATGTGAACGGACTAAACAGCTTTTTGAGTTTTATTTTATTTGCTTAACCAAGTGGTATCAAGAACTTTGCTTATGGACTATACCATCTAATTTTATTCCAAATTAAGAGGAATTTAGCCTAGTTTACATTTAGTATTGCAAGAGAGAATTCTTTATTGTTTCATTGTTCTACTAGAGGCCCGGTGCATGAAATTCGTGCAAGGAGGTGGAGGTGGTTCCTCAGCCTGGCCTGTGCCTTCTCACATTCCGGGACCCCTCACTTCTAACCATTTGCCGCTTGCTCCTAACTGCTTGTCTGCTCACTCCTTACTGCCCACCTGCTTGTTCCTAACACTCGGCTCACCACTCCTTAGCGCTGCTGAGAGGCGGGAGAGACTCCCACACCGCCACTGTGCTAATAGCCATTAGCCCGGCTTCTCGTTGACAGTGTTCCACCTTGGTAGCACCTGGTCAATCATGGG
>NW_005871079.1:2769360-2772575 GCF_000147115.1 Myotis lucifugus
GCCCTATCAGGGCTGATCGGGCCGGCCCAGCCGGGGGGAGGTGCCGCGGGTGGTTGGCTAGACAGCCCTGCCCCCTGGTCAAACTCCTGCTTGAACTCTTGGTCAAATTACCAGTTGAGGGAACAATTTGCATATTAGCTTTTTATTATATAGAATTCTCCTTTTGGCTCCTCTGTTATTTCTTCTGCAGTTTTATGGGTCATCTAGAATGAGTGGTGTCTCATGATATTTGTCTTATTCTAAAGGAGAGCAATATTATTTATGCGGGAAACGTCTAAGAGTGGACTTAAACATATTTAAATAACTTTTGGCTAGCAACCCAAAAGAAATAAACAAAAATCAAAGCCTTGAGACTGCTGGTGTCTCTGCCTAGGGAGTAAAATTGTTCTTTTTTCCTTTCCCCCTTCCCCCTCCCTTTCTACATTCTCTCATTAGGGAGGCTTGTAACCATTTGCTCACAAGTGTCCTTGGCTGCGGAAGATAATGGCTTGTTAGTTACAAGCTGGCTGCAAACTGCCCACACTGTTTGGCCTTGTTTAACTTTCCTGTATCAGTTTCCCTATTCTTCCTACTCTGGAATCCTATAATCCGTTCACCTTCACTTTGTAAAATCTCTTTAATCACTTTCTCATTTGGATAAGGATGGTTTCATTTTTTCTGATGTGACTAAGGCCCTTGCTATGTGTTGTTCCTCCCCTGTGCTAATCACCTGAAAAAAAAAAATACAAGGTTAGTTTTAATTTCTAGCTAACAATGTTTTTTTGATCTATGAAGTAGAGGCAGACACTATTATGTCATTATTTACTAAGAAGCAGCAATAAAATGTACTTATAAAAAAGAATCATGGCCCTAACTGGTTTGGCTCAGTGGATAGAGCTTCGGGCTGCGGACTGAAAGGTCCCAGGTTCGATTCCAGTCAAGGGCATGTACCTTGGTTGCGGGCACATCCCCAGTAGGAGGTGGGCAGGAGGCAGCTGATCGATGTTTCTCTCTCATCGATGTTTCTAACTCTCTATCCCTCTCCCTTCCTCTCTGTAAAAAATCAATAAAATATATATTTTTTAAAAAAGAATCATGTATGAAATACCAAATACTTTAAATTCTGATGTGTATTTAAAAAAATTTTTTTTTTTAATATTCCAGAAATGTGGGAAACGGCTTAAAACTAAATTGAGGTATTTGTTGCTGTTGTAGTTGAGTCTTTTTGAGTAACTGAGTGCTTATTTAAGAGGAGAAAAACAGCTTTAAGAATTGCTTTATAAAACATATATACAGACTTTTAAAGGATATTTGGAAATATGTTCACAGAAAGTTTCTATGTATACTCTAAATGGGCAACAAGCAAATGGGGTGAATATAAAAAGAACATTTTATTAACTAAATAACCAACATTAACTTAATAAATAAATGTGCAATAAATGGATACATAACCATGTGTTGTGTATTAAATCTTGAAAATGGCTTTAGCCCTAACCAGTTTGGCTCAGTGGATAGAGCGTCGGCCTGCAGACTGAAGGGTACCAGGTTCGGTTCCGGTCAAGGGCATGTACCTTGGTTGTGGGCACATACCCAGTAGGGAGTGTGCAGGAGACAGCTGAATCGATGTTTCTCTCTCATCGATGTTTCTAACTCTACCCCTCTCCCTTCCTTTCTGTAAAAACATCAATAAAATATATTTAAAAAAATGGCTTTAAATATTTTGCATTCAGTCATAATTCCAAGACACTCTTCCACTGTATTCTTTCCCTGAATCTTGTCTGTCCACAAGTATCATAAAAGCAAAATATATACCACATCTACCATTGAATTATCCATATATATATATATATATATATATATATATATGAAAAAAGACACACAATTATTTTAACTAATGGTCTAATTGCTATAAGAATATCACTATAAATTTTAGTTGTATAGATTTTAGTTGTATAAACTTTTTAATTTATTTTTTATTATGATGAAAAACATATACCTTTAAGATCTACAGTAGTAAGATTTTCAGCAATTAATATTACAACTAGTGGTACTCATATTTTTATATATACTCTAAGTCACAATTTACATTTATAGTTGATATTGTCTTATGCTAAATTCAAATGTTTTTAACCAACTGTTCTCATGTTTCACTTGCTATGACGCTATAAATTACTAGTGTTTTTTAAAAGTATAGAATGAGAGTATGGGTTGGGGGAGGTAAATGCACAAAAGTTCATATTTATAATTGCATACTTGTTTAATTTTTGTCACAAGATTAATTATCTCCCAAGGTTTACAAAGTCAAAGTTAAGTGATGTTTCTTAGAACATATTTATGGGTTACTTGAGCTTTGAATGCAGGTTACTAATTCATCAATTTGTAACTCAAGGCCTTTATGAAGATAATTATGGTCTTGGTGTCTTATTTATTTTAATGTATTATTCCTCTGCTGTTTTACCCTAAGATCCCATCTGAATCATTATCATCCAAGATAAGCTTTGTCTAAGTTATAACCAGTGATTTGGTAGAATTCTAAATTGGAAGACATGTCTGGCTATTTTCTCCAAAACTCAGAGAGAGAGAATAGATCTCTGCTTTCAAAGACATAGTTTTGAAGATTCTCAAGCTGTGGTATAATAATGAATCTAGAGCGTGTGCTTTACCTAACAGCCAGAGCCTATATCTCCACATGACATTGTGAAATGATTTTTCAAAGCTCTTTGTGAGGAGGAAAAAAAAAACATGAAAGAAAATGACATATATACATTTATATATCCACGAGATAAAGACCTTCAAATATATTCCCTATGCATATCAAGCAACACGAGGGTTTCAGCTTTTTAATACACTGTCTTATATTACAAATTCAAATATGAGAAGTATATTTGACCAGATTAATGCTGTTAAAATTACTTTAGTTATTCCAAAGCCCTGAGAAAGGATTACATTTCCAAGCTTGTTTATATTCTTGTTCTGCTTCCACATCCAAATCCCAGAAAATCATCCTCCCTGGGGACATTGTGGCTTTTGGATGGCCACATGCATGTTTCTAATCTTTCTGGATTTTTCCCAGCCTCACTGTGAATTCTTACAGTTTATGGGCAACTGGGATAAGCAGAAGAATTGGGAAGAACATTACAAGAAATTATAATTAAAAATCCCTGAACATTAATGAAAAAATTTAGTACAAACACAGCATTGATCAAGAGTATATTTTATCCATTTGCTTATTCATT
>NW_005871079.1:2773711-2894957 GCF_000147115.1 Myotis lucifugus
TAGGATACCAGTACCAATAAAGAAGTCAACAGGGAGAAAAAAGGGATAAATTACTGGGCAGGCTGGATTAGGTAAGTCTGATTAGGGAAGATTGCTCAGAGAAGGGGGTATCAGTATTTGAAATGATGAAGAATAAAAAGAAATTGACTATGCTGAGATGGGAAGGTTGAAGTTACTAGTAAACAAGGGCTCCCTCACATCTCTGTTCCTTGGCTCATGGTTTTCCTTATGCCTGGCTTATCTGCTCCACTTCTACCCCACAGCCTGACTCATACTCTCTTCTGCTTTAGTGGTCAGCTCAGGCATCAGTCTACTATGAAGTTATTCCCCAATCTTTATGTTTCTTCTCCAGGATATTAGATACCCTTTCGCCATGCTTCCCTAGTAAACCATAAATATCTCTCTGAACACACTTCCTTTATTGCACGGAACACCTGTCTCATTCCTCTTCTTAATACTAGAATCTAGAACATTGTTTTCTAAATTATGGTTGAAAAAATAAGTGTTATTATTCACAAAAACTGCAAATGGAACTTTTGAGTCATGACATAGCAAGGATGTAATAAAAGCCCTATCAGGAACTCTACCAGGTCTAAATTATTAAAAGTAAAGTACACATTTTTAACCTATGGTTCTCTCTCCTCTCTCTCTCTCTCTTGCTTGGTGAAGGAGATTTTGCTTTTCTCCCATCAGTTAATCATTTTTTCTTATTGGAGCCTAAATACATTGGGAGAAGGTAAAGGGAAAAGAGCAGGACAATGGATTGAACAATAACTCCTTGTTCATAGGTCAACACTCAACCACGCCAGCCGGGCAAAGGTGTACCTTTCTTGCCATCCATATGCTCAGCATTTGTCAAGCTTATATATGCGAGTCAGGAGTTAAAATGTGGGTAAGTAGCATGTGTGTGTGTGTGTGTGTGTGTGTGTGTGTGTGTGTGCATGGTTGTGTATGTATTTATCTAGATATTGTCCCACTTATAGACCCACAAAATAAGTTTCTGATTTCAAGATTTATTATAAAGTTACAGTAATTAATACAATGAGGTATTGGCAAAAGTATAGACATAAGTGAAGGAAGCAAATTTTTAAATGCTTTTAGGGGTAGGATCAGCTACACATACTTTCCTCTATACTGTTGGTCAGTAGGGGGAGCTGTCGCCTGCCACTGCAGGCATGACTTAGGTGCAGAATCATTTTCTGTGAGGATCTGTATGTACCTCAGTGATATGTTGTACTGAAATAAAAACTATAGACTTTGATTGGTAAATATGTCAATAAGCCAGACAAATTAATACCTAGGAAGGAGTAACACAAGACACATCATAGTGCATATTAGGTTTTTTTTTAAAAAGAAAGCTATAATGATAGGCAATAATTTGGATCAGTGGAAAATCATTAACACGTATGTAGCATAGCATTGCTATTGTAGACAATGTTTATCATTCTTCACATTCTTCTTTTCTCATAAACTCCATTTGCTTGGTTATTTGTATGTGTTTGTGTTGCATTTGGTGCATGCTTTTGCCATCTGAAACATTTCAGAGAAAAATTAAAATGTAAGAAAAGAAAAGCCCATATGACATACAAACCAACTTTTAAAAATGTAACAATGTTTTCAACATTCATCTCAAAAATTTTTATCATCTACTATGTAAATGTTCTATATTAAACACTTATTGACATTATCTTATTTCAGTCTCAAAAATCATCTTCAGCCAAAACCGGTTTGGCTCAGTGGATAGAGCGTCGGCCTGCGGACTGAAAGGTCCCAGGTTCGATTCCGGTCAAGGGCATGTACCTGGGTTGCGGGCACATCCCCAGTAGGAGATGTGCAGGAGGCAGCTGGTCGATGTTTCTCTCTCATCGATGTTTCTAACTCTCTATCTCTCTCCCATCCTCTCTGTAAAAAATCAATAAAATATATTTTTTTAAAAAATCATCTTCACAACTAGTCTTACTAATCAAATTTTACAGGTAAGGGAATTACTACTCAGAGAAGGTAGGATACTTCTTAAGGCTTATACTACTAATAAGTCATTAAGTTGACAATTGAACCCTAGTCTTTTGATTGTAATTACCATGTAATTATCTCTTCTCATATTCCGCTGATCAACTATTCACCTACTCTCTGGTATATGCCAAGTATATGGGATCACTCTCTCTTTAGAGATACATTTTCTCTTCCTTTCTCGAGGCCTGTACTCAAGATAAAAATCTTGCTAAATTTCACCATATGCTATCACTCAAAATATCTATTGTCTTTATGTTAAGATTTTCTAAGGAGACCCTGTGTTCTGCTCTGATCTGATCTGACCTGGCTTACAGCAGAAAGCTCTGGGAGCCTGAGGTTGCCAGTGGTTTGTCACCTGTCTAGAATATGGGGAAACTGTCATAGGCTAAGAGTTGATTCATCAAAACGCTAACTAGGGAACAATAAATAAAATCTACCCATGTATCTCCACTGTGGTTTTGTTAATACTATTGATTCTGCATTTACTACAATGTTTAACACAAAGTGCCTTGCGATTGCATTTGGAGGTATAAGGAAAGATGTTTTATAACGAAAACTTTTATTAATCAAGTTTACCAGCAATATATGTTATTTAAAAGCTAAGTTGGGTCTTACTCATTAACATTCTATTATCAAAATGGAAAGTAAGTTATTGAATAATTTCATTTAATTCATGGATATTTCACACAAAATACATTTTAATAAGAAGCATGAAACAGAAGCAGAAGTTATTTAAATGAAGTCATTGTTCATAAGGTTGTTTTTTTGTGTATATTTATATAATTGTTGGCCAAGGACTCATCATTTCATAACAAACTGATCTTAAAGATTCTCCTATCTATATTGGCAACCCTTGTACTTTGATGTTGTTTATTATAGGTGGATTCTTGTCCTACTTTTAACATGCACTAATCTCCAAAATAATATCATTTTGTTTTGGTCCACAATTCTTGCTTGACCAGACCCACATCATGTCCATCAGGCAGAATGACCAATTCCTTAAGGATAGTTAAATAGTATTATATTAATTTTATTATTTATTTAAAACTGCCAAACATCACTCCACATTCCTGCAGGATGGAATTGCTAGCCTCGCCTTTGGGTATAACACAGAGTGGGCAGGGATGTGAGGCTGGGAATTGGAAGAAGGAGGATCTAATCTAACAAATTCTGTCACTGATGTTTTGAAATATCAGATGAGGTTTGAATTGAGATTAGATAATTCCTAAGATCCCACAAAGGCTGTGTAGAACACTGTTAAAGAGCACAGAGCTCAGAGATGGTTGACTTGAGTTTAAATCCCAGATCCAGTACTTACTAGCTCTGTGAACTTGGTCAGGTTGCTTAAACCTTCTCTTTCCTCCCCTATCAAATGGGACTAAAAACAACACCTACTTCATAAGGTTGACAAGTTAAAATAGTTAGCATGAATAAGGCACCTATAACTTGGCCTGGCACAAAATAAGAGCTATATTTGTATGTGGTGTTATTATCTAGTTTGACTCAAATATTTACAACTTTATAAAATTCTGAGCAGCTCAGATAGTCGCTAAACATTTATGCTTTTAGTCTCAATGACATTCCAGGTGCTACACTAGATTTGAAGGCTATATCCAGGAATAAAACAGACAGGATTTATGCCTTGAATTTTTACTCATGATAATAGTATATGGGTGCTTCTACAGTATTCCAACTTATTAAAAAAAAAACACATTTGCTAGTTCAGGATTTTGGCTTTTTAATCTTAGTAACTGATGTGTCTAGTTGCAGAAATTGGTTACATCTCTGAACCCAATGCTCACTTCATACATTTTTGTCAAGTACAGTGATAGTAAATGTTTAGTTAATGCCATATTCTTAGCCTAGTATTTAATCCTTACCCAAGGATATGTTTTCATTGATTTTAGAGAGAGAGGGGAAGGGGGAAAGAGAGAGAGCAAAATATCAATGTGAGAGAGAAACATCAGTCAGTTGCCTCCTGTACTTGCCCTGACCAAGGATTGACCCGCAACCTAGGTATGTGCCCTGACCAATAAACAAATTTTTGGTGTATGGGATGATGCTCCAACCAACTGAGCTACCCAGCCAGGGCTTCACTAGTTTCTTTGGATACATTCTAAAGGTTGAGAAGGAAAATAATAGTAGTTAAATAAGTAGGCTTTGAAGTATTAAAAACCTGAGATCCATTCCTAGTCAACATTCCATCAGTTTGAGTTTAGGCAAATGATTGCTCCTTTCAGGGCTCATTTTCCCCTTTTGTAAATTGATGAAAGCAATACCTACTAGGGTTAATGTGGGGATGAAATGGGCTAAAGTAAAATTAAAATATATATAAGAAGCTATTGATGGTGATAGGTATGTTTATGGCATAGATTATGTTGATCCTTTCATAAGTGTATACTTATCCCCAAATTCATCAAGTTGTGCTCATTAAATATGTACAGCTTTTTGTATGCTAATTATACTGCAATAAATTAATTTAAAAAAATAAAGAACTAAAATTTATTTTTACCTGATATTTATTAAGCTATTTAATAAAAAGCAGATATTATTATCATTATCATTAATAGGTAAAAGAATATATGTATTTTTTATAAAATATATTATATTTAATTGGCTTACTAGATCAGTAGAATACCTCTTTGTATATGATTTATTCCTATTACCACCTTTAGACTATTTAAATTCTTGCCACATTTTGATTTTATCAATACAACACCGAAAACTGTTTTTTCAATACCTTCTGTAATGATAAGGAAACTGAAACACATTCTTTAGGGTGCTAGATAGAATTAGTAGTAAGAATAGGGTAATTGTATGTTATGTATCTTGGTTTGGGTGTGTTTTATCAAACTTGTTCTACACAAGTTAGTACGAGTTTTTGCATGTTGTGTAATCAGATACCTTTATTCACAGTGGGATACTTTTCTCCCATCCGATGAGCCACCTGAAAAAAATCTCAGCTTTCTGTTGATGCTAAGTCTACCCATTCAGGGCACTCCCAGCTCTTCAAAGTCAAGAGACCAGTAAACTCAGGTGAAAAACATTCATGGGAATGTATCTGGAAGTGATCAACGTCTAACCTCAAACCAACCCTAAATGACAGATGTGGCAATAAACCCCACACAGTAAGGAAGAGAAAATGCTCCTCTAACGAACACTTCCTCATTATGGCCCAGGCTTTTAATGTCTCATAGGAAAGATCTCACATCCATTGGACAGGAGTAGACTCTACTACAACAGCACATAGAAGAAAGTGCCGCTGGACAAAAGGAAGGCTGTTGAAAGCAATAACCTATTGTATTATTTCAAATGTGCCCGAAGCACATTTAGTTAGTAGGTGGCATAGGTTATGTTGACTCTATGCCATTTTGCTAGAAACCTCTCAAGTCTTCGGATCTTCGTCATCTAGATGGAAATATAAAGGTCTGAGTCATGACCCACACTAAGCTCTATTCATGCCAACAGAACTTCCTTTTTTAAAATTTTGTTAGATATTTTAGGATTATAAAATACTTCATATTGCCAATGAAGTCTTTCATGATACAGCATCTCCTCTGTTACTATCCAAGAGGCAGTTCATTCTGAGAATAAAGAACCTTATTTTTTTTCAGTGGTACAAATATGTGCCAAATTGCTTATATCAAAACTGTTTGTGAAAAGATTTTTATTTTGAGAAGAGAGTGGATGCAAGGGATAAGTCATGCCTCAGGCCCAGATACATCCTTATACCATGACTCTGTTTTCAACCTGGTATTAACCAGTCTAGTTGACAACATCTGGATAGTAAGGATCTTCACGGGAAGATCATAAAAAGCCAAGAATATTGTTCTCTGTGGGATACCCCTAGAAATCAAACGTGACATAGGTAATATTGGATGACACAAAACCTTTCCTCTATCTTCCCCATGCCTCCTTCTTGGGGCCTCTCCACTTTCTATGTTATCCTCTCCCTTTGTCATGAGGTGTAAGGGCCCAACTAGTTTTTCTCTCATCTCAAGGCCTTGTCACTGGAAACAAGTGGCAGACACTTTTCAATCATGAGAGACAGGTAAAGAAAGTAACAGAGATGAGAGGCATGCCCTCATTAATCTGCTGGACGCATGCCCACAGAGACCCATTTTCAGATTTCTTGTTAGGTAAGAAAAGCATCTCTCTCTTGTTAAGTTCCTGTTAGACAAATTTTCTGTTACTCCCAAGGAGAAGCATTTCTTGCTTAAATATACGTCCTAATCTCAGCCTGTTATTCTGAGAATTTTCGTGAAGTGATTGACCATGTTGATCTACCTTTTCTTTTTTCTTTTTTCCTATTGGTTTAGTATAGCAAAATGATGTCTGGTTAACTGTATTTTTTCTAGAAAATTAAAGTATCTCGTTAAAAGTCAGAACAACTTATGAAGCTGCTCACTGATTGGCCCATTTTAGTAATCTATTACTTTTAGGAAAATCATTTCATATTGAGAAAGGAAATGAGAGAGAGACACACCGAAAGATATTCTTTAATCTTGATTGAATCCTCTCTGAAAGAAGGTTTCCATTCATAGCACATAACCCAAGATCAAAAATCCTCTTCACCTTCACTTGCCCCAAAGACCCTCACGTCATAGTATAGCACCTTAGTCCCAGTTTTCTCCCTCAGTTTCTAAAATTTTCTTAAATCTCTTCCTTTAACCAAGCCCAATCTCTTGCCTGTCCTGTTCCTCTCCTTTCGAATTTTTCTCCTTATAATTCCTGGCCCTGAGCAATGCAAGTTAATCAGATGGGTTTCAGCTCCCTGTTCTTACTGTTTCCTTTCTCCTTCATTATTCCAGGCTGTACAACCAAGCCCCAAATTACGGGGACAAAAACATCCTCCTGGTATGTGAGAAATGTAAGAGGTTCTGAATATTCATCTGTCTTTTTTATCTGTATCACCACAAAGGATAACATGTTTAAAAGACTTGTATATTTAAAATCAATTAAGGAAATATAAATAATGGGAGGAATATTTTATTATTATCAATCACTTTTAAGATGACTGATTTTCCATATTCTTCTATAAGAGAGACCTTTAAGGTTTCTCTTTTATGTTGTTTTGGGTGCTGAAAATCCCTAGGTCTGTAGTAGTCCTATACACGTACAGTAGCACTTGGACATGTGTTTCCTGTTAGTAGGTTTAAAGGAGAGTACTTGAGAGTTTCCTAATTCTCTCTGCTAATCTATGCTTAGCGCTAGCTAACTGCCCATTGCCTCTGACTCATTGCATGAGAGGGAAAAGGTGGCTTTCTTACTCATAAACCTGACTTCATAGGTCTTGACTGAAACCAAGGGATTTAAAACTCAAAGCAAAATTATAAATGCACTTCGTGGTTTCTCTGACTGCACATTTTCCAGTCATAAGGTTTGGCCCTCCCAGAGGCAAGGGTGTCTGTCTCTCATTAAGTAATTTCAAACTATGTATAATTTATATTTAAACTAAAATCTGAAGGGTTACAAAAAGAGTTTTATGACCTTGCTTCTGCTAGGAAAATCTGATATGGATTGCTTCCAAATTTTAGAGAGGGTCGGGCCCTTTATACTTCTGATATTTGAAAACTCATCTGAAGCCAACACATTAGAACTTATGAACATGGACAAGAGTATGGTGATTACCAGAGGGAAAGGGGGGTGGGGAAGGTGGAACGGGATAAAGGGGGGATAAATGATGATGGACAGTGACTTGACTTGGGATGGTGAACACACAATACAGTGTACAGATGATGTGTTGTAGAAAAAAGTGTAACCTGTAAACTTTTATTAATCAATGTAGCACCAATAAATTCAATAAAAAGGAAAAAATGCTAACAGTGACTTTTATATAGTGAGTGAAATTATGAGTCAACAATTCTATAATCTATATCATGCTCAATTAAAAATATAGAATAGACAACTGGGCCCAGCCGGCGTGGCTCAGTGGTTGAATGTTGACAGATGGACCAGGAGGTCACAGTTCGATTCTGGGTCAGGGCACATGCCCAGGTTGCAGGCTCGATCCCCAATGTGGGGTGTGCAGGAGGCAGCTGATCAAGGATTCTCTCATCATTGACGTTTCTATCTCTCTATCCCTCTCCCTTCTTCTCTGAAATCAATAAAATATATTTAAAAAACAGACAACTAGGAAGACCTATTTTAATAAAATAGCTGAGTGCATGAAAGTTTATTATTCTTTACTGTGAGGAAACAGCCACTCAGATCTATTACGAAAATATCTGTTGGCCATCAATTAAAAATATTAGCTGGGTTTTTATAGATCCTGAAGGAAAGTAAAACAAAACAAAACCAAACCTGATTAGGAGTAAGATAAAAATCTGTTTTTAGGAGAATGAGCTGTCATATGTAAAATGTATCACTGTTTCTCAACTGGACAGACACCTGTCTATCCACATAGCCTATGTGTTCTAAGGTTCGTGCCTTAGTACACAAGCCTCTTTTGAGCCTCTGTAGTGAAAAGTGCAGACAATCCCAGATCTTTTCTTCCCAGACACAGTCACACTGAAAAACCAAGAATTTGAAGATAGAAATAGCCTGAATAACTGTGGTACCACTGTGAAGGGCATTGCTGTAGAGGGAGAGAGCTACCAAATTACAGCCAACATAAACTTTGATATATTAAGCGGGTCAGGTTTCAGGATCACTTTATTACTACAATATTTCCTGTCCTATCCTGAATAACACCAGTGGATTGAAAATGTCTTCTGCCTCACTTTGCTGATCCAAATGACCAATTCTGTACAAATTCTACCATTTCTATCGTCAAATCGCCTTTCATTTTTGTCAGAAACTATTGCTACAACTTTGCTTGGTACTGACTCTCAGCTTTCTTGTCACTTCTCAGTTCAATGCTCTTTAATGTTTTGACTTCTATATGGGAACATGTTCTCCTGTTTGCTAAAGAGAAGCCAGGAAATATTTTAAATGACTTAAACTATAGAAAGTTCTAACTAAATAGTAATATAATTAGCTCAGCAAAACTGGTCATGCCAAATAAATATGACAACCTGGGAAAGATTATACCTGGTCAACTTAGATTGTTTAATTTCTCTAGAATAACTGTTATTATTGAGTTGAGAGCTTATGAGTGGACATTTTTAGGAAGGTAAAAGAATATACTTGAATCAATGGTTTGAAGGTATGTTGAAACAACAAAGATTTTTTTTCTTATATGAGCATTAAATACTAGGATTTGTGTACATTTTGAATTAGTTTCATCACACTAAGCCATTAATCATGGCTTACTCTGTCCATATTCTTCAATGCTTTTAATACCTTTAGTCACACAGGGTGGATAAGCTTGCATTTCACCAGGAACAATTCCGGGCAAGGAAGCATCAAGGGCAATGACTACCTATTTCATGGCTCTGATGACAATCCTGTCTAGGTAATCTTCAGATCCTTGAGAGAGTCATTGTATTTCCTGGAGTTACCAAGGTTCTATGAGAAGATTAAATTTTCAGGTATGTGTAAAGAAAACTAAATGTTTAAGTTTGGAGGTTCATCAGAAATAGCCATTCTGATTTTAACTTTATTTTGAATACTTGTATTTTTTTTAAATATATTTTATTGAATTTTTACAGAGAGGAAGGGAGAGAGATAGAGAGTTAGAAACATCGATCAGCTGCCTCCTGCACATCTCCCACTGGGGATGTGCCCGCAACCAAGGTACATGCCCTTGACCGGAATCGAACCTGGGACCTTTCAGTCCGCAGGCTGATGCTCTATCCACTGAGCCAAACAGGTTTCAGCTTGAATACTTGTATTAAATTCAGTGAACAGGCACTGAGATCCTAATATGTTCGAATTATTATGGTAGGCCCTCTGGGGATTGGGGTAAGGTAATAACTTAGTTCTCTTTCCCTTAATGTACTCACATTATTGCTTTTAAATATATTTTTCTATCTGTTTTTTTTCCTGTTAATTCTCACCCAAGGATATTGTTTCCATTTGTTTTTTAGAGAGAATGGAAGGGAGGAGAAGATACAGAAATATCAACGCAAGGGGGACACACCGACTGGTTGCCTCCTGCACATGCCCCTACTGGGGCAGGAGATGGAGCCTGCAACTGAGGTATGTTCCTTTGACCAGAATCAAACCCAAGATCCCTCAGTCCACAGGCCAACACTCTAACCATGGAGCGAACCAGCTAGGGCTCTTGTTTTATCTTTTTAATTTTTTGTTCTTATTTGTTTTGTTTTGTTTGCATTTTATCATATTATTTTTAACTAGATTTAAACAAAGGATTACAAGATCACATTCTTTAGAGCCAGTAAGCAAAACAAGTAGAAATTGTAAATAAAGTAAGGAGACTAAAATAAGAGAGGAAATTTTAAACTAACAGAACCCTTATTCAGTTGAATACATAGGTTGTACATACTATGTAGTCATCAGGATACAATAAAAGGAAACATTTCCTTCCCACATTTTCACAAGGAGTGAGTCAGGTCACATAATCTTCCCCCGGCCTCCGGTTGCAGGTCAGAGCAAGGGTGGCCTGTCTTTCTCAGTCTGGAGCCTGCTTTAGCTTTCGAGCTGCACCTTAGTTTGATGACTGACTCAGGATGGCCTGGGGACAGAGGGTTAGACAGCCTAAATATATCCTGGTTGATTCCTGATTTGGAATATCCCAAGTATTGGATTTCTGAAAATAAATGAGTAGGAAAATATTTTTTCTGGAATCTACTCAACCAAATAATGTGCAACTCAAGATCCTGCTAACACGAGAGCGGGTTTTCTAACACATCCCTATATCAAAACTAATTCCATCCCAAGATTTTCACTTAATGTAACTGAACCCACAGGTACTGTTCATGCGATGGAACCTATTCATAGCTGAAATCTGACTTAGGGTGCATGTGAGACAACTTAGGTGACTTTACACTTTAATGGTCATTACTTCCTACCAATCGAGTGAGGGGACTGCTGCCATTGTGATTTAGGAACAAAAAAGAAAGTATTACTTAAATATTCTCCCTATGGCCTCAGGTCAGTGTAATCTGAGCTATCTGGAAAGTGAGAATATTTCATATTTGTAAAAATTCCTGAAGGCATGCTGAAGACCTTTATGTGTGGAACGAAGAAGAATACAAATGGGATGGAGCAATGCGGCGTCTAACACAAGGTCATATGGGTTCTATTCATTCCTTTCCTTTGCTGCTGTGCCACTACCAGGATTCATCCTGGCTGGACATGGGTTGTTTCCCTTTTGAACCTGCTGTAGTGACTCTCTCTTCCTGATTTAACCTAATTATTTCCTTGTCTGGATTTTCTCAGGGCACCATGTGACTGCTCATGCCTGGTTTGACTCAACAGTGCCTTCTGCATTTGCTTGGGTGAAGTAACATGGAACCCGTCTTCTATTTCCCAGGCTTGCCATTCCCAGCTTCATACAGACTGTTGCCTGCCTTTGTACTCCCTCTAATTATCTCCAGATTCAGCTACATCCACTAATTCTGTCTCCTGGCAGGTTCTTGGAACTTGCTGGTGGTCTGCTTCATGCTGGGTCAATTATGACACATTCTACTGAGAAATTAGATAGCTGGCAAATACTAAAGAAGAAGCGTTTGTTTATAAATTCAGTGTAGGCAAAGTGTGTCTTCTGCACCATTCTGCATCCACCTCCAGTGTTATCTTGCCCTTCCTTGTCTCGTTCATATTCTGTAATTGAATAAGCAACTTTATTTAGGAAGCACCTGTCTTTTGGAACCTACACTGACCTAAATCCATTAGGAAGACTAAGATAATCAAATTCCAGTGGCTTGCTCCTGGTAGAATAATGGGTTTTGGGAGATATTTTGGAGCAGCGTTATCTCCAGAAATCATATCATAAATTAAGTCAGGACCTCTCTGGTTAAGAAACCAGCCTTGTAGTTAAATATTACTTGTACTTTCTCATTTTACTTGTCTGCAGAGTTGAAAAGTCAATTCATTCATTTAGTCAACAAATATTTATTCAGTGTGGATACTTTGGAATAAAAATATGAACCAGATATGGATTTTTCCCTTAAGGATTTACACTCTACTAGGATAGATAAGGCAGGTACACAATAACAGTGCTAGAAGGTAGAAAGTGATAAAGACTATGAAAAAAGCGAGAGGAGGGAGAAAATGCCTTCTCAGCTGAAAGGATTATGAAGAGACATTTGGAGGAGGGGAGTGTGGATAAGGTCCTGTTAGGAGTGAGGTATTTCAAATAGAAAGAAAATATTGAATCACTTAAAAGAACAGCAAATGAGTTATTTTAACCAGAATACAGTGTTCAGTACTGAGCATAAAAGGAACTAAAATTAGAATGGGAAAGAGGATCTAGGCAGTGGCAGGTCTTAATTTCCTTATTAAGGGTGTGAACACATTAAAGCTGTTTGATCAGAACCCTGAATGTTTCAGAGTGGCTAATGAGGACATTTCATCTGGTGGCGATACATCATATGTATAAAAGGTGGGGTAAGGTTACATTAGTTATGGGAAAGCCTTTCAGGAAGCTACTGTAAATATAACAAGGCAAACACTATTAAGATTCAAAATTATGAGGCCCATTGAGGATAGAGAAAGCGATTAGATAATAATAGTAGCTAACCTTTATTGAGCATTTACTATATATACGAGGTAGTGTGCAGAGGGTTCTGCATGCATTGTCTCATTTTCACTTCAAAACTTGCTTATGAGGGAATGTGGGAGAAACAAGCTTTGCATTAGGTTTAGAGTCAGTGAGTAAAGCCAACTTTAACACCAGCCTAAGACAAGCAGCTGCTGAGAAAACTCCTTGCTACAGGAAAAGGAAGAGAAGGACTCTGAGTTTATTCCTAAGCGAACAGCACCTGTGTGCTTGTCAGTGGGTACTGCATTAGTTTGTTAGGATTGCCAAAACTAAGTATCACAGAGTGGGTGGCTTATACAACAAAAATTTATTTTCTTAAAGTTCTGGAGCCTAAGAGCCCCAAATCAAGGGCCTGGCAGGTTTGGTTTCCAACTCGGATTTGTGACCTTTCTGTCCCCAGAACTCTGTGGCTGGGTTGAGCAAAAGTATCCTCAGTTGGATGCTGCCTGATAATACACCCTTGATTGGTCTACTTCCTTACCACTCCCATTGCCCCTCTCTCCTACTGTATTTTTCTTGGGACTACATACTAATACCTCACTTACACACAAATTCCCATTGCAGGGTCTGTCTTTGTGAAACGGTTATGGGTTGAATTGTGTCTTCCAAAAAGGTATGTTGAAATCATAATGTGTAAATGTAACCTTACTTGGAAATAGGGTGTTTGTAAATGTACTCAAGTTAAGACAAGGTGTTGTTTTTTAAAAAAATATATATATATTTATTGATTTCAGAGAGGAAGGGAGAGGGGAGAGAGAAATAGAAACATCAGTGATAACAGAGAATCATTGATTGGCTGCTTTCCGAATGCCCCACACTGGGGACTGAGCCAGCAACCTGGGCATGTTCCCTGACCGGGAATTGAACCGTGACCTCCTGGTTCATAAGTCAACGCTCAACCATTGAGCCACGCAGGCCAGGCAAGATGAGGTTTTAACCGTATTAGACTGAGCCCTAAATGCAATGTGAGCAGTGCCCTTAGAAGAACAGGAAATTTGGACACAGAGATAGAGACACACAGGGAGAATGTCATGTGAATACAGAGCTGGAGATTAGAGGGATATACCTACAAGCCATGGAATGCCCGTGATTGCCCGTAAGAAGCCAGGAGAGAGACATTCCCCCTTGGAGTGCCCAAAAGGGACCATCCCTGCTGACATTTTGGTTTTGGACTTCTAGCCTCCAGAAGTGTGAGGAAATAAATTTCTGCCACCAACTTCGTGATACTTTGTAATGACAGCCTTGGGGAACTAATGCAGGAACCCAACTGACACTAGGTAGTTTCAGAAGTGGTCCTAGGAAGCATATTCTTAGGATGTGATTCTGGAATTAGATCATTTGACATCTGGAGAGCAGTAGAAATCCTATTGTTAGAGTTAAACTATTAAAAAGTTCCCTCTCACTATAGCATTATGATTACTATAACTTTCACCACTGGTGAACTGGGATGGGATACAGGTGATAGGAGATGGAATGACTTGCATGATATTCCGAGCATTTCAGAGATATGGAGGGATTCATACTGACAAGGACTGAGTTGGCGGGTTGTTTGTTGCTAAGCGCCACTCTTATTTTGGAGAAGAAAACTGACATGGCTTATAGGTAAATCGGTCAATTACCAACCTGGGACCCTGTATGAAAGTTAGAAGGCCTGCAGGAAAGCATTTAAAGAGATCCCCAAATTTCTGCAGCTAGAAGGCAGACTGAACTGCAGATTGGCGGATGCAATTTATTGTAAAAATAGTAAAACTACAATGAGGGCTGAATTCATCATCTTGGCTAGTCTTTTATGCTAAAATCAGAACACTGATATGGAAAGAGTAGGCCTATATTGAATGGGAACACATGCGTGCATATGCTTAGGAACATGGGAACCCCAGAACCCTCTGAACCCTGAGGCCTACAGGAGTGGCCTACTTGATTTTGCTAGAGGATGGCCACTTCCTCTTGCCAGAAGACCATGCCAAAACCTCAGCTGAGATAGGTGCCTGGGAGGATAATAGTTTTCTTCTTCAAGATCTGACCTCAACTCCTCCCCTGTCTTCTAGTTCTGTAATCAGGGTCATGTCTCAGCATGGGCCAACCAGGGAAGTACTTCCCAGCTAAAGATAAAAAGGAATTGTTCACCAAAGGAACTTCACAACATGATTAATTGTAGCAAAAGAAACTGGGGAGAGAGTATGCTAAGAAGTAGATCTTGGTAGCGTTTGGGGTGGTGGTGGGATAAGAGAAGTGCAATAAAAGGGAATTGGCCAATAAGGAAGTATTTTCCCATGACTGAAAACTCGCTGGCCAGAGCACCTGAAAAGGGTCTTAATATACTGGTGGAATTGTTCCCAGGAGCTTTAAGGAACAAAAGGCTCAGATTAAATTACACAGAAATGACAGAACTGCCTTGGCAACGTTTTGAGGAAGGGATCAAAAGACTCAGAGAAGTGAGCATGCTAGCATGATTCTATGCTATGACATTTGAGATCCTACCAGCTGGCTATATTTCTGGAAGGACCAGAGAATGCTCTCATCACTAAGCTTACGAGAAATGCACTAGTGATGGAGGTACTGGCAAATTGGAGCATCTCAGTGGTGGCGGCACCAGGCTTGATGATAAGCAATATTGTTAGAGAGCCGGGCTCCCTGTTGACAGTGGGAATAGCAGAAGTCTAGTGGCAATCCCTAACCATTAGGAGCTATGGGGGCTATTTTCAACCTTTTTCATCTCATGGAACATATAAAATAATTACTAAAATTCTGTGGCACATCAAAAATATATATTTTTTGCCAATCTGACAAAAAAATAGGTATAATTTTGATTCATTCACACCAAACAGCTACTGTTGTATGAGCTGTTGTCATTTTTTATTTGACAATCTAAGGGAAAAGAGGTCAGTGCCCCTGACTAAATAATCAGGTATTGCATATTTTAAAAATTCTTGCGGCACACAGGTTGAAAACTGCTCATCTATGAGGATGGCTAATACACCAAAGTGCTTCTAAGACTAAACATATGGACAGATGGTAACAGCATGGCTTGATATACATAATATGAAATTATTAAACTGGATGAGCAAAAGCCTGATATCATTAGTACCCATGGAATACCACTTCCTTATTTTGTTTAAAAACCTAAGCTAGCCCTCACACCCACAGAGGGCCCTACAATGGCAGAAGTATATACTGTAGAGATTTCTTTAATTTTACATATCCTATATAATAAAGAGCTAAGATTTGGAAACAGCCTAAATGCCCATCAGCAGATGAATGGATTAGAAAACTGTGGTACATCTACACAATGGAATACTATGCTGCTGTAAAAAAGAAGGAATGCTTACCATTTGCAACAGCATGGATGGAACTGGAGAGCATTATGCTAAGTGAAATAAGCCAGTCAATGAAAGAAAAATACGACATGATCTCACTCATTTATGGATAATAAAGACCATTATAAACTGATGAACAAAAATAGATACAGAGGCAGAGAAGCATTGAACAGACTGCCAAACTACAGCAGGAAGGCCGGGGAGGGTTGGCGGGGGGTGGGTAAGAGATCAACCGAAGGACTAGTATGCATGCATATAAGCATAACCAATGGACACAAGACACTGGGGGGTAGGGGAGGCTGGGGGAAGGACAAGGGGGGAAAAAAGGAGACATATGTAATACTCTTTGTAATACTTTAAGCAATAAAACAAAAATTTAAAAAAAGAGATAATATGCAAATGGTTATCACACACTCACACCATTGTGCCCTCACGCACAGAAAAAGTTAAAAATATGAACCTGAGATGGGGCCAGGGGACCTAAGGCTGCACCCCCCACCCTGGCACCAGGCCGGGGGACCTGAGACTGCACCGGGGGACCTGAGGTCGCCCCCCCACACTCAGCGGGGCTTGAAGGGGGTGGGGATGGCTGGGTCTGGGTCTTGTGTGATTTCAAGGTGTGCGCAGGTGGGTGGGGACTTGACTCTGGGTCCTGCGGCGTGCCCCAGACTCTGACAGGAGGGAGATTTTCATATACATTTTACTAATTTTCTTTTATCTCTGACACTTCTATTATAGAGAAAGGGCAAATAGCAATATTAAAATATTTCCTCTAATTAATTCCCTTTTAATGTGCACGAATTTCGTGCACCGGGCCACTAGTCCTATATAATAAAACCCTAATATGGAAATTAACCGAACTGTGGAACAACCAGCGGAACAACCGATCACTATGATGTACACTGACCACCAGGGGGCAGACGCTCAATGCAGGAGCTGCCCCCGGTCTGGGGCAGCTCCTGCATTGAATGTCTGCCCCCCAAGAGAGAGGTGACTGGCAGTGGCGATTGGGTGGTGGGGCCAGCTGGTGAGCACCCCATGGGTCGCTTCCCACAAACCAACAGTCGGACATCCCCTGAGGGTGCAGGCCAGGCTAAGGGACCCACCTCCCCTCCCCCACCCTGTGAATAAATTTCATGCACCAAGCCTCTAGTTTTGCATATAATTCACTTAAAATTTGAAGTTACAATCAGCAAGCCCACTATGCACATCTAACCTCTTTATATTGGCTAATAATGCTTCTCATCTCCCAGAAGATACTTTTGAACCTTCTCTTTCTGAGGGCTACTCTGTTTTAAGGCTTCAGTAAAGCCTCTCCCAATGACCTCCATCTCTGGGTAATGACCCCTTCCTCTAAACACTACCCTGTTCATTTAACATTTAGTATATTTGGCCTTGATTGGTTGTTGAAATTTTTCTATATGAAGAAAAGTCCATTTTTCCAACTGGATTCTTAGACCCTTGCTAACAGGATTAATCTTTTACACCAGATCTTATTACAATGCTCTATGTTTAAAAAATTCATAATTAGAATTTTTAATTTAGCATTAATTCTTTCCTCTTGAACTAGCAATGAACCTGTTTATCAGTGCTTTAAACATGCAAATATTATAACACCCATATATTTATCTTTGACTAATTGGCAGAATTACTTGAACTTATTGAGATAAACTTAGATAGGACACCTTAATATGGAATGCTTAACTTGGGTATAATGTAAATTAAAGTCAGGGTTTTTGTAAGATGGAATTATAAGTTTTCAACACCAGATAAGTCAATGGAAAATTAATAGCCACTGTAGAAAAGATAAACAGTCTTACAATTTAGGCCCCTTTGTAACTCTGTATTTATTACGTCATAACGACTAAAAACACAAGTTCTATCATAAAATCTTTCCATAAATTACCATTCCAAAATGGGAAATGTGACTGATTTCTAATTGCTAAAAATTATCAAAGTGTCTTGGCTCAGGGAGACTTGAAGAAGATGTTGGGATTTTCCTATCCAATATCAAAATGTATTATATAACTTTAGAAATTAAGATTCTATGATAGATCAAAAGATAGATGGAACAGAATAGAAAAAATAGAAAGATATTTGTCTGTTTATATAACCACATGCACATGCAAACACACATATGCACAAATACACATATACACACATATGTATGTAGCTTATTAAATCTTTATAAATAAATGTTGCAAGAAAAAAATTGAAAAGAAAAAAGAAAGTGAATGTGTTATTAGCAAAAAAAAATAAATAAATGGCTCTGTGCAGTGCCCTCAGCGGTCCCGGATCTGTCTTTGGACGGAACACCCCGGGGACACCCCTTCTTCCAGCCTCTGACCACTCTCCTGCACCTTATCCAGTCATCACCTTCAGAACTACCTGTGAGACCAGCCAACACACTGGTTTGTTTTCTACCTTAACTCCTGATTGTCGAACAACCATGAGCTCCCAAATTCGTCAGAATTATTCCACCCATGTGGAGGCTGCGGTCAACCTGCATCTGTGGGCCCCCTACACCTACCTCTCTCTGGGCTTCTATTTCCCCCGTGAAGATGTGGCTCTCGAGGGCGAGTTGGTGGAGAAAAAGCGAGAGGGCGCTGAGCTTCTCTTAAAGTTGCAAAACCAGCGCGGTGGCCCCATTCTCTTTCAGGACCTGCTGAAGCCTCCCCAAGATGAGTGGGCAGAACTCAGGGCCATGGAAGCCGCCCTGGCCTTGGAGAGGAACTGAACCAGGCCCTTTTGGAGCTGCAGGCCCTGGTTCTACCCGTGCAGACCCTCAGCTCTGTGGCTTCCTGGAGAACCACTTCCGGGGTGAGGAGGTGAAATTCATCAAGAAGATGGGCGACACCTGACTCACCTCCGCAGGCTGGCGGCCCCCAGGCTGGGCTGGGCAGGTATCTCTTCAAAAGGCTCCCCCTCAAGCGGACTAGGAGCCTGTGGAGCTCAGAGGCCTTTGAGGGGCCCCTCTGCATTCCTCTGGGTCTGGCTTTTACCTGAGCCTCTCCCTGAAACTACCAGCCATTATTTTAGCCACCCTGAGGCCCTCTCCCATGCATTGGACCAAATGAAACAATAAAGCTTTTTGCAGGAAAAAAAAAGGCTTTGATATTTTTAACTTTCTTTCTGCAAGGTAATGGCATCCCAGCATAAGCCACAAACTTAAAAAGACATCTTTATAGGATAATATCACGCTTTGAAAGATATGCTTATCTTCAGTTTCTTGATTAAAATCAGTCTTTCATTTGCCAGGAGCTCTTACTTCCTGTTTCCTTTAGTATTTGCTGATGACTCCGAGGGCGAGGGTGTCAGCAAACAGCCCTCACAACTGTTTTGTTGTGTTCAGATGGAACATTTGCTTGAACTATGAACATTTCGAAATTTTCAATTCAAATAACAATGCCTTTTATTTTCCATTTTATCTCCTTTTTAATCCTGAGGCTATTAGAACAAACACACAAAGATCACATGTCTTCTACTTGAATACCCATCTGCTTTGCAGCCTCAAAGTTCTGTGGTATAATTATTTCTATAGCAACCAGCTGAGGAAGTGTCTTGGCAGCACACAGCCTCGCACATGCTGGGGGAGGTGCTGAGAGCTCAGCCACAGGCTCCATATCTCCTTGAGTTTCCAGTATTAAGCACTACAGATGCAGAGGCCCTCGCTGTTGTCCTCCTCTCCTCCTTGGTTTCTAGTATTGGTAATATTTCTGATCTTATAGCAGCACTGGCACTTTTTTCTAACATGCTGCTTCTTTTTCTTCAGTGTTTTTCATTGGATAGCTTATAATACTCCCCTTGTTCCTGTTTTATGACATACTAGAGGCCCAGTGCACGAATTCGTGCACAGGTGGGGTCCCTCCCGGCTGATAGGGGCCATCTGGCCCAGTCCCGATCGGGGCCGATGGGGGGGTGGGACCACGGGAGGTTGGCTGGCCATGGGAGGTTGGCTGTGGGAGCGCACTGACCACCAGGGTGCAGCTCCTGTATTGAGCATCTGCCCCCCTGGTGGTCAGTGCATGTCACAGCTACTGTCCGGCGTCTGGTCGTAACAGTTGCTTAGGCTTTTATACATATAGATAGTCTTCTGATAATAAAATGATAAACATTTGCTTGTTTTGAATGGCAGCTCATAAACACAATCAGAAGAAATGCAATAATGAATAAATCACTGTTTATATTTCAGCTTCTTAAGACTTCTTTCAATCTACTTTCCTTAGGGGCCCAACTCTTAGGGAAATTGGATCATGTGTCTTTAAAAATGCAGGCAGTTCAGAGAACTTAAAAAAGCACACATACTCCATTCTTCAAAATAACTTCATTGTTATTATATATAAAAAAATGGTAAAATAATCATTTCCACTCACTTTTACCTTAGTACATTATTTTCCTTAATATGGTTTAATTAGGGCCGAGTTTCATCCTTATTTTTACAGTCTAGTCTGTAGTTTCTTGTTGTGAAGGGAAAAAAGCAAATATTTATTAAGAAATATCTATGTACTAGATATTATGCTAAGCTTTCTGCATAGACTGTCTCATGTGATCCACTAAGAAGTACATGGAATGTTAATTGTTACATACATTTCACAGATGGAAAATTGAGTCACATATTCAGGACTTGGACCAACAACTGGCTTGATGTTTCTATTCTGTGTGTGACGTAGTTTTTGTCTGGGTTGACTATTATGGCCCCACCCTGATGAGCTAGTTGTAACAAGCCCCATCATTTATATTCAAAATATGTTCTGCCTCTTGCTCGCCAAAGCAGCGTTCCTTAATTCGTGACACCTGAGAAAACCAGATACTTTCAAAATGTACTTCCAGACTGATACTCCCTGTGTTTCCGCACATGTCCTGCTCTATGCACAAAGAGGACTTAGGTCATCCTAGCATCAGCCATGCATCATGTGCGACAGCACAGAATATTTCCTGGAACATTTAATTGCATCGCTCCTCTATTTGAAACTGTGCTGAAATGTAAACCAGTGACCACACTCCTTCAATGACCCATCAGAAGTTTCCAACACTTATTTGAGAGTGATGAACTCATGGTAGATTGGTTAGTGTTGTTTTGTTTTCTTTTCCTAATTTACTTCTTTAAGAAGACATATGGAATTTCCTAAATTTTGTTGCTTTCTTTAAAAATATTCCTATAATTTAAGTCCAGGATCTGTAGAAATTGTAAGGTTTTTTTTTCTTTTGGAGTCATCATATTGATGATTTTTATTTTACTTTTTCCATCACCATTTATCCCCTCCATGCCCTCTTCCACCTTCCCCCACTGTCCTCCCCCTCCCCCGCAATCACCACACTGTTGTCCATGTCCATGAGTTCTCTCTCTTTTTAATTTCTTATGTGCTCAATCCAATTGATGGTGTGTTTTTCTAATGTAAGAGTAGTAGTTTGAGAAATATGACCATCAAATAATTTATTTTTGCTCTTCAACAATTAGTGAGAACTTTAAGATGGAATTTTTTTATTATTGATTTTTAGAGAGAGAGGAAGGGAGAAAGATGAAGATCTAGAACACCAATGAGAGAGAAAAATCATTGATCAGCTACCTACTGTATGCCCCTCACCAAGGACCAACCCTGCAACCTGGGCATATGCCCTGACTAGGAATTGAACCTTTTGGGTCGATGCTCAACCACTGAACCACACTGGCAGGGTAAGATGGTATTTTTATTACTTCCTCCAGATTATATCTTTCATGTCATTGATGCAATAAAGTATTTTACATTATAAATTTGTAAATTCCTAGAAATATGACTAAAATATGAATTCCAATCAATAGTATTATCAATTATTTAAATACATATCAGACACAGAGTGACAATATTTAGAAGTTCATTTAATTGGATTACTTTCCAACATATGTGAGATCTGATTTAACTATCTGATTTAGTTTATGCTTTAGAATTTTTCTGCTTGGTTTGTTTTGAAGATGGAATAATGGCATTTTGTAGTACATTTTCTGTAATCAATAGAACTTATTCTTGGCAATTTTGTAAGGTTTCTGACTTATTTGAAACCAAAAATACAAAGAAAGTTCTCTGGAGAGTCACTTTTTCTCCCCCTGAAGAATGCTAAGAATATTGGAAACTAAGCAGTTGTTTATTGTCAATAATTTCAGTGCATAAAAGCAAATAAATGATAAATGAAGCCCAGCCAGTGTGGCTCAGTGGTTGAGTATTGACCTATGAATCAGTAGGTTACAGTTGATTCCTGGTCAGGGAACATGTCCAGTTTGGGGCTCGGTCCCCAGGAGGGGGCATGCAGGAAGCAGCCAATCAATGATCCTCTCTCATCATTGATGTTTCACTCTCTCTCTTCCTCTTGAAATCAATAAAAATGTATTTTAAAAAAATAATAATAATAAATGAAGATTTCAACATAGGAACCAAAGGGTAAAAAATAATGCAGGGATGAGAATTTCAGAGACGATGTCAATTCTACTGTTTATGAAAAGCAGTGGAATTCAAGGACAATCAACCCAGAGAAAGATCTTAAGTGGACAAAAACTAGGTGTGCACGATGACTTTGCACTCATTTCTTTCATTGTAAAGACAATGAATAAATCAAACTGTCTCATTTCATCACTGAGTTTGGTTTCAACTGTCAGGTATGAAAAATTACTGAGAAGCACAAAAGTTTCAAAAAGAAAGAAAACTTTGAAAAGTTATTTGTTCATGAACACACTGTGAGTGCTAACTCCAGAAAAGCTGGTTTTTCAAGATTCATACAGGAAATGGAATAATGATATAGTTGTTAGAAACACAGTGTTCTTTTGAGGTTCCCACACCCTCCCAAGGTACTAGTAGATACCTGTGATTCTATATCCTCTGAGAATGGGACAATAGAGCCAAGAGTTTACTGGGTGACTTTTCAGTACATGTATAAGTCCATAGTCATAAAGTCGTCATATTCTGGTCTCATTTTGTATTTTATTGTTAATCAATAATTTTGCTTTCTATAATGTTTTTTCAATCCATAATTTAGAATTTTAGATAACTTTATGCCTCCAAATATTTAAACTAATGTAGGTACCATGGTCTGAAATCAAAGAAGGTAAAAGATTGAAATTCAATTCCCCCATTTATTCATCACTACCTTTATCTAAGTCTGAACTTCACTGGGTTTCAGTTTTGAAATATGTACAATGATAATATCACCGGCCCTCCCTTTCCCACATTATTATTTGTGAAGATGGAATAAATCCATGTGAAAAAGGTTACAAGCACTAAAGTGTTAAACAAATAGAAGGTTTCCCCATTGACTGATATAGCAGACAGGATGTCAGTTCTATCTCTGGGATTTAAAGGGCTTCATAGTTACATGTCTGAGAAGAAAATGCTAGGCACTTTTTATCACCCCTGCCCTTGGGGTGGCTCTGTCCCAGCTCAAGAATCAGGTAATCAGAAGATAAAATTCCAGATGATCATTGATGTATTTCATTGTCACAGTGACATACTTCTTGGCATAAGGAAAACTTTATCATCTATACTCAAAAGTAAGCTTACATGTATATAAATATAATATACATTCCATTCAACAACATAGCTTGAAGCACTCTCAGATGTCTTCTAAATATAGAGAATTACTAAAAAATAACTGTTTCTAGTTTTAGTAAGAACAGTACTGGTGTTGTATTTTCCATATAAAATGGTCTTCAAATAAATAGTGAGCATGATTAGCTGTACCTTTCTGAATCATTATTTGATTTCTTATTCTTGCAAAAACTTATACCATGTTATTTAGTAAATTGCCAATAACGCTTCTATGCAGAAACTAGAGTAAAATGAACATAAGGTGATATCTGTGGTCCCCTTTGATCCAGATCCGGTAACAGAATCCACTACTCCAGTGTTTTTAAGCTTTTCCAAATGAAATACTGCAAATTATTATTTGGTAAAAACTATTTTAAAAATTTAAGTTATTGCTATGTCAGAACATTGACATTGAGGGAAAGTTGAACACACACACACACACGTCCATACTAGAGCAGAACAGAACAAATTCAGTTTTGTAACTTAAATGATTAACCCTGGTTATAAGAGCTAATGCATTTCTACTACTGCAAGGTAGATCACTCAATGTAAAAATCCTGGAGCATGACAGCTGCTTATACTCTAAAAGTTACCAAGGACAGGCATGGGGCTGCTGACATCCCTCTTGGCCTGCCTTGGCTTCCATTTGCCTTTTTGAGGAAAGCTCACCCTGCCTCAGGAATCTCAATATGTTGCGGACTACACTCGGAGGTGGGATCTGTCGAATTTCAGTCTTAAATCACAAGGAGTCAGCTAGTCGACCATAAACAAACACAATCACATCATTCCTTGCCACATGCCCTCTGAGGCCCTGCAGAGTTTTATGTGTCAGAATCATGAGTAAAGACTGTTGACTGATTGGAGAGATACATTATATCAACCATAGCCAGAGCATTAAAGAAACCAAGGGTGTTAAATCAGGCTTACCATGAAGGACTGAATTCCCTCCTTACTCATTGAATTTCAGAGTTCCGCACTGATCCCTTGAAAAGTATTTACTTGCTCAGGAACTTATCAAAGTCAGGCAGTGTTAACAGTGCTTCTCTTATCTTTGATTTTTCTTCCCTTCACCCTTAATATGTTCCTCTCCACCTACCCCACCTCCACCTCCCAGACCTGTTTTTTAAAATTATAGTCAAATAATAATTATTTTTCCTTACAAAGAGTTCATTCTAAATCCCATTCTGGTGACTCCAAATTCTGTTAGTTAATAACATGTCTGCAAGGGGTTATTAAGCAAGAAAGCCAGTCTTCATTATTGTCAACCTCTCATTAATTATCAGTGATGGATTTCATTTTAAGATGAAAGGGAGAAAAAGGATAGGATGCTGAAACTGAAACTAGAATTAATTTCACAGATATAGTTTCCATATCTGTTGCTCAATCACAGGGCTTGTGTAACAGGTCAGTATCAGCTCACCTTTACCCTGTCCAAGCACTCCTAGTAGATGTCATCTGAATTCCTGTAAGAGAACATTGTCAGCTTCCCAATGGTGGAGATAGGTCAGACTGTCCTATATGATTACTTATTAAAGAATTTCTTGAACAAATGAGCTCATTCTAATAGAGATATCTCATCATTCATTATTCATTTAACAAGTATTTATTAAGTACCTCCTATGTGCCAGGCACTGTGCTAGGAAATGGAATGAATAAGAAATAAATCAAGATACTTAGAGTTTGTTCGGAGAGATAGATATCAAACACATAATTACACAGACAACCTCATACGTCACTATATATTCACACCTAATTCATTAAAAAGTAGTTCAGCATAATCAACCTCTTAAGTCATAACTATAGGCCTCTAACTTTTCTTCTGATTATGAATAAGACTGTGTGAATAGAAATTAATCTAAACACTTACTATATATTGACCCCAGTTCTATGGGAGATGTGTCATTTATAGTGTTAAACTGACATGAGTTCAAATCTTATCACTTAATTCACTTTTCCTTTAAGGAAAAAAAATGTCTGAAATTCTGAGCTTGATCTCATTTTTATCAACAGAAAAATGGAGATGGTAATAATTTCTAACAGGGCATTTTTTAAGGTTTAAATTAAAGAGACATTAAAACACAGTGGATTCTCTAAAAGGAGTTTTTTCTAAGACTATGGAACTATTAAGTACTAATAAAAACAAGAATATGATCAATTACTTAAAAGACTGAGTTTGAAAGTTAAGGAGTATATAGTACATGTTGCAGCTGGACTTTAAAGGATGCAAAGATTTTAGGGAAAAGGGGAAGTGTCTTTACTGGGAACAGGAAGAGCAAATGCGCACAAGAGGACTCAAGATTATGTGAGAAGTGGTAGAGAAATTGGACTTGTTAGGCTCAAGATACATGTGAGGATGAGGCAGAGAATGGGAGAGGAAGGGGCAAGTCATCATGGTCTTAGCTCTTAACTGTGGGTGAGAAGGTAAAATACAAAACAAAATAAAACAAACAAAATATGTGACCATTGTTATCGTCCCATTTTTAGTTTCTTGGTTGTTGTTGTGTTGTTGTTTTTTCTACATTAAGGCAAGAGATTAAACTCAGATAGTCTTACTTTATAAAAACGTGTTTTGTGTTTTTCCACAGAAATGATACTAAGGGAGAGTTTCTCCCTGAACCTGCAAAATAGTATTTCAGTTGAAGGATAGGGCAACAGGCTCTTAATGAACATCATACTGTAGTTGCTTAAACTGATCAGTTAGAAATAGGAGTGGTTTTGCTCTAGACAGTGTTGCTAAATGGTTAGAGAGCCTCTCTCCCTCCCCCCCCCCCACACACACACCTAAGGTCTCAAGTTTGATTCCCAGTCAAGGGCACGTACCTGGGTTGCAGGTTTGATCCCCAGTTCGGACCGGGTGCATGGAGGAGGCAACCAATTGATGTGTCTCACATCCATGTTTCTGCAACCAATTGATGTGTCTCACATCCATGTTTCTTTCTCTCTCTCTCTCTCTCTCTCCTTCCTTTCCTCCCTCTCTTTCTCCCTCCCTCCCCCCTCCCTTCCACTGTTTCTAAAAATCAATGGAAAAATATATCCTCAGTGAGGATTATTAAAAAAAAAAACAACACCAACTTTTTAAAAGTAGGAATGACAGCCTGTATTATTTAAGAGTAGACTCTTTGGAAATTCCATCAGGAGGAAAAAAGTAAGCTTTTTTTTCAGAGTAGATTCTCTGACATATCCTAACTACTCGTGCCATTAGAATGTAGATTCTGTGAGGGTAGTAGATTTTTTGCCCTGTTTTTCACTGAGTTCCCCAGTGCCTAGAATAGCACTTATGATTGCTAACATTTTTAGGAGAACTAACTCATAGAGACTGGTTAGTTCTGAATCATTTTGCCAAGTAATTGAATAAATGTTTCGTCCTGTGTGTGCACACCCTTACAATGTGTGAAGCCCTTGGACAGTTTGGGTATAAGAATGCATCCTGAAGAAGTGCCGTCTAGTCGGGGAAGGGGAGAGAGACAATATGAAAACAGGTGTATTAAAATTCAAGTTGCCTGAATCTGTGTTCCAGATCCAACCAATGTGCTGTTTGCTTTCCAGAGAAGCCACACCCCTTTCTGTAGAGACTTGAAGTTATGCTGTAGAGCTGCGATTTTCAACCTTTTCATGTCACAGCACTCTTCAACTAATTGCTAAAATTCTGCAGCACACCCCAAAATATATATATATTTTTTTGCCGATCTGACAAAAGAAAATAGGTATAATTTCAATTCATTGACCCCAGACAGCTATTGTTGTGTTGTCCGCTGTCATTTTTTTTTTATTTGACGATATAAGGGAAAAGATGTCAGTGCCCCCTGACTAAGTAGATATTGCATGTTTAAAAATGCTTGCAGCATATTGGTGTGCCACGGCACACTGGTTGAAAATATTGCTGAGAGGATTGGCTTTTGAGCTGGATTTTAAACTATGAATAGATTTCAATAAAGAGCAGTTCAAAGTCAGAGAACGCCTTGCCCTAGACATCAGTCTTAAAGTCTTCTCAGAAATAAAGACTAACATGTTTAGAGAGCTGAAATAACTTCACTGTAATTTAATAAGAACTGTAGCATCTTCAAGATACAAGTATTTTAAGCAGCTCTGAGTGCCTTCCAATGGGGAAATCTGTGGCTTTTCTACCACTTCTCCTGAAAGTGAAATGAGTAATTTTTTTAAAAAGCTTTCTGTGCTTTGTTGTTGTTGTTGTTGTTTGTTGTTGTTTTAGTTCACATGACACTTTTAAGCATCTGCCGTGTTAAAACGGAACTGCCCATGAGGGTTGGGGGTTACAGCTATTTCAAGAAAAGGAACGGTGGTATCTTCCCTTTACTTAGGTTCTGACAGGACTAGGCAGTCCCCTGCAGAGCTCCCTCTTCCTCTTCCTCTTCCTCTTCCTCACTCTGAGGCAAACTTTAAAGTCATGATTCATGAAACCACAGTTAGACATCCTGAAATTGGTAACTCCTTCTGCAAAGCAGGTTTCTTCACAAATAAATCCTTCTTCATTTTCTCAGAAAGTCTCTTTCATTGGCCGTGACATTCACTATACAATAGTTCTCTTCAATGCAGCACTTGTTTCCACAAAACCCCCATCTATAGAGTATTTAAAAAATATCTCCTAGTGACATTAAACTTGGTACACTCAAGCTGCATAAAAATGTAACTTAGATGTTTCAGTTTAAAGGAAGTTTAAGAGACAATGCATTTTAAGAAGTCCATGAGACAGTTCTTCTGATCTGCATTCATTTCCATATTGCAAATATCAAATGCTACAAAGAGTATTTGCCTAACCCATCATTTCTAATCCCAATGAGTTTTTGTGTGCTCCCTCTTTCTCCAACTAAGCCTTTTTTCTCTTTACACTTAGAGTACTTTAAACAAATTTACCTGTGTCCAGAGCAAATATAACCCAGCTCCAGGCAGCTGACTTCTTGTTCAGCCAGATGGAAATTAAACTGCAATGTGCATATTGCAAGCACCTGCCTCAGCCTCTTAAAAATGCAAAACCTTATAGGCAACAGGATATAGTTTAAAATATGAAGAAGGGCTGCTGATGAAGACTAAGGATCTTTAATTCTCTGGGTTGCCACTGTAAATCCATTGGCTAATTTTGAATTTCTCGGGGTTCTTCTGAACCCAGCTATCACATGGAGAATTTAGAATTGTTTCCTTTTCATATTTTGCTTATTTTAGTCTCTCCAAAAGACTCCTTGTTACATAGCAGATTTAGGGGAAATGTTAGAATTAGCATGTTTGGCTTTGAGCTTACACATGATCTTGGTTATAAAACATGTTGCTTTCCTCTCTGGCCCCCTGTTTTTGGCTTACTTTTTGATGCTTATTCTACAATAGTCTCATGACCTTCCACATTTGGTGTATAATAAGTATAAAACATCTAAAAAATTAATAGAATCGTTTTATATTCTAGCTACACAGCAGTCACAATTATTATACAATTATGGCATTGCAAGACATTTCAAATCATTCCATTTTTAAAATTGTCCTTAAATTCCAAGTCATCATTACACATGCAGAAAAATTGTGGTGTGTTGTTGCAAAACCCTGGTTGCATCTGGTCTTTCAAAAGCAGAGATAACCATATACTCTGGGCAAAATATCTTAAAAACTCTTCATAATAATAAATACTTCAGAACATGAAGCGACAAAGATCAGTGAAAGGGTTATTCTACTATGCATCTATTCTTTATCCAAAATAGAGCAAAGCGAATTCGTCTTTACTCTCCATTGTTGAGACAACTTTCTTTTTTCACTGCAAGCAGTTCTGGGCCTGCACACCAAGGGATTTGATGATGGGCTTTATCTAAAGGTCTACGGGCATGCCAGACAACTGCTTCATGGGGGAGGGGGGCATTCTGACCCATCTAGGTTGGCTCCTGTAAGACCAGGTGAACATCTAGTCCAACTCTATTATATCATGGAGGGAGGGTCAATGGAGAGGAGTAAGTAGGAGGCAAAGAGGAATACCTTTTGGACAGCGACTGGTGATTATGGTCGTTATGGTGTTATTGTTGCTGGATTTTTATATATATAGACTAGAGGCCTGGTGCATAAAATTCATGCATGGGGGAGAGGGGTGTCCCTCAGCCCAGCCTGCACCCTCTTTAATCTGGGACCCCTCAGGGGATGTCCGACTGCAGGGATCGGGCCTAAACCGGCACTTGGACATCCCTCTCACAATCTGGGACTGCTGGCTCCTAACTGCTCGCCTGCCTGCCTGCCTGATTGCCCCTAACTACTTCTGCCTGCCAGCCTGATCGTCCCCTAACCACTCCCCTGTTGGCCTGATTGATGCCTAACTGCTCTCATGCTGGCTCAATCACCCCCAACTGCCCTCCCCTGCCAGCCCAATAGCCCCCAACTGCCCTCCCCTGCCAGCCCGATGACCCCCAACTGCCCTCTCCTGCAGGCCTGATCACCCACAACTGCCCTCCCCTGATGGCCATCTTGTGATGGCCATCTTGTGATGATGTGAGGGAGGCCATCTTGCAGTGGCCATCTTGTGGTGGCCATCTTGTGATGACATGAGGATGTTGTGCAAGGGCGTGAGGGCACAAGGACCACATAGGCTTTTATTAGTATAGATGTATACTAGGTGTACCAGTTAACAATGCAGATTTTTTTCAATAGATGGAGTTACATATATGTTGATATAGATGCGATTTGATATGTATGCTATTTTGTTGTATTGAAAACAAGCTTCAAAACTTCATATGTCAAATTTGCTGAAGGTGTTAACATCATAGATATTTTTATGCTTAAAAATGTCAAATTTCATGCCAAAAAAAGAGCATTTGCGGGAAGTTTTAATTCATTACTTTCTTTTGAAAAAAAAGTTTTCATATACTTTGGGAAGCTTATGGTGAACATGCTCCATCTCAAGATACTTGTGGACGCTGGTTTAAACTCTTTAAAAGTGATGATTTTGATGTGAAAGACAAAGAAAGTCCAGTTCAACCGAAAAAGTTTGAAGACCAACAATTACAAGCATTATTGGATGAAGATGTGTGTTAAACTCAAAAACAACTTGCAGAAAGATTAAACATTGCTCAGCACACAATTTCTGATCATTTACAAGCAATGGGAAAGATTTTAAAGGAAGGAAAATGGGTGCCACATCAACTGAACGAAAGACAAATGGAAAACTGAAAAGTCATCAGTAAAATGTTGCTTCAGTGTCACGAAAGAAAATCTTTTTTGCATAGAATTGTGACTGGCAATGAAAAGTGGATTTATTTTGAGAATCTCAAATGCACAAAATCATGGGTTGATCCAGGTCAACCATCAACATCGACTGCAAGGCCAAATTGCTTCGGAAAGAAGACAATGCTCTGCATCTGGTGGGATCAGGAAGGTGTGGTGTATTATGAGCTTCTAAAACCAGGTGAAGCCATTAATACTGATCGCTACTGACAACAAATAATCAATTTGAACCATGCCTTGATCATGAAACAACCAGAATGTGCCAGAAGACACAGCAAAGTAATTTTGCTTCATGATAATGTACCATCACACACTTAAAAACCAGTTAAAGACATGTTAAAATATCTTGCCTGGGAAGTATTAACCCACCCGCCGTATTCTCCAGACCTTGCTCCTTCAGATTACCACTTGTTCTGATTGATGGCACACACACTTTCTGAGCAGCACTTCAAAACATACGAAGAAGTAGAAAATTGGGTCTCTGAATGGTTTGCCTCAAAACAAGGAAAATTCTATTGGGACAGTATCCACAAATTCCCTGAAAGACAGGGTAATGTATAGCCAGCAATGGACATTACTTTGAATAAAGCACTTTTGATGTTTCTCTTGAAATTATCATGTTTTCTTTGATTACAAAATCTGCCATTATTTTTTTTTAAATATATTTTATTGACTTTTTACAGAGAGGAAGGGAGAGGGATAGAGAGTTAGAAACATTGATGAAAGAGAAATATCAATTCAGCTGCCTCCTACACACTCCTTACTGGGGATGTGCCCGCAACCAAGGTACATGCCCTTGACCAGAATCGAACCTGGGACCCTTCAGTCCCCAGGCCAATGCTCTATCCACTGAGCCAAAGCAGTTAGGGCAAAAAATCTGCTATTATTAACCGGTACACCTAGTACTTTATCTCTGGAAACCGGACCTACAAATTTAGTGGGAATTACAAAAGACAATAGCCAACACTCACAATTTGCTAATTCATTTCATTCTCTGCAGGGAAATATCAATTATAGAGGGAGTGTTAGTTGGGCTCTAAGTCTGTACAAGGGGATTTAACCAAGGATGTTCTTAGTTGATAATAAGTTTGTATTAGTTGGCTGGGGCTGCCAAGATGAAGTACCACAGCCTGGGTGGCTTAACCAACAGAAATTTAATTTCTCAGAGTTCTGGAGGCTACAAGTCCAAAATCAAAGTCTTGTCAGGGTTGTTTTTTTCTGAGGTTTGTGAGGAAACCTCATCTACTGTAAACGGCCATCTAAAGCTTTAGCAAGCCACTGTGTTTTTCACATCTTCCTTCCTGAAAATGTTTTCTGCTGTTGCTTCATCAGGATTACATTCTCTTGGTTTTCTTCTTGCCCCACTAAAATATCCTCTTCTGTATCCATTTTATTTTCATAGTTGTTGCCAAATTGCATTAAAAACAATCAAGCACCAGCAATGTATGAGTGTGTCATCTTCTAATAGTCTTGTCAATTACGTTGTTATAGAAAGTTTAAAGCAGCCCTGGGCAAACTACGGCCCCGCGGGGCCGAATCCGGCCCGTTTGAAATGAATAAAACTAAAAAAAAAAAAAGACCGTACCCTTTTATGTAATGATGTTTACTTTGAATTTATATTAGTTCACACAAACACTCCATCCATGCTTTTGTTCCGGCCCTCCGGTTCAGTTTAAGAACCCATGTGGCCCTCGAGTCAAAAAGTTTGCCCACCCCTGGTTTAAAGCCATTACCAGTCCGATGGCTATATAGAGATATTCTTTGTTTCTTTAAACAAACTTCCCTCACTCCTATAAAGTTGAACTTTTCCTTTTATTTGGCCATTGGATTTGCTTCTCTGAATCTTCATATTTTTCACCCATTTTTGTTGTTGTTTAGGTTACTTGCTTCCCCCCCTTACCCCAAACAATTTATTAAAGCTTCTCCTATAAGGCAGAGATCAGCCGTTTGTTAATGCTTAAAAATAAATTTTGAACTTTTAGTGAGAACCTAATGATTTTGTTTATATTTTTTACATGTGGATTTTTATTTGTGTATATTAAAAATATCTCTCTTTTAATTATGGAGAGCAGTCTCCAACCCAAAGATTATATATCTTATTTCTAGAACATTTTAAAAAGTTTTTCTTGTTTCATATATTAATTTTCATTTAAATCTTAGATCTATCAGCACATATTTTTTATATGGTATAAAATGGAGATCCAGTTTTTCTAATTGTTTCCATTTAAAAAATGTTTTAAATTACATTTTTAATCTATTGAGTTCAAATAGAAGATGAAAATAACATCATTACTAAAAGTAAGGATGTGGATCTCACTGTTCATGCCATAAAACCCTTGAGGGTTAAAAATGTGAATGGAGAACATGCTGTACTTTAAAATACTCATGTGGCTTAATTATATAATACTTTTTGAATTAGCCTATCAATCTTAGAAATTATATAGTCTACTGGGATTATTTTATTAATAGAATTTTTACAGAAAAATTGAGTAGAAAGTACAGAGTTCCCATATATTCCCCCTCCCTTGACCTCTGATTTCCCTATTATTATTTTGAATTGGTGTGATTCATTTGTTATAACTGGTGAACCAATATTGATATATTATTATTCATTAATGTCATAGTTTATATTATGGCTCACTCTTCACATTGTATAGTTCTGTGGATATTGCCAAATACATAATGTATATAACATTATATCATCATAGAAAATAGTTTTCTGCCTAAAAATCTCCTGTGCTCCAATTATTTATTCCCTTTTCTATCCCCAAAACCTTAGCAACCACTGATCTTTTTATTCTTTCTAGAGCAGCAATTTTTAACCTTTTTCATCTCATGAAATATATTAACTAATTAATCAAATTCTGCACACTAAAAAATGTATTATATCTTTTTGCAGATCTGACAAAAAATAGGTATAATTTTGATTCCTTCACACTGTACAGCTATTGTTCTGGCTGTTGTCATTTATTTATTTGAAAATCTAAATAGTCAGGTGTTGCATGTTTTTAAAATTCTTGCGGCATACCGTGGGAGAATCACTGCTCTAGTATATGCCTTTTCCAGAATGTCATAGAGTTGAAATCATACATTATAAAGCCTTTTCAGACTTCCTTATTTCACTTAGCAATAGGTATGTACGATTCCTGCATGTCCTTTTCTGGTTTGATAGCACATTTCTTTTTATTGTTGAATAAAATCCCATTGTATGGATATGCAACAATTTGCTTATTCATTTACTTCTTGAAGAACATCTTGGTTGCTTCCAATTTTTGGCCAATTGTAAATAAAGCTGCTATAATCATTTTTGTGCAGATTTTTTATAGCCATAGGTTGGCCAACTCATTTGAGTAAGTAGCTAGGAAGGCAATAGCAGGATTGTACCATAAGACAATTTTAATTTTCTAAGGAACTATGAGGCTATCTTTTAAGGGCTGTACCATTTTATATTCTTTCTAGCAATAAATGTGTTCCTGTCCATTGGGCTTTTGAATAAGTAACATCTATTACTCAAACAAATATTGTCCTGAAATGAGCTTATATATATACACTAGAGGCCTGTTGCATGGATTCGTGTACCGGTGGGATCCCTCAGCCTGGCCTGTGCCCTCTTGCAATCTGGGATCCCTCGGGGGATGTCAGATAGCCAGTTTTGGCCTGATCCCCACAGGCCTGATCCAAACAGGAGGAAGCCAATCCTGTGTGTTGAACATCTGTCTCCTGGTGGTCAGTGTGTGTCATAGCGACTGGTCAATCAGTTGTTCGGTCATTCAGTCACTTAGGCTTTTACATATATAGACTAGAGGCCCAGTGCATGAAAATTTGTGCACTTGGGGCGGTCCCTCAGCCCGGCCTGCACCATCTCGCAGTCCGGAACCCCTCGGGGAATGTCCGAATGATGTCTTAGGCCTACTCCCCGGGGGATCAGGCCTAAGCTGGCAGTCAGACATCTCTTTGGCAGTCTGGGAGCCCTCGGGGGATGTCCACCTGCCAGCTTAGACCCGCTCCCTGGGGGATTAGGCCTAAGCTGGCAGTCAGAGATCCCTCTGGCAGCCCGGGAATGGCTGTTAGTCAGACATCCTTAGCAGAGCCGTGGAGGTAGGAGAGGCTCCTGCCACTGCCGCTGCACTGGCCAGCCATGAGCCGGCTTCTGGCTGAGCGGTGCTCCCCCTATGGAAGCACACTGACCAACAGGGGCCAGCTCTTGCATTGAGCATCTGCTCCTGGTGGTCAGTGCGCATCATAGCGACTAGTCGTTCCATAGTTAGGATCAATTTGCATATTACTTTTTTATTATATAGGATATGTACATATTTTTTTCTCATCAAAATGCTTTGATACAAGTTGGTTGACAAAGAAAGAAAAAGCACTCTGCTAGCACAAATTACTAAGGGTTATAGAAGAATTTGTGTACAGAGTGCATGGTAATTAAGCCGGCATTGGGAAACCTGAAATTTCACAACTTTGAATTTAAATAGCTATTTTGCTTTCCTTGGACCTAGAAAGCAGAGTTTGACCTCTTAGTCTTAATATACATCTTAATTTTCTTTCCCCAAAACTTCTGGGAAATTTATTGGGATAAAATTAGTTGCAATAGCCAGTGTGACAGTCTTATTCTCCCCCCCCCCCTTTTTTTTTAAAGAGAAAATATAGAGAGGAATGGAGATACCATATTCAAGGATAAAAAAAGACTTGTGAAACATGAAATTACGAATCATAGCGTGATCCTGCTGGTAGGAGTGTAATAGTTGACTCACCACATCATTTACTGACTTTTCCTAAGTCACACAGGAATAGACACTAAGCCATAACTGAATCTGAGTTTCTATCTCTTCTAAGATTTCTCACCCACAAAAGTGAGGTAGAGAGATAAGATCTTAGCCCAAGCATGTTAGCTATTTTTATTTTGTAGCTATTAGAATGATAACACTAGAAGTATAATATTCCTTAAAGTTATAAATCAAATTAATATTTACCTCAAAACTCATCCTCTGAGAATAGCAATAAGTTCAATATGAGTGAATTTTTGGCATTTTTTTCTCTTATCCTTGGGTCACAACAGAATACAAGGTTTCAGAAAATCTATAGAAATAGGAAAGGTCACCACCTTGTTCTTAATTCCAATCATCTCAACTGCAGATGACCAGCTCAGTAGCAGGGACCTGCATCAAGTCCCTAGAGTCTAGACCAGGGCAGTTGGTGATGTCCCATGAAGTCAGTCCCTGAAAAATCAGCTTCTTTTGTTACCATGCTAACATGGAGGCATTTGAGCAATTTCAAGTAGACAATATGCTCTGGAGTATGCAAAGCTCTTATTGTCCTTCTAGGACCCATCACTTCTTCATAACTGGCTAATTATTTTGTGCATGGTGTTTGTGAGTGCAAGTAAATTTATTTAAATTTAAAATATTTTTAAAAATTGATAAGTTCTTCCTGTTTTTGACCATTGTGAACAAAGAATCTAGAAAATATAGATAACTCCTACATATCAATAAGGAATAAGCAGATTACCCATTAAACAAATGAGTAAAAAACTTACACTGACAGTCCAAAACAGAAAAAATCCAATGACCAATATATATGTAAAAAGGTGCTTGACTTCACTGGTCACTGGAAAAAGACAATTCTTCCACCAGAATTTTTAAAATGAAAAAGGCAATACCAAATATTGAGAAGGATAAGGAATAACTGGGTTTCTCATGTACAGCTGTTTTAGAGTATAACTTGGTACAAATTTAGAAAACTAACTGGCAATCTTGACTTAAGTTGAATGTATGTATATATCCCATGAAAACTAGCAGAAGATATGTGTAAGAATGCTTATAGCAGCATAGCTTTGTAATCGCTAGAAATTAGAAACATTTCTAGTATTTAATTAGAAAAAAATGAATTAAAAATTATGATAGCCTATAGAGTAAAACCCTAATATGCAAATCGACTGAACAGCGGAAGGACCGGTCGCTATGATGCACACTGACCACCAGAGGGCAGACACTCAACACAGGAGCTGCCCCCCGGTGGTCTGGGCGCTCCCACAGGGGGAGCATCGCTCAGCCAGAAGCCAGGCTCACGGCTGACGAGTGCAGCGTCAGTGGTGGTGGGAGCCTCTCCCGCCTCCACAGCAGCACTAAGGACCCCTCCGGGGATGTCTGACTGCTCCTAATCTGGCAGGCGACTGTGCGAGGGCATAGGCCAGGCTGAGGGACCCCCCCCCCCACCCAGTGTACGAATGTTGTGCACTGGGCCTCTAGTAGTTATATAATTAAATAGCCTAGAGCAATGGGAATGATGAAAAGACAATAATACACAAAATAATAATATATACAATAATATGGATGAAACTCATAAATATGATATTATATGGAAAAGATACAATGTCTTACTCCTTTATCACATACAGTTATGAAACTTTTGAACAAATAGAAAAATTACAAAAAAGGCTATAATAAACACCTTTGTATCTAATACTCAAGCTTAACTAAAATTACTTATTTAAGAATGCTTTTTTAAAAAGAAATTTTAAAAATGTAGGTATGTTGAAAAACCCATACTCTATGCCATTCACTTTTTTTCCCCTCCTCAGGGTTAATCTTTATCCAGATTTAGTAAGTATCCTTCTCAATCATGCTGGTTATAATATTATTTCATATGTAAATATTTCTGCTATATATAATACTATTTTGATGTTTAATAATTTTTCTTAAGTTGCATCATACTTACTTATGCCTAGCCACTGCTTTTGTTGGTCAACATTATATTTTCTTGCATGTATTCTTTTTTTTAATATATTTTATTGATTTTTTACAGAGAGGAAGGGAGAGGGATAGAGAGTTAGAAACATCGATGAGAGAGAAACATCATCAGCTGCCTCCTGCACACTCCCCACTGGGGATGTGCCCACAACCCAGATACATGCCCTTGACCAGAATCAAACCCGGGACCCTTCAGTCCACAGGCCGACACTCTATCCACTGAGCCAAACCGGTCAGGCTGCATGTATTCTTATTTATATATCTAGTTCATTCATATTATATCACTCTTTATCCATTCCTTTACTGCTAGATACCTGAGTTGTTTTCAATTTTTAATTATACAAGTAATAATACAAGCTTATGTATACATGACTCCTTAAAATACAATTGCATTCTCTAGATTTTATAATTAGGAAGACACAACATTTTCTATCTTTTGGGGGCACATCTACTTTAGTAGTAATCTTCAGTCTTTTACAAACTTTTTTAAGCACAACATTCAGTTGGGATACATTTATATCTTTATACTATATACACACACATATGCACACATATAACACTGTAAGCCAAGGTTTCACAAAGTAATACTTACCAGATAATATGTGAAACACTATGATAGTTTCTATGTTCCATTTTATCGTATTCCTTTCTATTTTATTTTTGTAAACATTGGTCTGACATAGCAAATTGACTCCATAATTCACTAATGTTTACATTTTTTTTAAAAAAAATTCACCTGAGGAGATATTTAAAGAGAGGAAGAAAGAGAGAGAGAAAGAGAGAGAGAGAGAGAGAGAGAGAGAGAGAGAGAGAGAGAGAGAAACCCATGTGAGAGAGAAACATAGATTGGTTGTCTCCTGAACACACCCCACCCAGGGAGAGAACCTGCATCCTTTTCGTGTACCAGATTACACGCCAACCAACTGAGCACCGGGTGATATCTTTCCTTCTGTGCTAAGTCCATATCAAGGAAACAAATAATTTATCAAAATATTAATCTGTCATAGTCTTGATCCCCTCCCTACCCTGATGTGTTAAGAAGATGAAGTTCCTTCCTTTGGCTTTTGCTATCCACTTGACCATTCCATTAACTTCATTGATTAAAAAAAATATTTCTCTATGTGATGTTGGGAATAACTGAGCAAAAATAATAATGATAATTATAATACTCCCAGTAATTCAGCGTGTATGTGTGTATATGTGTGAGTGGGATGATTATTTAGCATGTCTAGAGGGAAAGGGAAAACCATTTAGTATTTCTCAAAATGCTTTAACCTGATGCTTTAATATTAGAAATACAAACTAAAACAAGGATTTTATTGTCTGTGAATAGGGGTGTGAAGAGATTTTGGGATTTCAGTGAAATGCAGGTTTTGATGATTCTGAATACACATCTTCTTCTGCTATGTGAAAAGTACTTAAATAGAGCCGAACACGAAGGGGTGGGGAGAACACCTTATTAAAATCAGATGTTTGCTAGTCTTATGCAAGGGCTTTTCCTTTGTGAAGATATAAAATGTGTGAGAGACTCCATATGTTGTCTTACTGGTTTGTTTTCTCTTCACTATCAGGTCTACATTAAAGGAGTAGAAATAAATGCAATGTGAAAACGTAATGTACAGTGATGGCCTTTAACTATCTTTTCTTTCCCTCGCTTCCTTTATTTTTTGCACTCTCTCTGTAAAGTAAGTGGAGCTTATGAGTCATCATCTTGTAGAAACAGCAAGTGGTGAGTCATTTCTTAGGAGTTTTAGGGAGTTGTACGTGGCATTTCAAGCACATAAAGTATTTAACCCGTAATTATCCCTTAGCCGTTAATAGTAACATATATGATGTTTTTTTATTTCCACAAATGCAGTTAGCGTTATTATTATGTGTGTGTGTGGGGGGGGAGAGTTTCTGACAGATTATTCACACATGATTAGTGATTTTCTTTTCTTTTTATATTTTGGAGTTTTATTTGCCTTTACAGTTACAACTAGAATTTTGGAAAAACTGTTTTTCTAATTTTTTTTTCCTTAATACTTCCACAAGCACCCTTTTATTGTTGCTATAATAGGTTTGCCAGTGCATTACCAAGTCAAATATATAAAGCAATTCCTCTGGGTTCATGCTACTGGTAACCACAAAAACAAAACAAAATTATGTTTCTTACAGGTAGTCAAATTGTTTAAAAGGTACACGACGTTTTCCTTATTTCATAAGAGTGTTACTGTGTAGAAAGATTCCATTCCATTTCCATTACTCATGTTGCAAATACAAATAGAAAAAAAATTTTTGAATAATTATCTTTTCCCTTCTCAGCTGACAAAATAAACATGATCTTAGAAGGCTGGTCTACATGTCAAGATTGATTTGTAATTATATCAATCAATTCACTAGTTAGTAACTAATTAATTAGTTCAATACATACTTATGATAGGTGCCCAAAATATAGATAGGAATTTTCTCAAATATTTAGATTAGATAATCATCCTACTTCAAGATATGTTGATTCATTGAAAACAGAATTGAGAATTTAGGAAGTGTTATAAAAAACTGACAATCTTGAAAAAGTATTTTCACTGACTTTTCTAAACCTAACATATAAGTAAGTACCTGAAATATCTATGAGGATAAGAGGAAAAAGAAGAAAACACTAAAATGTAGCCTGACTGAACCGGAATGCTGTGGGAGAGTTCATACCTGTGCACAGTTTAATGGAAACATCATACAATATTTTGTAAGATTTCAGGAAGGATAAAAATGAATCACCAGTGATGTTACCAGAACTAATTTGCATCAGGTGAGAAATTTCTTATGGTACCTGTTCCGTCATAGTTACTAGTCCATTAATCCTTTTAATTTATAGTTCTGGTTTATTGTTCAAATACTCTAAATGTCAAGGATCTATTTGTATCAAAGTTTAGATAAAATTGTTCCTAAATATATGAATTACTGTAAATAGGCCTTCCTGCAATGCCAGTACTTATTTTGAATAAGTATCACAATTTCTTTGTTTGAAATTATGGGTCATTCTAGAGCTCCATTTCTTTTATATTTCTTATTTATATCAAGAAGCTATATCCAAGCACAAAAAGCCTTTTATTCTGAAGGCAGGAGAAATGCTGGTGAAGTATAAATAGAGAATTATTCAGCACTATATAACATTAGAATTTACAAATATGCATTAATTGTCACAAGAATTCCAATGGGTAGGCAGCCTAGATAACATTACCCCCATTTTACAAAAGTGGAAACAGGTTCAGAAAAATTAAATATGTTACCAAGGTCACATAGTAATTGTGATGGAGCTGAGATTCAAATGGAAAGTAATTTTTTAAAAAATTTTTGTTCTCTTTTGTTTTGAAATTTAAACATTTTTCATTTTAAACCTGTGTAAGGGAAAAAAGGGTGTCAATCCTTGGTATCAGGACTGGAGCAGAGAGTACTGCATATTTGAAAATCCATTGCATACTACTCCCTCTGAAAAAAAAAAAGAAAAGAAAACTGTGCAAACTAAAGAGAGAGAGAGAGAAAAAAAATCTGTCCTTCCGTTCCTTTTCCTTTGGGTTGTCAGCTATGAGTTGGCTTGGTGAGTAGTTTTGCAAGACTTGTTTCACTTTGTTTTGGGCAAGACTGAGCCATGTATTTCAAACAAAAGACAGCCAGTTACTAACTTCTGGTTGCTGGGTGTGGTCTCCTTTCAAGTTCTATAAAATCAGGAGCCCGAGGCTTCAGTGCCAGTGTGAGACTTTCAGAGAAGAATCTCCCTTTAGTTCTTTGTAAGAAGGCAGAAAACAAAGGTAAGTCTTGGTTTTTCTTTTAGTTGGTTTTGTTTTGAAAACTCTTCCCATCATGATGTTACATATTACTGCTTCTCTAAGATTTATGGCTAATTGTGTTTGGTATGTTTTGATAAATCTTTCTGTAAAATTACACAGGGTATTTGTATTTTGGGAATCACAAATTGTAGTGTTTTATTTTACTTAGTTAAATATAATTTTAAAGTATTACTTTGCTTAATACTGACTTGTTATACTGTTGGTGAGTTGCCATGGAAAAGAAGGAAAGAATGTGTTTCTTCCTACAAGTTGTGAGTTTCCAAGAGCGTTGTGTGCCCCACATGGAAATCATGATGTCGGTGGGGTGCCAGTGGGGAAGGAGTCAGGCCAGGGTGGGTTTCAGGGAACTGTTTCTAAATAGCATGGTTGACATCATTTATTTTCTTTTGTAAGGAAAACGTAATAGATTCCGGCCTCATAGTGGTATCATGCCCTTTGTAATTAACACTTTGAAATTAGTGTTAGTTTTACTCATGCCATGTAAATAAATAATAAGAGGATCTGCTTATTAATCAGGTCATTTAAGGAGGGTGTGGATGCCTTCTTATTCCTGTAGTGTCTGTGTCATAGGCAGGCTTTCAAGTGCTGATCAGGAAACCTTGGGGGAAGGAAGCATTTTTTGAGGGTGTCAGATAGATAAATCATCCGTTGGGAAAACCAGATGAGCCATCTAAAAGCTATTCTACTGAGTAGCATCTTGATTGTTGAATGAGCTAATGGCCATACCACTCCTTACAAAAGCACAATCCAAATCTAAAGTAGAGTGTTTACTGGTGTTGGATACATTTTCAAAAGGAATAGATTTTTAATCATAACCATATATCTGGCTATTGTTCATTACAGATGTTCCTTCAAGAATTTTTCTCTTAGCCCATTTTGAATGTTAAATTAAATGCCCCATATCTACTTTTTAATGCTACCTCATTAAGAAAGGTGTTGTTGTTGTTTTTTCTTGACTCGTTTATGTCTGAAATTATATATGGATTTTGAAAAAGTAATACTTATATTCCCCTCTGCCTGCACGAATACATTTTTGGTGGCTGGAAGAGAAGGCCCATTGCAAAATGATTCACATGTGGTAAAATGCTAGTTTCATCATTCTGAAATGGCCTCTTCTCTAGAAGTTGGTCAACACCCTAGCCCCGGGTACTAACCACAGCTGGCAGCTCCCCAACATTTGACTGATGTTGTCAGAAGAGTCAATCATAACATTATTAAGGGACCAGCTAGAGTCTCATGCTTATTAAATATGTTTTCACTCAAAAGATCTGCAAAGGTTGTAGATGACATAAGCTTGCTGAGCTGATTGTTCTTAATCCTCTCTAGACCCATTAATCTATGACTTATTTTACAAATCAGCTAAAGCAATGGGCCTATTCTTTTCCAGTGGTAATTCAAAAGCAGTTTTTTGAAGTAAATGAGTTCATCTTTCTTTAAAATGGAATCATTTTTTATCAGAAAGGTCAGAACAGACAGAATTTATATAATATCTTCATTAAGCTAATTTTTTCCACTTCCATCCTTTTGAGGTAAAGTTTAAGTTTGCCACTTCGGTACTAGCATGCATTTTAGATACTATTTATTCCAACACTCCTATTTTTACAAATGAAGCCCCCTAGAGACCTTAAATGTTTTCTTGAAGTCCTACAATCAGCTAAAGAGAATCAAAATAGGGCTTAGAACTCCTCTATTCTCATTTTTAAATTCTATAATTATGGGTAGAAACATTTGTTAATTAGCATAGATAAGTTTCCCAAATAATTAACACTCATACACTGTTTATTCACTCAATAATGCTTATTAGCATATTAAATACCAGGCATTTTGGCCCAGATTGGAGGGACTGAATCAATAGTAGATTAGCATTGCCTTCATGTAATGCTGCTGTAAAAAGAAACATAAATAGAAAAGTGATAAAACAGAATGGTAGGGGCTCCCGTAGGGTAAAAGTAGGATGTTTGGGGAGAACACAGGACTAATAAAGGCTTTTCGGAGGATGTAGTGAGGTCTATGGTGACTCCTGACTTAGAAGTTAGACAAAGGGCTGTGGGCGTGGAGGAGAAAACAGCATTCCAAGCAAAGGGAACACCCTACTCAAAGGCCTGGAAGCAAAACATTTGTGAGATTACCTTTCATAAAGTGGTTCTTCATAAGCTATGCTATTGTACAGCCTAATTAGCTTCTCTCACAGGGGTAGGTGTGAAAAGGATTTGTGAAATATAACCCAGCTGTTAATAGTTCACCACATTTGCTTTGTCATTAATCCTTCCCCTTCCTCCTTCTACCCTCTCTAGATATTTTTTTCTGTAACATTTGAGAGAACATTGCAGATATGATGTCCCTATGCCTCCAAATACTTCTGCCTGGATAAATTAAAAAATAAGGATACAACCATAGTGCAATTTTTAAAAAATCAGGCAATTAAGCTAATGCAACAAGCCTAGTGTTCTCAAACTGTACAATTGCTAATGTACCATTTCTGGAATACCTTTTTCTTAATTTAGTAAGCATAGATCCCTCTAATACCTTGGGCATACTTTCTGTGCATACTTCCCTTCTTTAATTCCTTGCTGAATGAGATGAAGAGAGCTCTCTTTGGACACAGGTACAGTATATACAAAAAATGCTAATCTCTAGAAAGCTACGCACATTTATGCACAGATAAATGAGATTGGTAGGTTAGTGTATGGTCACTCACCAGATAAATTCTGGAATATTGTTAATTTCCATGTAGGTCTGCCTATGTATACACGGCCAACTTCATCTTCAAATAAGATGACGGTAAGGCCTGAACAGGCAGAATGGTCTGGCTGAAGTTTTTGGCCAAAATGTTTTTGCTGTGGAATTTGTAGGGTGTGTTGCCATTGCTATGCATTTCTGTTTAAACATGCAGTTGACTTCAGTAGTAGTACATGGCAGTTCCTAAAATTCTTTCAGAGCAATTTCTGACGTCTTATCAAAATCCTTGTTTCTCTAAGCTTTGCTCAGAGCTAGTGGATCTCATTTAGCTCAGTTGAGATTCCATTCTCCTCCAATTGCCTTCATGAGATGGGCCCTCCTTAGGCCACTTTTCTTTGGAAGGCCACCCAAATCATTTCACACCGCCGTCTAGGAACTCAGGATAGGTTATAAAGCTGTTTCCTCTGTGGACACTGGTATGTCAAATAAATCATGCAACCCCTTTTTTATTTTGTGTTATCTAATTAATAGAGCGATCACATTTTCTTATACTTTCTCAAGTTTATATTTTAAGAAAGCGATGCGTTATGTAAGCATCATTCTAAAGTGACAAAAACGAGTGAAGTAGGGGAAAGTTCTCATAAAATTCATTTTCTAATTGTGAGTCTCATTTTAAAAGTTATATTTGACAATAGCCTTAATTTTTTATCTCTTCTGAAGTTTTTATTTTCTAATTGAAAAGAGTAGAAATATTCAAACATGTGTTTCTATAACTGTGGAAAGTACTTTCTTTTGAGGACTCATGAGTGATCACTTCACACATTTTGAGGATTCTACTTTATGAAAGGCTTGGATGAGATGATACAAATGGAAATTTCAAATACCTGAAACCTTGCCAGAAATTGCTAGATGTTTTTGATGTGCCAGTGAAACGATAGGAAAAGGAAATTCTCTAAATGCCAAGGGCAACGGCACCAGATTATGTCTGTAACAGGAATTAAACCCTGGTGCAAAATTGTACAACGTGACTTTACCTTAGGAAATAGCTCTAGATTTATCAATTGTTGGGTGGCGGAGTGGAGAGAGATGAAATAAGTGCACAATATATTGTTTCTTCTCCCAGACGGCAGAATAGTAATCTTAACAATCCCATAATAATTAAGGGGAGATAGTTTCTGCTTTGGAGATGACTTCCCTCATGCATTTAATCTAATTACCTGGAACTGCAGTTCTTTTCCAGCAGGTGTGGCTTGAGATACTGTCTGAACATGCTGTTAAGGAATCGGGTTACGGTTTCACTCCTCATGAGTCATTCAGCTTCCCCTGAGGAATTTACAGTGGCGTAGGTTATTCTTCCAGTCTCCCTCACAAATATTCATGAGCGTAGTCTCCTGAGGGATCAACAAAAGGGCGTGGAGAGATATCAGCGGAGACCTGGAGCATAGGCTCCTAAAAACAGATGCCCAGACAGAAAGTATCACTGGGGGCTTCTTTTGTGGGTAACGCGGAAAATACATCAGTCGTTCACACACTTCAGGTTTCCAAAATATTCATGGTTGGTTACATAAAAACACTGCTGAAACATGATAGTAATTCCAGAAATTTCCTTTAAGATAGAGTTTACAGCCATGTTGCAATTTCACTGTCCTGGCAGTGGTTCTCAACCTTGGCTGCACATTAGAATCACCTGGGAATCTTTTTTAAATCCTGATTTCTGGGCCTCATCCTCCGGAAATTCTGTTTCTTTGTTACTAATGTTGTGGCCCCACCCCATAACAAAGAAACAGAATTCCCGGAGGTGAGGCCCAGAAATCAGGATTTCAAAAAGATTCCCAAGTGATTCTAATGTGCAGCCAAGGTTGAGAACCACTGTGTTAGGAGCAAAGCACCAGGCATAAAACAATCCATTTCCCAGTTCTTTGTGTTGGGTGGAAAAACATGTAGGCTCTAGTATGTGAACAGCTCAAAAAAGAAAAAAAAAAATAGGAGCACTCCAATTGCTGAAATAATTTTATACCAAGGAATGGGAAAAAATACTGAATCATGCAGGGGAGAGAAATAGTACCTGGATATCCTTTTATGGATAGAGTTTTAAGTTTCAATCAACTCCTTCAGATTATCACAGTTTTATTTACCTTGTAAATGTAAATATTATGATCTTTTTGTTCAGGCTTTCTGGGATCCTACATAGATTCTCCAGTAGCCTACTAAATGATCTCTAATCTTTCATCTTGCCCATCTCTTAGCCATTCTCTACTAGTATGATAAAGGATGAGCCATCTTTTCAACATATAAATAGAATCATATTGCTTTCTTTTAAAAAACCCATTAATTCCCCCCGCCCCCCCACAAAGCTTTAGGGATGCATTTAAACTTCTTTGTTGGAGCTTCTGTCCACCTTTCTAGTTCCAGTGAACTTCTTTCAGCTCCCCAAATAGGACAAGTGTCTCTCTGTTTTGTTCTCTTTCACTTTTCTGCCAGGTTAGTCTCAGCTCATTTCGAGAGGCCCAGGCCAGTCAACAGGTCTTCTAAAAAGTTTCCTTAGCTTTTGTGTTTTCCCACCGAGAGCAACAGGAACTTTAAGTTCATTGAGGCAAGCAATGATGTTTTGATGTTTTTTTGCACCCCCAGTGCTTGGCAAATAGTTATTGGTCTATAAATGTAGAGCAATGAAGTGAATCACCAGCTCCTCTCTTCAGCCTATCTGTTGTTTGTAGTAGTCCTCTGATTCCTAAAAGGTAGGGACTGAATAAGCTAAGAAAGAACCAAATTTCTGAGTGGAGATGATGGGTGCCTATTCAAGGGTAAGATTCTCCTTTTAAAAACTTACACCTAGCATTTTAATTATGCTTCTAAGAGTAATATCCTGGTAAGTCAAGTCAAGGTTACTCTGATATGTCTTGTGTATGTAAGGGAATGGAGTGATGTCTATGTGTGGTGAATTTGTGGTTTGTAAAAGCAACTATCTGTTTTCTTCCCAGAAACTTCTTTAAAAATGGCAATGGTGTCAGAATTCCTCAAGCAGGCCTGGTTCATTGATAATGAAGAGCAGAAATACATGGTAAGTCAAGTGACAATAAAATAATTTAGTTAAATATTAAAAGGGAAACTAATATGAGTGCACAGACATTAATTTTCTCTCTTTCTTCCACAGAACACTGTTAAAACATCCAAAGGTGGTCCTGGGTCAGCAGTGTACCCCTTCCCCAGCTTCAATCCATCCTCAGATGTTGCGGCCTTGCATAATGCAATAATGGCTAAAGGTAACAAAGTCTTCTTAAACAGTCCCCTCCTGCACACTCAGAATGGCTAGTGAAAAACAGACATATGCAGTGGAAAAAGTCTGTTTCATTTTGAAGATAAGACTTCTTTATCAAATGAAACTATATTTCCTCTCTTATCACTTAAAAAGAAAAAGGTTAAACCTGGAGAATCTCTGCTGCCATAACAGATATCCTTACCAGCCCATTTCTAGAATAAACTCAATACTGAAACCAACACCGCTGCTCACAGTGAGGGTTTGAATTAAGATCAAACACTGTAACATGGAGGGTCAGGGCCAATGACCTCTTCCTCTCTCATTCATATGAGAAAGCTTCCCTTTGCTGAGAGTAGTTGCATCTATATAATCCATTTTTCTTAGTTTGTTAAGAACTTCATTTGGAGCACCTTGATAATGAATCATTTAATGTCGGTTGTTAAAGAGGAACAAAATTGATTTTAAAAGGCAAGCCACCCTTTATTTCCAGGTGTGGATGAAGCAACCATCATTGACATTCTAACTAAGAGAACCAATGCACAGCGCCAACAGATCAAAGCAGCTTATCTCCAGGAAAAAGGAAAGGTGGGTTCGAGTGGTGAATTTACATATTTAATTTCAGTTGCATTTGTGTTAAACATGGGTTTTGAAACACGATTACCTAGTTCCTAGTACAACTACTATGACTGGGATTGCAGTTTTTATCCACTTGATTGCAATCAATTCCGGCAAATTTATTGATTTCATACTTTTGTCCTAGTGGTGTAGGTTCTTTGCAGATGTGTTCTATATGGGAGACAAGTCTTTAATTTCAACATAACAAACATCAAAATTATTATGGGCAATAAGGACTACGTTCTGGTTGAAATGTGTCTTCTGCTAAAATTTGAACTGAGTCAATGCCTAAGTGTAAGGTTTATACATATAATTCTACTGTTGATGTAAGAAACATCTAAACATGTAGAGAACTTTTATGAGTTTATTTGAGCCAAACTAATGACAATTGCCAGGAAGTAAAATGTGACATTTTGCAGCTTATCTTATACATTAGAATCAAAGGAGGAGGCATAAGGAGGGATACATGGATTTCATTCTTTTTAGATTAAGGGGGCAGGATAAAGCAAAAACAGGGAATTCTCTGGGATTGGGCGAAAAGTAAAATGAAGAGACACATACTTGTTTAAGGTGGGTACAGGACAGCTAATTAACAGTTACAGCACATAGCGATGGCATGTGAGGAAGAAGATAACAACGCGGGTTCTGTGATCTAGTGCTCTGGTGGTGGTGGTGGTGGTGGTGGTGGTGGTGGGTGTGCCCTGAGGGGTCTGGAAAAGGTAATTACTCTGACATTTTAGATGCAAAAAACCATTTTACTGGCTCACTTCAGGTCAAGATTGACCTTTGTCAAGGAAGCTGCGGGTCTAGTACCTGACTACCTGCCACCACCTGCTTTTAGTGAGGAAATCTATGTTCTTACTATCCTATGTGGTTACTTTCTGTCTCTGAGTTTGCAAGGCTCTCCATTCAGGCCTCTCCTGAGCTTGTCAGGTTTAGTATGTAGCCCCTTTTTGCCCACACTACTTTAAAAGTAAGCTTTGTATTTTTTATACCAAATAAGGGCAGCGTTTCTTAAGGAATGCACTTAGAAAAATATATGTCAGTGTCTGATCATATAGTGCTTCTTTGAGCAGTGCAAACCTCAAAAGTTTGGAAAAATTATTAATACGTTACATATTTTTTAAGAATTCTTACTACAGTTTCTGTTAATATACAACCTTATGTTTTGAGCTTTATAGTTTCTTCTCTGTATAAAAGATTGAGAACCCTGTTCAAAAGGGAGGATAAATTGTGATGGAAGGAAACTTGATTGGGGTGGTGAACATACCACATTACAATAGACAGATGATATATTATAGAATTGTACACCAGAAACCTGTGTAATTTTATTAACTAATATCACCCCAATAAATTCAATAAAAAATAACTTCACAGCTAAAAAGTAAATAAATGAAAAATTAAAAAAGATAAGCTATCAACAAATTTAGTAAAATTTCATTCTAATCACTCTAAAAGATTAAGAAAGCATTCTAAGAATCTGGTACCTTTTTTATGCAAAGGGAGGAACTCTAAATATGGTTGAGTTTAGGAATCAGCAATAAAATTACCTAAAGGTCAGGTAACCCTACATTGCTGTGTAACCTAGTGTGCGTTACTTATTGTAAGCCCTCTTTCTTCTAGCCCTTGGATGAAGTTCTGAGGAAAGCCCTCACAGGTCATCTTGAGGAAGTCGCTTTGGCTCTATTAAAAACTCCAGCCCAGTTTGATGCGGACGAACTTCGTGCTGCCATGAAGGTAAATGCCTGATTTAGGAAAAACTTCTTTCCTGAAAAGAATGTGTAAGTCAAATCCACTTAGGCCTCTTATTGTACCTTCAGCATCTAGTATAGGGCCTATCAATTAAGGGAATAAAATGCATGTATTGATTAATTAATTAAAATTGGCATTAATCGCTGTGTTATTCCCATGCTCAACATGTCACTATATCAACCATATATCTCACCTTTTATATCTTTGTCCAAAATATTGGTTTAAAAGCCATTTTGTTTCTAGAGCAATATACCAGATAGGACTGATTGTAATTACTAAATATTGTGGGAAATGTACCTAATGCCAGATTCAAACACATTTCAGGACACAAAAACTAGTGGATGCTCTCAAGTGAAGATTTTCCTACATTTCCTCTTCTCTTTTAATTCAGGGTCTTGGAACTGATGAAGACACTCTGAATGAAATTTTGGCATCAAGAACTAACAGAGAAATCAGAGAAATTAACAGAGTCTATAGAGAAGGTAAGTTTTAATGTCGACCAGTCCAAGTGCCTTAGTTGGAAAAGGAAATGTGATATACTTTTCTTAAAATTGATTGTGGGTGTTCATTAGGGGGACTTTGGAAACTCTACATACTAAAATTTTTTTATTGTTTTCACATGTCTACTGTAATCACACACTGTTACTGGATAGCATTCCATTTGTTGGGGTGCTGAAGTGAGACAATGTTTGCACTTTTAATGGTTAATGTTTGGTTTTTAATCAAGTGTCCCTCTAAGACAAATGGCCGCATAGTATTGTAATGGAAGTCAATTCAAAGCATTAAATTCAAAGAATTTTCTAAAAATATTTTCTGTTATCCTGAGATTTAGTTTATTAAAATATACTCTTGTCTTTTATTTTGGAAAGGATAACAAAAATAAAAATAAAATCTCCCCCCAAAAATATATTGTCCATTTGTCCTTGGAAAGGTAAAGAGCTAGGTACTTAACAATCCTGTGATGGAAACTCTTACCATTATGAACTTTAGCATTATGCACATAAATGATTTGCTTATTCTTTACCTCTAGTTGCACCCATAGGGATGAATGACCAAGCCATTCCTCATTTTATTCTATTCAGTGAAACATCTCATTCAAATGATATGCTTAAAATTGTAAAGAGGGTTGAGCAATGCTGGGTCCTTCCTATTTTCCTTTTCTAGTTTCCCAAACCAATATGCAGCACCTGGAATTTTCACCCCAGGCACAGAGAATACAATGGCCCTTGCATATTGTTTTTGGAGCAATTTAATAAAAGGATCAGAATAAGGAAGAGTTCAACCTCATTTTCAGCATTTATCTCATTATCAATACTTATCTTAGATCCCTTTATAAGTGATAATAATCAAGAGGGGCATTATTTTTAGTTTTTTTGTTCAGTAAAACATAGTTTACAAAGGAAATAGCCATATTTTCCCATTATACCCAAGATATAGTCCAGTGATAGCTTATTAAATTGCCCCATCTTCTGGTTAATTATAAACTCAGTTAATTTTCTCCTAATACAGCATTATTTTGCATAGTTAAGCAAGGGTGTTTACACAAATAAAAATTTTAAGTCTATCTATCTACATACATAACTAAACTATATTATATATACTTATAATTAAAATAAATGAATAATCTATGTTCAAGCAAGTACCTCTGGTTTATTCTTTTAAATAACTGTTCTATTCATCACATTGCTTGAATTCGGGAATGTTTATTTCAGAAATAATTTTTTAATGCCTATGCAATTCATATTAGCAAAAGCTCTGTGACTGTAGGTTTTCCTTCACAGTATTATCTAAATTGCTTTCATTGCCTTAGAGAGGATAGAAATTTGATGATCCAAAGTTTTACTTGGTCCAATATCTCTATTTTTATTTTTAAAAATTATATTTTGAATGCATTCCATAAGTCATTGAACATTTGGCATTGAAATTTTTAAGCCAATATAGAGATGTCTGGTATTATAATCATCGCCATTATTTATCATTAATTTACTGCAAAACATATTTCTCTTATTTTTCAGAATTGAAGAGAGACCTGGCGAAAGACATCACCGCAGACACCTCTGGAGATTATCGGACGGCTTTGCTCGCTCTGGCTAAGGTATACTTCAAGTGGTTCAGGAAAGGCCTCTTCTTTAACGAAGAGTAAAATTTTAGATTTCATCTCACTCTAGAAATGAGCAATTGCCTCTCTCTTTTCTCAAAGAATATGATTTATCTGATTTTTAAGGGAATTAAATGAATCATGTGATTCCATGCTAGTAAACAACTTACCAAGAGAATGGGATTTTTTTTTTTCCAGGGTGACCGAGCTGAGGACTTTTCCTCAAATGAGGACATGGCTGATTCAGATGCCAGGGTAAGCAATTCTTCCTACCTCAAATGGTTCCTGCCTTAAGTCAGGATACACCGGATGACCTCCACGTGGAAGCAAGCCTCAGATACTTCAAGAGGCCACGGGCATCTAATGTTCATTCCCTGAATGATGGGCACTGTTCTGTCCTTGAGCATCTAAGAAAAAAAATACAGTCTTGATGTTTTCAATAGATCTCATTATTCATAAAGTCGGAAAGGGTTGAAAGGGAACAATGAGAATTGGATTGGTTGTTCCAAAGAACTGTTATATTAAGAAAACTCTGATTTTTATTTTATCAGGCATAATTTTTTATTAAGTGAAGTGGAAAGAGTAAGCACATCTAACATTCTTTTAACAATGAACTTGGAATGGCTTGTAGATATAAGCTTATATTGTAAAAATGTTATAGTAATGATATTATAATTATAAAACAATTACAATAACATATTTATATACTTTCAAGTATATTGTTATATATCATTTCAGTGAGATTGCTGGTTATTAATATGCCAGTCCATTGGCAACATTAGAAAATGGTACCATTTGCATATGCCTTCCTCTTGGGATAGCATTGTCTCTATAAATTCATCACAGTGAGACAGTAAGAATAGAAGGATATTTCTCTACTCCCACTCCCTTCACAGTAACAGTACATTATCTTGCACATAATAGGCATTCATTAACTTTTTGCAGAATAAGTGCATACTTATCAGATCAGTTTGCCTGAAAAGTCCAAAGTAAGTTCTTATGTCCATTGGAAGCTTGACCATTTTAATAGAAATTGTTAAAGCAATCCAAAGAACTGAAGTTAGTACTTGAATAATTATCCATACTAAAAAAAATTCTTATTTGCTTGTGACATTTTTAAATTTACTTTCCATTTTAAGACTATCAGAGCTCTAAGATGTATATCTATGGCAGCTACTTGGATTAGTGTGTTCCAAGAGAATGATGGCAATTAAGATTTTAAAGTTAACAGAACAATATGTGATAATAAGGGGGATTATCTTTTTCATTTACAAAAGAGGAAAATCTATACTTTAATAAGGCTAAATTATTTACCTAAGATTACAGAGTTATTAAGTTGCAGAGTCAAAATTTGAATCTAGAAATCCTAACGTCAAAATTCAAGACCAAGGCTATTTATGTTTGAATTGTTGATTTATTAGTACCATTTGCTGATAATTACTTTGAAAAATTAAAAGTAAATAAAAATTAGAGAGGTCCTTGGAGTTGTCTTAATATAGACTGTAATCTTAAAGCAACTTAATTCATCAAACGTTTCTTCTTCAAACATATATTCAGTCTTTAATGTTTGCAAGGCACCTTGAGAGATACAGTGGAAGATACTCTCAATCTTAGCATCATGTTTTCTGATCCTTTTGGATACAAAGCAGATGCTAGAAAATCTTAACATTCTTGTGCAGATATTAAGTCGGCAGATGATCAAGCGTCTATTTTTGTGTTTCTTGACAGGCATTATATGAAGCAGGAGAAAAGAGAAAAGGGACAGATGTGAACGTGTTCACTACCATTCTTACCAGCAGAAGCTATCCCCACCTTCGCAGAGGTAAGAAGAAAAAAAAGGGTTCCCAAAACCTGTTTATAGAAGATGCAATTTTTTTGAGGGCAAATAAGAGAAAGGAAAGCAAAAAGTCTTAATCAGCAGCATCACTCATACACCCAATGAATATTGTATAGAGCTTCTGACCCCTTATTGATCTTTGTGCATTCAACTTCTTATAGGAATCATTTTATAGTATTTGAAACACCTTTTGTGACTTTGGCATTAGAGCATTATTTCTTTATTTTCACTATTTCTATTCCCCCAAAATATTTGGAGCAGATGTGACAAAGTATATACATACAACAGAACGCATGACATGACAATAAAGAAAAACAAAAAACTCAGGACTCAGTAAAAAAAAAAAAAGTGTATATGGATGCTCCAGAAACAAAAACCAAAAGGAGTTTTTCCCTTTGAGCACAGATGTTGCTGAGCCTACTGGAAGCCACGGCAAATAGAAAGTCATAATAATTACCCAAAATTCTAATAATAGCACACTGATTTCTAATGCCAAAATTAAGTGAAACTTACTATACAGATTTTTATATAAGCGAAGATCCATTTGCTATGGCACGTAGCTTTGATGTAGCAAGTGTTATGATTGTCAATCACATGCCATTTCTAATAAATGTCAACACTTGCAAAATTTTCCCCCAAATATGCAAGAACACCAAAATAGCCATGTGACTCACATTCCTAGGGGAAGATGAAGTATCCAAACTATATTCAGTTCAGTAATTAGCTTTAAAATATGTTGTGAGGTGCAGTCATCCCAAGGAGTGCTTTGAGTCAGTTGCCCTGATTTTGCTAAAGTTTGCTAAAGAATGGGATGCTTTCTACATCTCTTAGTTTAAATGTCATATTCAGTGTTTCAGAAGTACACCAAGTACAGTCAGCATGACATGAACAAAGTGCTGGACCTGGAGATGAAAGGTGACATCGAGAAATGCTTCACAACTATCGGTACGTAGTCCTGGAAGGAGAAGAATTTTCTAAGTGAAAATTGCATCATCATTGCTGTCCCATAATTAATAAAACAAAATAGAGCGAAAGCAAAATAACTCAGATACAGTTCATCTAAACTTCAGAGAGAGGCAACATGTGAGATAATGGCAATGCATAGTTAGCTAAATGTATACAATGGCCTTCTTAATAATAACAGAAATCATTCCCTTTAGAAAAATAGATATGCAGGTGGAAAATAGGTACTGAGCCCCCACTTATGCCACAAGATGCACTGAGCTGGACATAGCACAGAGGAAAGTCAGAATGGTCATTAAGATGGAATTTGGAATTAGATAACAGATTCAAATCCTGGTCTGTCACTTGCCAATTGAATAATCCTAGGCAAGCCCAGAGGTTTTGATTCAGTAGTTCTCTGGTAGCTTCTGACAAGGTCTTTAAAAGAAAAAGACATTAAAGTTCTCTCATGTTATTCAGCTGACCAGGTAGGGCTGAGAACCTGTGTTCTAAAGCAGCTTCTCAAACATTAATGTGCACAGGAATCCCCTGGAGATTTTGTCAAAACACGGATTCCCATCTTACTAGGTCTGGTGTGGGGCCTGGGATTCTGCATTTCTAACAAACTCCCAGGTGATACCAATTCTTTTGGTCCAAGGATAACATTTTGAGTAGCAAACTAGATCATCTTACTAATTGACACATCTGTTAGCGTTTTATTTGGCAGCTGCCTCTTACAGCCTGTCCTTTCCCACTTTTTTCTTGTTATGACATGAAAAAAGTATGTATTATGTGCCAATATGGCTTCTGACACCAACTGGTTTCCACATTTCTAAGAAGAGTATGCTCAGAATAGCATGAAGCTGCTATTGTTTGTCTTTAAGATAATAGGATAGAGGTGATGGTGTTATGAGGAAAGAATATTAAAAACCAACATCTAGAGAATAGCTTCTCATAAACCAAGTACCCATATTGAGAAGGGAGGTGGGAAACAGGGGTGAATAGAATCTTGCTTGTTGCAAAACCCCGTATCTACTATTTCTTTCATATGCATCTTTCTTCTTTTGGGGCATATCAATATGTCAACTAAAATGAGCCTCTCTTGCAGTGAAGTGTGCCACAAACAAACCGATGTTCTTTGCTGAGAAGCTTCATCAGGCCATGAAGGTAAGATTCTACTTATATGATTTGCTTAGGGTGGAAATTATTGTTAGTGGAGAGAACACAACACTCCAGATTGTTTGAAAACTACACATTTTTATAAATATATTTTCATTGGTTTCAGAGAGGAAGGGAGAGGGGAGAGAGAGATAAAAACATCAATGATGAAAGAGAATCATTGATTGGCTGCCTCCTGCACACCCCCTACTGGGGATTGAACCCGAAACCTGGGCATGTGCCCTTGACTGGAGTCGAACCCGGAACCTTCGTTCTGCAGGCGGGCACACTAGGGCATGAAAACCACACATATTTTAATATTTTCCCATTAAAAAGAATCACGGTTCCATCCTATGCAAGAGGTAAAACACTTCCTTATTAGAATAAAATGGTTAGATTTGTTGTATTTTTTATAGGTAAGATGGTAAGGCGAGCTTGTAGGCAATTTGTGAGTTACTCATGCTTTGCATAAAAGTGGAGTCAGCATAGGAAGGGTGATATAATTTCCCTTTTAATGTGTGATTTTAGTAACTTATGTCTGCTAAGGTTGTGAGTTTTATAACCTCTTCTTTTCTAAGTTTAATTTGTTTTTTATTAGTCTGTCTTCCATGCCATCGGTTAATATGTCATTCTAAGCTTTTAAAATGTTGTGCTAAGATTACTGAAGTAGAAGGCGTTATTAAGATGTATTGAGATACACTTCAACCACTTTAACTCTATTCTCCTGCTTGCATCATATTATACAGGATGCCATCTGTATACTTGTACTGTGAAAAGTTATGAAGTTGTCTTTTTTTCCCTTTAGCAACTCCAAAAGAAGGAAGTCTTGAGAGAGAGAGAGAGAGAGAGAGAGAGAGGAGAGATCTAACCATTCAATGAATAGGAAAGAGTCCTTATGAAAGGATAGGCATTGTGCCATTATGTACTGGGCAGTACAGTCCCTGAGCCCACGTCCGCTCTATTTAGTGGGCTAATCCGATGGGTAATGATGAGCACCTATTATTGTAGAAGAAGAGAAGAGTGTCCTCTACCCCTAGACTTTGGATGTCAATGTAGCCTTGTTCTCAGCTAAACTAAGACCTGACAGTGAACAGGAATTAGCCAGATGTGAACAGGGGTGGAAGAGAAGGAGAGATACAGTAAGGTTGGCCCAAGAGGAGGAGGTACCATTACCCTTTCAAGATAATAAGTACAGTTGGAGCGGTGGTGCACGGTGGGAGAGACTGTAGAGTTAGGCAGGGCACTGCAAGCCCGGATAAAATGCTTGGTTCTTATCCTATGAGAAAAAGACCATTGAAGGATTTCAAGGAGGTGAATTCGATGATCAGACTTGCAATTTAGATAGTTCACTGTATTTGTAATTATTGAATAGTTTAGAGAAAGGAAAGACTGGATGGTGGAAGGCCAGTTAGGAGGTTGTAAAAGCTCTTAACATACTGCTGATGCAGCAGTTGGGTTCTTCATTTTATTATCACTTGTGTAAAGTGTGTGTGTGTGTGTGTGTGTGTGTGTGTGTGTGTGTGTGTGTCCTTTAATGTAGAGATACTTTCTCTATAGAACTATATGATATCCTGCTTTATTATGAGTATGCTCTGAATATGAGACCCTTAACCCTCACTTGTTTTGGACAGGGTGCTGGAACCCTCACTTGTTTTGGACAGGGTGCTGGATTCCCGTTCTGAAATCGACATGAATGACATCAAAGCATACTATCAGAAGTTGTATGGTATCTCTCTCTGCCAAGCCATCCTGGTATGTTGTGATTTTCATAGTGCTACTCCCACAAATAATATTCTTTTTGAAAGAGAAAGGCTGACTTACTATATCTATAAATTTTATATGTAAGATTAACTCATTATATTAGGATACATAATTTATAAGTAAATTTAACATTCACTGGTAAAATCTACTAGTAAGCTCTATACTGAAAAAATACTCAAAATTTTCAGCATTTATAGAAAATTTAGTTTCTCATACATAAATTTAGCAACCAAAATATTTTTAGCAGGGAGATATAATGATTTGTTTTGCAATGAATATTGATCAGAGGGTTAGAGACTTATTATTCTAAGTTTTTCTTTAATTTTTGTCATATGTAATATGTAAAAAATACATGTTCATGTGATCTCATTATAATGTTAAGAAATAAGATATAATGCTATAAAGTAAAGGCAAGTCCAGGGTTTTGAAGTTATTGAAAGATGGGTGGCTATTTAAATTTGTTACATATAATGAATAACTGTAATCTACTGAGAAAATCACAAGCTTATAACTTTCTCTGGTGAAGGAGTCAGATATTCCTTAAGAAGATCTGAAATGACTGTTGTGTTATATTTACTCAATTCTGCATGACATCTTATGCTTGGAAAATAATAGCTCTAATACACAACATAATCACTTCAGAGAAGTTCACAATCTGAATCTTGACAGGTATCGCTTTTACATAATAACCCACTAACAAATATCAGTTCTCTGCTCTATGCATTAAGTTATTTAATGAAATAAATAATATTCTTATCGAAGATCCTGGATAATTGATGTACTGTGATGTATGTTCTACTACTCTTCAGTCTACTAAGATTATAATTACTCTGCTATTTAAAAATACTTTATATTGATTATGGTTTCAGGTAGCATTAAGTAATACTCTATTTTTAATCAACAGGATGAAACCAAAGGAGACTATGAAAAAATCCTGGTGGCTCTCTGTGGAGGACAGTAAACATTCCTTTGATGATTTCAAGCTTTTTGATCAGAAGATTTCTAAATCATATCTTTTTATGCCATGTTATAAGATTTAAATAGGAAAGTTTCTTCAGCAGGATCAGTCTAGCTAACTGCTTTCTGAAAACTATAGCCTATAAATCATTTTTATATCACAACTCTGTATAATAGAGATAAGTTTTTAAAAAATATATTTGCCCCAAACTGTAAAACCCCATAACAGGTTGTTCTGTTAACATTACCTGAGAAAGATGTTTATGTAACAGAAAATAAAATGATTTTACAGGACAATTAGTGTGTTACTGGTTCTTCTGTTCTGATTTTCTTCTGTATGTAATGTAGTGGTTTAATTTAATATCAGGGGATAGGAGCCTGCATACTAAATTATAATCACTTAATGACATAGATATTACATATTAAATTAAAGAAAATACAGAGTTAGAAAATAGACTCCTTACATTTTATCATCTTGGTACAGATTATTGAGAGTGTGTCTGTCTAATAATGGATTTACTGCATCAGTGATTGTAATAATTGGACATTCTGCTATATTTTGTGAATCAGTGTAAAGAAAAAATGGCAACAGCAATAAAAATTTCCCACTTAAAAAATAAGATAGTTGCATGTTTAGTTTTCTAAGACAATGTCAAACTGTTTTCCAGAGTAGCTGAATCCTTTTACTTTTTCACAATAAGCATACAAGCGATCTAGTTTCTCCACAGCTTTACCAGCATTTGGTATTGTCGCTATTTTGTATTTTGGCATTGTTGTCTTTTTATTGTTGAGTTTTGAGAATTCTTTATGTAGTCTAGATACTGGTGCTTTGTCAAATATATGGTTTTCAAAACTTTTCTTTCAGTATACAGCTTCTTTTTATCTTTTTAATAGAGTCTTCCTCAGAGCCAGTATGTTAAATTTTAATGAGGTCCAGTTTTTCAATTTTTTTTATTTCATTGTTTGTGTTTTTGGTGTCACATCTACAGACACTTTACCTAACCTTAGGTCCTGAAAATTTTCTTCTGTTTTTTCCCCCTAAAAAAGTTAGAGTTCCATTTTACAGTTAAGTTTGTAATCCATTTTGAACTATTTCCTCTCTCCCTTCTACTCCCTCTAAAAATCAATGGAAAAATATATCCTCCAATGAGGATTAACAAACAAACAAACAAATCAAAAAAGAGCAAAACATCTGAACAGGCACCTCACCAGAGAGATTAAGGTGGTAAGTAAGCATGTGACAGGATACGCAACATCATATGTCATTAAGGAATTGTAAATTAAAACGAGATACTGCTACCCACCTGCTAGGATGGCTAAAATTCATCTCATGTAGGAGCAACAGGAACTCGCAATTATCACTCATAGGAATGTAAAATGTTACAGCCATTTGGAGAGACAGGCAGTTCCTTACAAAGTGAAAGTGTCATTGTACAATTCAGCAATCACACTGCTAGGTAGTTACCCAAACGAGCTGAAAAGTTATAGCCACACAAAACCTTGCACACAAATGATTATACCACTTCATTCATATCCAAACTTTGGAAGCAACCAAGATGTCCTTCAGTAGGTGAACAGAAAAACAAACTGTGGTACATACACACAATGGAATATTTATTATTCAGTGATAAAAAGAAATGATGTATCAAGACATGGAGGAACCTTAAGTGCATATTGCTGAATTAAAGGAGCCGATCCGAAAAGGCTACATACTGTATGATTCCAACTATATGACATTCTGAAATAGGCAAAACTATGGAGACAGCAAAAAAGATGAACAGTTGCCAGGGGTTGAGGGAAGGTGGAAGGGATGAGTAAGTGAAGCACTGGACATGTTTAGGGTGGTTACATTATTTTGTAAATATTGTGGTGGTGGATACATGCATTATGCATCGGTCAAACCTACAGAACTCTACAAAGAGTGACCCCTTATATAAATTATAAATTTTAGTTAATAATAATGTATCAATATTGGTTCATCATTACTTCTGCCACATTATTTTGGTTATAAGCAGGGCACAAGACTGCTCAGATTTCAGAGGAGGGTAATTACATTTCACCTCTTACAGGAAAAGTGGCATGGTCTTAGATGATTTGGGGAAGAATGGAGATATTGTGACCACCACTTTTGTAATAGCTAATATGTCATATGTAGGACGATAGCATGCCATTACATGCATGTAACATCATTTGCGATATCTTACATGAACTGTCTATGCAAGTTCACACATTGTCATTGCCTTTAAAACAGAAAGTCATGGTTCTCCTAATTATTTTAATGCAAGAAATAGATAATTACATTGGAACGTGTTTTTGTGGGGTGCCGAAAAGGCATGTCCAATTTATTGGCATACCTACATCATAGCTCAATAGATCACACTCAGTAAGTGAGGGTTGAGACGTGGCTTGTTTTTCTTTGTGGAAGTCATGGAATATTACTAGCAAAGAAGAGAAAGAAGAAAAGACATTTGTGAATATTTGCTAGAGGTTCATTATAATATGGGAGCAGAGAGGTATGGAGGGTTGTGACGTGGAGCTGGAGAGATCCAAGTTTCAATCAAGCCTCCACCACTTACTAAGTGACCCTGACCATAATAATTACCTTTTCTAAGCTATAGTTTTTAATCAGTGTAATACTACTACTGTTACTACTGTTACTACTACTACCACCACTACCTGCCTCACAGAGTTACTATAACACTAGAAATAATGGAGGTAAAGAAACTGACACTTACTAGGTACATAAGAAATTAAAGGGGAAGCTAAACATGAAATCACCTAAAAGAAAATGAAAAAAAAATCATTGCTTCCAAATACTAAGTTATTTGGTAACGATATGCCAATCAGCCAATATAATTGAATGAATTTTTACTTTTTATCCATCTCTTTTGCTATAGATGACATAGACCTGGTGATGATTAAGCTTAGATTAAGCTAATTCTTAGCTCCAAACTGAAATGACTTTGAAAAAGGGAATGATATGAAGAAAAAAAATGTTTTTCTTGCACTGGGGTTTGTGCTGCTACTTCAGGCCGAGCCAGAAATGCAGGAAGAGAAAGGGCTCTCGCTGTCCTGAAACTCAAAACGCAGCCACGTGGAAACGGTCCTTTTCTTGGGAGGTTGACTCAGAAGCCAAGGCGACCCACCTTCCAAATCCTCCCTGTGGCTGTGATGCGAACACAGTGCACCTCCGGGCCGCTCTGACCGCTGCTGACTCCAGGGCTTGGAAGAATGACTCAGAGAAGGTGAGCTCCTTCTTCCCCTCATTCACACTGAGTCAGGCTGCCTGCCTCAGATCCCAGCCCGACCACGGGGCGCGGCTGGCTCACCTTCTCTTGCCTCCTCACTCCACTCAGTACAAAATGAAGATAGTGATGGCTGCGAGGGAAAGGAGAGGTTGCCATCGCAAAACATGTCTTTGGAGAATATTATGTTCAAGCTGGTTGTTTTTCAGAAAATGAAATAAAAGAGCCAGGAAGAACCTGTGACCTCCCCTCAGCCTGCTCTACAAGAATTGAGAGAGAGGACCCGCTCCAGGAAGGGAAATGCCATCACAGGGAACTGTGGTTTACTATGAACTGGCAGAGGCAGAACCTAGCGAGTCCCACCTCCACGCTGTGACCGTTGTTTCTGGGTGGCCCGGCAAGAATGTACTTACCAAGTGTTTGCTCCTTCCCATCCACCTGTGAAGCTGACCTTCCCCTTGTCGTCTAGACCACCACTCTCCCCTCTCTCCCAAGCTGAACATGGCGTAGAAGCCTCAAGTACTGGATTTGTCCTGGGGCCCCCTGTTCTCACAGAACCCTCATTAAATTCGGTTATTTTGTCCTGTTAATCTGTCTCGTGTCAATGTGATTATCAGATCAGCCAGAAGAACTAAAAGGAAAAGGGGGACACTTTCCTCCCCTCCACAGTTGTGATGAAAACGAAATGAGTACTAAGCATCTAGCACATATAAAAAAAACAACTCTCAATAAATATTAATTAATAGTGGCTGTTGCTACTCTAAGGAGTTTGCAATGCCTTTCTACCAAAGAAACATTCCTTTGATATGATAATGCATTATGAAATGCCCCGTAATATCAGAAATATCAGATCACTTCTAGCTATGGCAAAGGTAAATGGAATGAGATTTCTTGCATGTCATAAATGGTTATGTTCTTTAGATTCTTGTCTCCCTGTAGATGATTAAATTCAATAGTGTCAGCTTTATGAGAGCTTATATATTGACTATTTTTTCCTACAAAGGGATAGGAAACTACAAAGGCATCCAATGTAAAGGTAGGGAAAGCACCTGTGAAAAGGAGCAAAAAATTAGATATGAGATAAAAGGAAATGAAAATGACTTGAATATTCATTAACTATTTCAGTGTGTGTGTGTGTGTGTGTGTGTGTGTGTGTGTTTATTATATTTTGGTTAATCCTCACCCAAGGATATTTTCCCACTGATTTTCAGAGAGAGTGGGAGAGGGGGAGAGTGAGAAACATCCATGTGAGACAGACACATCCATTGGTTGCCTCTCGCATGGGCCTGACCAGGGTGGAAAGGGGGTGGGACCGAGCCTGCAACCTAGGCATGTGCCCTTGACTGGAATCAAACCCGGGACCCTTAAGTCCAAGGGCCAACGCTCTATCCACTGAGCCAAACCGGTTAGGGCTGTGTGTGTTTATTTTAGGCCTGTAAACAAAAGAAACTTTCATGGCAAGCTTTTCTAAAACAAAGGGTTTGTTGAGACCTGGATGAAATCTAAACCACAGCAACAGGGCCAGGAGGAAAAGACAAACACACCCACTGTCCTGGCGTTGATGGCGCTTTTACACATTATGTTTTGGGGAAGAAAGATGTGGGTTGTTCTGAAAGAATTTACATGAGCTACAGATAAGTGGGGGTGGGGAAAGTGCATCTGGGGTAGTTCTATGATAGGTGCACAGTCTGTCAGTGAGAAATATTTACTACTTGTGAGTGGTTATGGGCAACAATCCTGACAGTTCATCACGGGAGGGATGCCGTGGTGTCGGGTAGTCACCCCAGAAGGCGATGGAAAGCTCTCACATACATTCAGGGATAGGAGCAGTTTACCCTTCGTTGCCTCACAGCTCTTAATTGGTTAAAGACTCTAGTCTCTTCCTCTCACTCTCCTGCCCACTGTAAGTTAACTTAGGACAGCTCAGAACTTTTCTCTTGTCAGGCCCCACCACAGGAGTGCATAGAAATTCAGGCGTAGTCCCAAGCTGAGTCATCTACCAACAACCCATGCGGAAAGAACACTGCTTTGTCTTGGCCAGTCTAATGGAAATAAATGTCTAGTTTCTTGCTTCTAACTGGAAACAATTATTGTCATTCTGTTTCCATGAAGATTGTGGCCGCTGGAATGTTTGTGTTGTCAGAATGCAAGCCAACAATCGATTTCAAATGCCTTGTCTTTTATACTTTAAATATTTTATCCTGATTGATCTAGTGTCTGTGTATTTTATTTTTAAATTTTCTATGTTCATATTTCTAGTTTAGTCTTACTAAATCTATTACCATGGGGGGCGGGAGGGTCAGAAAAACATACACAGAACTTCTCTACATAGTCATATAGCAAAAAACAACTTTTTCTGAAAAAATATATCTTATTGATTTTTTACAGAGAGGAAGGGAGAGGAATAGAGAGTTAGAAACATCGATGAGAGAGAAACATCTATCAGCTGCCTCCTGCACACCTCCTACTGGGGATGTGCCCGCAACCAAGGTACATGCCCTTGACCGGAATCGAACCTGGGACCCTTCAGTCCGCAGGCTGACGCTCTATCCACTGAGCAAAACTGGTTAGGGCGCAAAAAAACAACTTCTATGTTAATTTTCAAATGGATAAGAAAGAAAAAAAGCAAAAAAACTTATTGGTTTGTCTCTAGTGGGATTAATAAAGCCACGTGACAACTTGAAGACGCAGAGAACCTATAGCCAAGCCTGGCTGCATGGCAAAACCAAAATGTGGGCTCCTTGAATGAAAGCTATTGAGAATTTCAAGACAGTGAGAGCAGACCATATAACCCAGTGGTTCTCAACCTGTGGGTCGCGACCCCTTTGGCAGTCAAACGACCCTTTCACAAAGGTCGCCTAAGACCATCCTGCATATCAGATATTTACATTACGATTCATTACAGTAGCAACATTACAGTTATGAAGTAGCAACGAAAATAATTTCATGGTTGGGTCACAACATGAGGAACTGTATTTAAAGGGCCAGAAGGTTGAGAACCACTGAATTCTAACCGAACATGAGGCTTTTCTGAACGAGGGGCGATACTACACAGGTTGAGTACCATGAAGGGGACCCTGATTGTAACTCCTTTAGGTGGTCTAAAAATAATTCATTCTTCTTCATAAGCCCTCATATTCAGTTTAAGGAGAGGAAAAATAAACTTCTAGTGCCATCTGGTGTGAATTTTAGTCTGATTTAAAAATCTACTTTTAGATACTCCTCTATACCGTATGTCTAGGAACAAAAAGCTTAGTTTTATTAGTTTCTCTTCTACTTCCTTTTCTGGCCACAGTCTAAAAATTTTTGGAGTGTCACCTTAGCTGGTTTGGCTCAGTGGATAGAGCGTTGGCCTGTGGACTGAAGGGTCCTGGGTTTGATTCCGGTCAAGGGCATGTGCCTGGGTTGTGGGCTCAATCCCCAGTAGGGGGTGTGCAGGCGGCAGCCAATCAATGATTCTCTCTCATCATTGATGTTTCTCTCTCTTTCTCTCCCCGCTCCCTTCTTCTCTAAAATCAATGAAAATATTTTTACAACAATATGTGTGGTTTTCTGGCTCAGTATCCCCTGGCCCTGTTGTTTGCTGGTTAACGTCTCTCTTCTACCTGGGGGAACCTGACACTGGAGGTTAATGTGGGGTGTGAGAGTCTGGCTATTTAGTCTACAGAGGAACTGTCATTATTAGATTTTATTTTTTATTTATTTTTTTAAAATATATTTTATTGAATTTTTACAGAGAGGAAGGGAGAGAGAGAGAGAGAGTTAGAAACATCGATGAGAGAGAAACATCGATCAGCTGCCTCCTGCACATCTCCTACCGGGGATGAGCCGGCAACCCAAGTACATGCCCTTGACCGGAATCGAACCTGGGACCCTTCAGTCCGCAGGCCGACGCTCTATCCACTGAGCCAAACCGGTTTCGGCCATTATTAGATTTTAAATGAGATAGCATTCAGAGTTAATTTTTCTGCCAGTGCTTGGGAACTTGGAAGAACGACTCTATTAACCAAAGGCAAAATGAGGCGGTTTAAATTTGCTCTAGATTTAAGCTAAGATTCATGTGAAATTTATTATCTAGTTATGTATGATAATTTTTCAAAGATTGTTCCTTTAAATTACAAGTAAATATTGATTTATGTTTTGGGTAAATTTTATGTATTTTTATAAAACAAAAATAATCTAACAAAAAACCTACTTATAAAAAGACAAATTTGACTTATTTAAAAGAACAGTGCAGAAAAACATTTATTAAATAATGTATATTTTAAAAAGTGGATGCAGTTCTTTATTTCTCCTCATTTCTCAGAGTTATGATGGATTCCATGAGAAGATATATAAATGCATCCAACAGTGAGGCATTTGTACCTCATGGGACTCATTATTGCTAATTTCTATTTTAAATCTTTTCCTTTGCTAGTTCTTTCCTATCTTTATTTTGAAGACTCAAGAATTTTCCATCTTAAAGGACAAAACAAAATCAAAAGAGAACAAACAGAGTAAAATAAAAACCAAACCAAAAACCGGTTCATTATATACCCCTGGCATCTGGTACCATCACCCGCATAAACTACCAATTTCAATGAAATAATGGGTGAAGCATCATAGGGGCTGTTCAGAGAAAAATGGCATTAATACAGAGCTGAGAGGAGGAACTCTGAATTACTGGGCTATTCACTACTTTTGTGATACTTTCTTGGAGGTGAATATATCCACATAGGGGTTACAGGCCTCCTTGATCCTTTGTTCATGGGGCACCAATAATGCTGCTTAGAGTGCAAAGGTTTCATAACAAAAATGTTTTATCATAAGTATTTACATTATGCAAAGAATAAAATGATAAATATGCATAATTTAAGGACAGCAAAGAATATTATAACTTTCATAAAAGAAAATGATCACAAATAAAAGAAACTGAACTTACTTAATATTTTTAAAATGCATAAATATAGTGAAAATTATTATTCAACATTCTAACATCCTATATAATAAAAGACTAATGTGCAAATTGACCAAACAGCGGAATGACTGGTCGCTATGGCACGCACTCACCACCAGGGAGCAGATGCTCAATGCAGGAACTGCCCCCAGCCTGCAGGCCCCAGGCCAGCCAAGGCAGGTGCCAGTGGGGCCCCCTGATCACTCTGCTGGTTGCCCCACAGATCAGCCCTCATCACCAGCCAGGCCTAGGGACCCTACCCAAGCACGAATTTTGTGAACCGGGCCTCTAGTTGCTATATATTTTGTATTTCCAGAGAAGTGAAGAAAATGCTAGAATGAAAAATGCTGAAATACTACATGTAAAGAATTTCTCAACTTGTTGAGGAAGTATATATATATTTTCTTTGACAGAAGGCACAGAACTGAACTTTATGTTTTAGGCATGATAGTCATATTGTATAAAAAGCTTGTAGGTTTCTCTCTAGGGCGTTGTGGAGGTCATAGTTGTCATACAAATAACATACATAGTTGTCATTACTCATTTGTGCTTTTTACCACCTTCCTTCAATATTTCCATTGTTTTCCTCCAAGAGAATCTGCTTTTTAAATACAGTATGTCAGCATCTTTTTTCAAATATGTATTGGCCATAGTATTTTGCAGTATAAGTTTTACATTGTTCCCAAATGTGCAAATTCATAATTTATTTCAAAATTATTAATAGTGGAAGTTTTCTACCTTGGCTTCATCCAATTTTTTATCTTTACCGCCATCTAGTGATGAACTTTAAAAATTTCCTCCTAACTATGTACAAAGAAGTGCGTAAAAAAATATCAAGAACTAGAAAAATGTTGTATTTCTTCTTAGGGTTTATAGTGTAGCCCAGAAGACATAGCCTATATAGGAAAAGTATGAGAAAACATTTTTTTAAATATATTTTATTGATTTTTTACAGAGAGGAAGGGAGAGAGACAGAGAGTCAGAAACATCGATGAGAGAGAAACACCGATCAGCTGCCTCCTGCACACCCCCCACCGGGAATGTGCCCGCAGCCAAGGCACACGCCCCCGACCGGAATCGAACCGGGGAGCCCTCAGTCCGACGCTCTATCCACTGAGCCAAACCAGTTTCGGCAAGAAAACATTTTTAAAAGAATATAAAAGAAAAATTATCAACAATGGGGAAAACTATTGGTGTAACAGTAATGCTTTCATATGTAATTTTATGTTTATTATTTTAATTTGAAGTCAGGCTTTAGAAAGCTAATTTTTACATTTTCCCTAACTTAGTTCCCTAAAAGAGCTCACCTCAGTTATTGGGTCTGTTTCTTCAGTCTTATTTATTCCTCACTACTCTGCTGAAATAACCCTGCCAGTTAGCAGTGACTTCTCAATACATATAATAACCATTTTTAGTCATTCTTTTCCTGGGATCATTTGCATAATGATTATTTTTTTTTTAGTTAATCCTCACCTGAGGATATTTTACCCATTGATTTATAGAAAGTGGAAAGGTGGCAAAGAGGGGGAAAAAAGAAAGAGAAAAACATCGATGTGAGAGAGACACATTGATTGGTTGCCTACCACACATGCCCCCTGATTGGGGCCAGAGATTGAACCTGCAACCCAGGTATGTTCAATTGGGAATCGAACCCCTGTCGTTCTAACCACTGAGCAACACAGGCCCCAGTTGACATATTCTTTTATGTTTTTCCCTCCACCCGTGACTACAGACCTCTGGTTCTCCTGGTTCTCTCTCCATTTCTCCTTTCCCACAGCTTCCTCTTCCTTTGCTTCCACTTTAAGTGCTATTGGCTGTCATAGTCCATTTGGGCTACTATAACAAAACACCATAGACCAGGTGGCTTATACACAATGGAAACTTATTTCTCACAGTTCTGGAGGCTGGAAAGTCTGGAGTGGTGTGTCTAGAGCGCTCTTCCTAGTTGGCAGACAGCTGACTTTTCACTGTAACCTCACATGCAGAAGGGGAAAGAGGTCTCTCTGGGGCCTCTTTTATAAGATCACTAAATCCCACTCATAAGGCCCCGCCTCCTAATAACATCACTTTGGGTTTAGGTTTCCACATGTGAATTGTGGGAGAACACAAGCTCTCAGTATAGCATTGGTATCATCCAAGGTGGCATATGCCATACTTGGCTCACGAATGGTCACATGTCAAGATAATTCACATGGATGTGTTCAACTTCCATCCATATTCTGGTGACCTTCAAATCTAACATGTCGATTTCCCAGAGCTCTAGCCTGGCATCTAGTGACCTGTTGAACACTTGGATGTCCCCCGGGACACTGAAGCTCACCATGTCAGCACCTGCAATCTGAAAGTGAAGATTTGTCCTGTGGAATAAATGAATGGGTCAGGGAGAGATGGCAGAAGGGGTGGCCACCTCTTACCGGAGGTTGCACTGGTAACAAAATAGTAACATAGTGAGGGCACTGAATGCTTCCAGGGAAATCACTGGGGTGGGAAGCAAACAGGAATGTTACCTAACAGAAACACTTCGCTGGCGATTAACATTATCAACTATCACTGAGCATGAATAACTCCTTTTGGAACTCAGTAACTGGGAAACAGAAGTCTGGCAGAAAAGCATCCTGTCCTTGGAGAAATGGTAGCTTTTAAATACTCTTTGCTTCCTGTGCTTGGTGCTGTGCCAGTGGACCCTTGAATTTTTTGCAGAGTGCCCAAAGCCATGTCACAATGTAGAGGGAGATTTTTAAATGTTTAAGGCCATCAATATCTGACCGAGAGTCTTTACCTGACACAAAATATTGACAATAGAAATGTAAGGGAGAAAAAAAAGCACCCACTAACAGCTTATGAAATCAGATATTATTAACTACTGCTTTCAAGGGCTCTTTAAAATCTATTCCCAAAGGTTAAGTAAATTATTTCCTTTACCCTAGAAACATTTTATTCTTTTCCAGCTGTGCAGAGAAAAAAGAAGAAAAATATTTTGGCTCTTTTGGTCAATTCTTGAGAAAAAAATCCCAAAAATAGACCTAGAAAATACCTTAAATCATGGTAAATACTTCTTTTTGTGTTTTTGTATTTGTACAAATAAGTATTAACATGTTATTAAAATAAGAAAATGATATATATAATCTTATATATCTTCTTCCATCTCATATTCTCAACATATATCATTGTCTTATTTTTATTTCAAATGGTGCCATTTTTCCTAATTTATTCTTGTATTGTCTAAGAAAGCACTACTCTCTATGGATAAACCATTTGAAATTTATATTTTTACTTCTTGTGATGGCTTACCTCAATTCTTATTACAAACCTATATATTTATTTCTTAATTTATTAACCTTAAAAATATATATTAACATCTCTTCTCAAAAGATGAAGATAACCTTTCAATCAATCTCCACAGCCCCACCTAATCCCACAAATGTGTGTTAATTATATCATTATTTTGAGTTTTTCTAGTAACTGCATTTGTGCATTTAAATGTTAGATCATAAATGTTAGTTGTTTCTGGCTCCAGATAAAAGAAAACCTGATGAATTCTGGCTTAAACAAGCAAGCATTTATTTCCTGCTCATAACAAGTCTAGAGGTGAATGGCTCTCGGCTTGGCCCAGGGGTCCAATGGACAGCAACTCTGCAATCTCTTGGCCATCTCCCCCGTGGCTGACTCTTCACTCATTTGCACCCTAATGAGCTGGAGAGGGTGTGTCCACAAGATTACTTTCCTCTTTTGTGTCATTATTTGGAATCAGTCATTTCTCCAAAGAGTCCTGGTTCCTTTTATGGGAGACCGATTTTTAGGAACCAAGATCTAGTCATATATACTGGAGTGTGATTTCTTTTAAGATTGTTCAACACACAGAACTAGGAAACAAATGCGTGTGTATGCTTACATATCTGTATTTACTTCCATCCCTCTCTCTGTGAATTCTGATATTACAGCCCCAGGAAAGAAATATCCAGTTTTACATGAATCAATTTGCATTCTAACTTGAAAGATCCTACTCTTTTGCATTGGGTTACGGGACTCTGTCCTCCTGAAAAGACCAAATTTCTGTGGCACACCAACAAAGTGGAGGTTTGGGTACTTGAAGTACCAGGCTCAGGTGAGTGCTGCCACCTGGTGGGAGTCTGCTGCAAGCTCAGTGGCAGTTTTCTGACAGTGGTCGGCAAACTGCGGCTCAGTTTGCCGACCACTGGGCCATCTAGGCTCTTTTTCTGGTAACTCTGTGTTTATATTTATGTAAATAATTTTTTTTACTACGATTTGTATAATTTGATATGAGTTGTAAGATTAGTTACAAACAATCCTGAGTTTCTATTAACAAATAACAATAACATAATTAAGTACATTTGTAAATGACAGCCTGAACTTATCAGCTTTATATTCCAAGAACTATTTGGTTGAGGTTGCAGTAACTTAAGTGAAACCAGAAAAATCTTAACATTTTCCTTTAGCCTATATTCCTTCAAGTGAAAAATGTAATTTATTTGCTTATATGTGGATAATATATACTCGTTTACTGGGGAGTAATTGCCAAGACTTTGATAAAACATTGTTTATGGGAGGTGAGAAATTTCTTGGGCAATTTACTCTGCAGACCAAATACAAGAATCCATATGAAATTAATTCAACTTGTTATTTTATTACACTTTATAACGGCCTCCCTTCCAGTGTCTTACACAAATCGTGAAAGAGATTATTGACAAACTCTAGACCTGGATACTGAGAAACAGTCCTTTCTGGAGGCCAAACTGTCTCTGAGGTAAATGGAGTTTTTTGGGGTTTTTTCATGCAAAGACTGAAGGGAGGGCTCCAATTTGGCTTAGCAAACATTTATTCTCCTCTTGGGAAAATTTTTTAATTTCTAAAGGTAAAATACAAATTACATTCTGAGATAAATTTGTAAATGCCAGGGAAGTAGAAGAGAATATGACGATTGAGCCCATTTTCACCAATAGATGGAGATATTGTCATTTGTAGGAGAGAGTAATGTCTGGCTACATATTTTTCTGCCCTCAGAATCACAGAAATTATGTATGTCCTCTGTAACCCTCAGCATGCATTTTCCATCACCCACCCTTCCCCCCAACACACACACATACACACGACAGTGAGCTAGTGCTGAAAGGCACAGAACAAAACTAAAGGACAACACACCATCGCATGAGTTAATAATAGATTGGCCACAATGGAGCGACAAAACAAATTCAGAGAGAAATGCCCAGTGATGAGTCTGACATTGTCATGATGGGAGTGGAGTGTATGTAGGTTTCTCCTGAAGAATCAATGCATTTGACGTGGGTAGAATATACTGGCTGTAACCCCATCCGCTGCAGTGGTCACAGTAACAGAAGGACCCTAAAATAGAACCCCTGTGGGAATCTGTCTGGATTACGAAATTCAGTGATGTCTTGGCAAAAATCAGAGAAATGTTTGAGGAAGGGGATTTAAATGCATCATGAAGTTTTTATCTGCATTATGGAGAAATCCACAAGGCCCCCAATTCGGAGCTACTGCTTCAGGGGCTGGCTTCCAAACAACCACGCTCATTTTGTCAAACATCACCTTTCTGTCCTGCCTTTTGCGATTTAATGATGTTAAATCCATTCTCGGAGGCAACGAAAAGGAGCAGCTTTCAACAAGGGCCTGTCTACCCCATTCTCGGGTGTCTACATTTTACACGGCAAAGTCCTTCTAGGCACAACTTTCTTTTCTTAATGGTGGTAGAGAAGTTAAGAGGCCAGGTGGATTGTCATGAAAACATCATTTGAAATAAAGGTAAGGTGGATTGTTGGTGTTTTTTTAAAGACACAAAGATGTGTGTAACAGTCACAGCTATATAGACAGAAAGGAGTGAAATGTTTTAGATGTGTGCTCTCTGTGACTGATGGATGAGAGAGGTACTTTTGTGGGCCAGAAACTCAGATTCAGAATCTAGAGTAAAACAAAGACAAGTCCTCCTGGCACACCTGTTTTCAGCACTGAGGATTAATTACTTTGTGGGCACTCCGTGCAGTTTTCCCACATGTTAGGAAATCACATCTAGGCCTTCTGGCTTGTCAGCCCCGCAGTCCCTTTTCAGGTCCAGAAAAGCTCTCCCAGGTGTTTTTTGCTCAGACCTCTGGGACACAGGAAGTTTTCATTTTCTTTGGCACTGTAATTGGTGGTAATCCCTATTCCCATTTCCTCAGGAGCCTCTCCTCTCTCCACCATGCTGCAGCTCCCTGACCCTCATCCAGGTTCCTCCCCCGACAATCCTCTTGTCTTCTCATTCTTTCACTGATAAGCACGTAAGCAGTGGTTCTCAACCTTCTGGCCCTTTCAATACAGTTCCTCATGTTGTGACCCAACCATGAAATTATTTTCGTTGCTACTTCATAACTGTAATGTTGCTACTGTTATGGATCGTCATGTAAATATCTGATATGCAGGATGGTCTTAGGTGACCCCTGTGAAAGGGTCGTTCGACCGCCAAAGGGGTCGCGACCCACAGGTTGAGAACCGCTGAAGGAATCAGGGAATGCCTAACTAACAAATACGGTTTTGGTGAGGCTTGTTTTCAGCAAAAGCTAGTCTTAAAGGAGCAGGATATTTAGCCATTCCCACGTACCAAAACAGGTAACCTTGGTACAACTGAGCAGAGACTCTGAATCTCAGTATTTTCACAGAAAATAAAAAACATACTGAAATACACAGTTTTTATCGTGTCATTCCCTATTGAAAACCGACAGCGATTTCCCTACTCTTCAGAGCTGTGCTGTTCAACACTGACATCACTGGCCTCCTGTGGCTACTTAAATTTTAATTAATTAGAATAAAATAAAATTAAAATTGAGTTTCTAAGTTGCACGAGCCATATTTCAAGTGCTCTGTAGCCTAATGTGCCTACAATACGGGACAGCACAGATAAAGCGCTGCCCTCATCACAGAAAGTTCTCTTGGCAGCACTGGTCTAGAATATACCGTCCATTTCTGGGTGGCAACTGAGGTGTCCACACTTGAAAACCCAATGCCTCAGTCCAATCATTTAGCCAAAATCCCTCTAAAAGAGTGTGATCATTCCCACCTATACTTACTTTTACCACAACTTGGATGCACTTCACTCCTTTTGTACTTTGAAATTCAACTGATTGAGCTCTTACTGTATTCTAACAGCCTTCTTGGCCCTTTTATATTAAACTTTTTTTCCTATGCAATAATGATAATTACATTCAGTACTTGTTTGGGGGTAAGTATATGTATGCTGCTATACATTATTTTTTTAATATATATATTTTTATTGATTTCAGAGAAGAAGGGAGAGGGAGAGAGAGATAGAAACATCAATGATGAAAGAGAATCACTGATCGGCTGCCTCCCGCACACCCCACACGGGGGGGCGGGGGGGGCGGGGGATGGAACCTACAACCCAGGCACATGCCCCAGACTGGAAGTGAACCCTGGACCCTTCAGTCCGCAGGCCGATGCTCTATCCACTGAGCCAAACCAGCCAGGGCTATACATTCTTAAGGACACTTTTGTCTGTGTATATCTCAAGTCAAATATAAGTTTCTTGATAAAAGGACTGTAATTGTTACATCTCTGCATTCCCTCTACGACAAGCATGTCAAACTTAAAGGCTAACACAGGCCAAATAAATGAGGCATGCGGCCTGTGGGCTGCGAGTTTGACATGCTTGCTCTATATTGTTTTGTCTGTATTTTAAATGGTGTCATTCCTGAGCATGAAAGACATTCACGATGCTGTGTAATGTTTAGTTGCAGGATGTCTCATCACCCCAAAAGGAAACCCTGCACCAACAGTACTCACTCCCTACTACTCCTGCCCCCTGGCGAGCCCTGGAAGTGACACACCCAGGTAGAAGCTCCCATCCATCCTGCCTCTGCCCTCCCCTATGTCTCCCCCCTTACCTCCTCTCCATTACCCCCACCCCTCCCCCACACCAGCTCCACCTCACTCCAAAACTCAACTGAGCTGAGCAGCCTGCCCTGCCATGGGGGCCACTGGAGGGTGGGGCCTGCACATTCGGACCTGCTCTTTCTCCCTGCAAGCACAGAGCCCCTACCTCTCTGTCAGGAAAGCAGATCTAGGGAGGCTCAGCCAGTCATAGGGACCACCGTGAATGTGCTCTATCCAGAGGAAGTTCTCAGTTGCAACAGCAGGACCCACTTGAGCTTGTGTGAGCAGAAGGAACCTCACAAGGGGGTTCACAGAAGGTGCCAGGAGGTCAGAGCACCAGGTTTGAGGCTTCAGGGCAGGCCACAGCACCCAAACCACAGAGGTCCTCCAGCAGCGACCTCTGCTCCGTCCCTGTGCCAGCCCAGCCCACACATCCAGCACGTCCAGCTTCTGTGAGTGGGGCTCTGCTCCGTGGGGAGGAGGGAGAAAGCCGTCACCTCATTCAAAGTCAGGTCAGGTGGCGTCCACTTGGTCTGTGGCTGCCAGATGAGGCCACTGTCAATGACATATCTCTTGTCTACTCAGAAAGCCCTCCCCCTCCCCAGCAGAGAACATAGGTCTCCAGGTGGCGTCCCATCAGGCTCTCCCGGGAGGAAGAGAGAGAAGCCCCTAATGGTAGGGAAAGCAGGAGAGTGTAGAGAGGAAGACATTTTTTGTGAATGTCAGTCTTCTAACAGATTTTAACGTAAGCCAAAGACTTGGAGAAATTTATTTCAAAACACAGATTTTATAAAGAACTGATATATACCTTAATTCTCAACCACAAGAAAACAAACAACCCAATTAAAAATGGGCATAAATTCTGAACAGACACCTCATTACAGAAGATACACAGATGGGGGGCAGGGGGAGGGATGTAAGATGGTAGCAGAGTAAGTAGAAGGTACACTCACCTCCTCCCAGGACCGAATTTGAGTGACAACTAAATGACAACAATCAACATGAATAACCAAATGAAGACTAGCTGAACCGAAGTCTTATAACCAGAGATCACAGAAGAAGCCACAGCCAGAGTGATAGGAAAAATGGAGACACAAAAAGGGCTGGCCCCACACCCACACGTGGCGGTAGAGAATATTCAAGGATCCCTCAGCTGCAAAGGTACCTCCTAGAAGCCAGGGGTCTCAACCCCATGCTGGGCTCCCAACCTGGGGCACTAGAGCCTGGGAGAGGTGCCCACCTAACAGCTGGCTCTGAAAACCAATCGATTCCATCTGCCAGGGAGAGATGGGGGAGGGGGCAGAGGGGAGTCTGGTAGAAAACCAGGTGCTCTCTTAAAGAGCCAGCACACAAAGTCTTATTTGCAGGCACTCAAAGGAGAAGTGGGTCGGAGCAGACTGGAGTCATACAGGGAGAGGGTTTGAGGGACAGCTGCCAAGGTCTCAGTGCTGAGTCCATCTCCTACTCCACCTCAGACACCATCTTTTCCCTCCATAAGGTCCCGGCTATGCTCATGGCCTGTGTAGGATTCAGTTGGCTTTGGACAGCCTGGGCCTGTGGTGCAGACTTTCTTAGAAGACTCTTAGGAGATCCAAGCAGACTCAGGAGTGGCAGAGACAGACAAGGAGCTCTGGGGTGATGGCCATTGTTTTCTCCTAAGAAGAGAGGCCTCACTGGCATCACTGTTTCTGTGCAGAGCCCTCCCTCCGCATAGCCAAATCTTAATCTGTGTTTAGCCTGATGAACTCTGCTGGCCTCACCCTGAGGGCTCCCTGAGATCCTGCCCCACCACAAAGGTCCGCAGGCCCCTGGCAGGTCACTGCTAGCTTTGGTTTCTGTCCCCTGAGACTTTTGCGGAGTGGCCCTCAGGCCCAACACTGGCGCCGAGTTTGAATCTATGAACCCCATTGGTGAACCCCATTGGCCCTGGCTCGGGACTTACTGAGAACCTACTCACCCAACTTGCCTCCTGCCAGATGCACTTTCGGTGACTGAGCCTAGCAGGCAGAGGGCAGGTGGAGGCAGATCTGGGGTGCCTTGAGCCTTTTTCTGACCTGCCCCCAGGCTCAGTACTGGTGGAAACCAGCTTTGGTATGCACACTGGCCCCTACCACCCACACCAAGGCCCAGCAGAGGCAGCTCTGAACTGTGGGTCATGTTTGTAGCTCCAAACTGGTAGCCAAGGGTTGGTCACAGGCAGCGTCAGACATTGACCTGCACCTGAGTGCCTCCCAAAAGGCCCCAGAACAAACACAGCCAGGAGCGGGCTTTGGAAGAAGATTAGAGCACAATTCCATTAGCTCCGCGGGCAGCACACCCAAAGAAACATCCTGGCAGTCACCAGAGCCTGCTGGGATGAATTCTGCTTTGGGAGGTCAATCCCCACAGCAGCTCATACTGGTCAGGGTTGATCCTCGTTGTCAGCCAGTCTGAGGGTCAATCGCACCCATTGGTGGGTCAGCAGCAGTCTGGTCTCAACTACAACAGCAGGGTTCACATGACCCACACAGGGGATTCCTGGAGCACCTGGCTCAGGCAATCAGGGAGACTGCACCATTGAGCCCCACAGACACCTACTACAAAAGGCCGTCATACCAAGACTGGGAGGCATAGCAGATCTACTTAAAACACAGAAACAAATAGAGACAGGCAACATGAAAAGGCAAACAAGCATGCCCCAAATGAAATAGCAGGAGAAATCCTTAGGACAAGAAGTGAATAAAGTGGAAGCAAGCAATCTACCTGATACAGAGCTCAAATGTTAGGGGAAGAACTCAGTGAGAACTTAAACAGAGATAGTAAGCATAAAAAAGGACATATAAACCATCAAAAAGAACCAGTCAGAAAGGAAAAATACAAAAGCTGAAATAAAAAATACACTAGAAGGAATAAACAGTCGGTTAGATGAGGCAGAGGATGAAACCAGTGATTTGGAAGACAGCAGAAAACACCCCATCGCAGCAGGAAAAAGAATTGATAAAGTTGAGTCTCATTGAAGGGACTTCTGGGACAACATCAAGCATAACAACAAAGCTCCCCAGATAAGGAAAAGCTAAAGGAGACTATGAACTTTAAACGCAGGAACTGTATGTCCTATTTATATTTACTGATGTTGGTATTTTTCCAGTGGGCACAGTGTAAAAGCCATGGGGGACTGATGCATTTCAGTTGAGTGAATAGTAGTGTGGTTAAGTACTGTGTGAACATAATGATCAGCTCAGTGCCTATCATATAAATAAAGCTTCAGATTGGCTTCTGTGATAGAAAGCAAGGAAACAACTGAAAAATGATAGGAAAAGCATTGCTAGCACCTGGTGTAAAGCTAATGAATCATTAATTCATTTGTCTTGGTTTGATTTCCTTCAGGAGAAGATCCTGAGACAAGGGTTCAAGTACATAGTATGTTGGTTAGGAGGTGATTCCAGGAAGCACTAGAAGGGGAGTAGGAAAGTTAGACAGAAAGGGAAGAAGGCAGGCAATAAAAGCAAACTCCCACTGTGGATAGTAGAGCTTAATCCTAATAGGAAACTCTGGGAAACAGACTAGAACAAACACCTCCGAGTTATGCTCCCTAATGGGTAGAGGTGCTGGAGTGTTTATACAGTTACTCTTACTACTGGTTGGCTGGGGGTGCTCCTGGGGGATGTTAATTCCTCGGCATTTCTCACCTGCCACTGCTGAGTAGAAACATGGGCTTCAAGGCCAGAGATTATTCTCAATTGAAGAACTGCAAATGTTGGAATTTGGAAGTAGGGTCAGTATGCAAAGTCCAAGTTGGAAGTAGGGTTAGTATGAAAAGTGCTGACATTTCATTGTATGCATTATTTAAGAAAGAAAGAAATACTTTTCTTTAAATTTCATGCATTATTTTTTCTACATTTACTATGTTTTTAGAAAATAAATACTTTAAAATATCTTGGATTTAACTACTTAATAAATGGAACAGTGAGGTGTTAATTTTGGTCTACCATAGAAGTATTATTAAACCTTAAGGATGTCATGAATCAAGAAACTTTGCAAACCATTAACCTACCTCTTCTTTATGAAAATTTGTGTTTGGACTTTTGAGAGAAACCTTTCCCTGGGTAATATCTATGGATTGTATGAGTCTATAAGAACAGACCTACCTTCTATACACTAAAATTATCTTACATTTCAGCAGCAGGAGAAATTGCACATGACTATATGGACACACTGTAGTATTTCTGCATAAATGGCAAACACATGTCATATATATTGATGTGTTCTTTCTGGTAAGAGACTATAATTTTTATGGAAAATGTGGTCAAAATTTTTTGTATACTGTCTTTGAGCCTCAAAACACCCAGGGTGCTTAACTTCAGAAGAGATTCCTAATTCTTCCTTTGGCATCTTTGCTCAGAATAAACAATAAGCTAGTTCTGGCTTAAAATCTTGCTATTTTTACATAATCTTTTAAACAGCATGTAGACAGATATATCACCTGTCATGACAAATTCAGGTCACTGTGGTATTTGTTATTAGTCTCACTATTTTATTTTATAATTTCAATTGTGTCTCTATGTTCAACAGTTTTAATTGCTTACATTTTATATTTTATGTCATTAAAATATCTTCTATAATAGGCAAATAGTTCATTAGATAGCACAGAGATGAATGATTTCTAAATTTAAAAATTAATGTAAAACACACTGATAAAAATATATTATTATTATCCTATATAATAAAAGCCTAATATGCTAAGTGTCCAACTGTTCATTTGACCATTCGACCAGTTGCTATGACCCACACTGACCATCAGGGGGAAGACGCTCCAACCAGTAGGTTAGCTTGCTGCTGGGGTCTGGTTGATTGGAACTGGGTGAGACGGGCCGGACACGCCCTGAAACCCTCCCGTGGCCCCTCCCTGGCCTCTAAAATATGTCTTCTAATTAATTTCCTTTCAATGTGCATGAATCCGTGCACTGGGCCTCTAGTATTTATAATAGTGAAAAATATAACATAATAATGTCTATTGGATACTTATCACACATAGTCCCTATGTGGTTTTCAATGTATGTACCCATTTCATCCTAACAGCACCCTATGATGTAGTTTTATTCTTATCTCATTTGGGTTGCATCTATCCTGTAGGAGATGCTGTTGGTGTCCCACTTTATTCTCTAGGGCAGCTGTTCTCAACCTGTGGGTCGCGACCCCTTTGGGGGTCAAACGACCCTTTCACAGGGGTCACCGAAGACCATCTGAAAACACATATATAATTACATATTGTTTTTTTGATTAATCACTATGCTTTAATTATGTTCAATTTGTAACAATGAAATTGGGGGTCACCACAACATGAGGAACTGTATTAAAGGGTCGCGGCATTAGGAAGGTTGAGAACCACTACTCTAGGGCCTTACCATGCAACGCATGGAGTTCTGACTTAATGCCACATTCTGCTTCTCTTTGTCCAATGGCTTTTTTAATAGCTGGTGCCAGGTCTGCCCCCTTACACAGCAGTCTGCAAGTACAGGAGAACTAGCTCAAACTATTACTCCCGCATCCACCATTGTTTCCTGGGATAATGTTTCAAATAAACTATTTGCACTCAAATCCTTATTTCAGGGATGGCTTCTGGGGGACCTGAACTAAGAGTCATCTGTACATTCACTTGTACATCTATGCACACATAAATATAAAACTGCCTTGAATTGGGGAGAGGAATATGATGTATGAATCTGGGACTGAGAAAGTACTGTCTCAGTCCTTGCATAATATAAATTATTGGGAAGAAAGTACAAGAAAGCAGAACGGATTTCATCTTCAGAAAAAGTACTAATAATATAGGTCCAAATAAAGAGAGGTAGCCACATAGAGAAAGCAGAGAAGGGGACAAGTGACCGCATTGCACAAAACCATGGCTGCCCCACAATACAGTCAACCCGCCCCCCCACCCAGAGTCAGAGGAATAGTAAAAATAATTGGCTACTTTCTGACTCCAAGTTTTCTCCCTTCATTTGGCAAAGTGATTCGGGGAGGCGATAGTAAATCATTTAAGTCTGATGCACTCAGATCTGAAAGGTTGGCAGCCTTCTTATTGTGGGGGGCTGGGTGGCAAGGGCTGGACTGGCTGGGTACTCTATTCACAAGTATATAAAAACACCCACACTCCAACCCATCCATATCGAGGCAGAGAGAAGTGGTATTGGTCTAGGAAAAGTGGTATGAAGACTGTTCTTTGCTTATTATTATTACAACTTTTTGTTATTATTATTGTTATGTCGCCCAGGTATTGGCATTTCTAAGAATTGTGATTGACAGTAAACTTGGATGAGAATGAAGTTTCCATCAGATCCCTAATTTACTTTGTTTAACTGTTAAAAATGTTTAATTTTTGGTCAATTTCACAATTTTCTGTAAATAATATTTTCCTCTTTGATACTTTTTCTATTTTATTATAATTTAAAATATTATTTTTACGGTGGTGGTGGCGGTGGTGGCGTGGGTGTGTCTGTATTTCAAAGTAAGCTACCGATATTATTTAATCTATGATTGCTTGAAACTAGGTATTTCTCATTTGGCAGCCTGTTCAGAACTGAATGGAAGCTGCGTGCTTCTCCATCAGAGTCATTACAGTACATGCTGTGAATGTGAACGTTCATTAGCATTTTATGGATCTATAATTTCTGCTTTAAAAAACAACAACTATGAAAAGCAATTACCCAGCATGATAAGAGCTCTGTTTTAAAGTCAACATCTTTCTCCAGTTTCCTTCCTTTTAGTCTACCTTCTCCATACCTCTGGATATTTGCTTTGAACCAAATAGAAAAATTGGATCATTCAAGATCTCTGACTGGGTCATTTGTACAGAGCTGGCTCCACTGTGACCAGAAGGGAAGATGGCTCAGGTGAAGCATCAGCTACGGCAGACCATCTGATGGCTTATTACGTGGCTGAAAGGAGATGGACAAGTGCTGCTCTCGGCGTAGAAAGTGGCCTCTCTGCCATTGGCTTGCTGTGTGACTTTGAGATACTCAAGTAGCCTCTCAGAGCTTTGTTTTATTGTCTTTCGATGGGATCGATACATTCTATCTTGCAGAGTGGTTGTGAATAGAAAAGAAGATGATGAATGGTAAAGAACTTTATACAGAGCTCAGAGTTGTACAAATACAAAGGTATTACTATCACGACTACTATAAGCAGGCATCGGTTTACAAATTGCTGCAATGTGTATTGCTGAATTTGGTTTTCAAAAATGTTACTGCTTTAGGCTTAAGGTGTTTACTTTATTTCTTGGGCCTCTCTTCCTTCCTAAACCCTTACCTTTTATTTAATTCTGTGCTTGTCTCAGTCCTCCTCTCCTGCCCTGAGCACATTATAAATCTTTTTTATTCCCATCACCCAAGGCCCCTAGAATAGGCTCCACGTGGGGAAGAAGACTATCTGTCATCTCATCTTTGAATACCCAGTATCTGAAGGGATAGAGTTGGGGGGTGCCTAACATGTAGGAGATAAGTAATAAATACATTATTACTTGATAACATAATAAAAATATTATTTGATAAATGACTACATAAAGGTATTGCCTAAGAAGAGTTCTAATACCAACTGGAAAGACAATATCTATTGTAATATATTTTTCTCAGCCCATGACATATTTAAAATTTATTTATGAAAATGATAATAGATTCTTAAGCAGACAGTAATGTTTTACCAAAATCCTGTTTTAAACATGTTATATACTCTTTGACACTTATATTACTTCCCTTTAACAGAGCACTCTCTACAAATTCACTGATCATTTTTTTCTCCATTGCTTTTGTTTCATTTTTTCTTTGCCCTGGAGATTGCTATTGTGCTGGATGCAAGCATATTCTAGAAGCTTCATTTAAAAATTAATAAATGCATTTAATTGGAAAAGAAGAACTGCTATATTTTTATGGGTGGGAAGAAACTTCCTCGCTAGCCTTTATCCTCAGATTCTTTTTCTTTAATGTCACTCTCTGTAGAATTGCTTGATCAACGAAAGCGTGTCTCCTGATGAAAACAGACTGTTCCTCAAAGAACAAATTAAGGACTTTCAGTCCTGGAGGTAAAACACTGTGAGCTCATCAGGCAGTGCTGTAAAACAAATGTGCTATGTGCCTGGCGACTCTGCCACACAATCAACAGGAAGCCTGAAACGCTGAGATGGGCTGATTTGCACATTTTCATCAGGTACTTGCTAATGCAATAAAAATAAGCCAATGGGATTTAAGACTTCTTGCCACGACATAGCCTCTTGGAATGTTTTACCAAAGTCTTTTAACAAATTATTATTTCTTTGGCATTAAATGATTATGTTGAATTTTTTTATTATTATTGATGTTTTTAGAGAGAGCAGGATGCGGGGGGGAGGGAGAGACAGACAGAGAGAGAGACAGAAGGAGAGAAGAACATCAATTTTGTTGCTCCACTTACTCATGCATTCATTGGTTGCTTCTTATATGTGCCCTGACCAGAGATCCAACCCACAACCTTGGCTTCTGAGGATGACACTCTAACCAACTGAGCTACCAGGCCAGGGCTATATCTTACATTTTGAAAAGCCATTTCAAATTCCAAATTCTATTTGAGGGTACAAGTGTAGTACAATAAGAATGCCCTCTCAAGGAGCAATGTGGTATAATTCGCAGAACGGAGGAACTGAAGACTCCTCTTAAGCCCCTATTATGTCTTTCTCTTGCTTCTCTCTCCTTTTCTTTGTCATTTTTCCCCACCACTTCTGTGTTCAGCCTTTTATCTCCCTTATTCTCTTTTTTCTTAGTCTCCAGTTCAAACTTTGTCCACAATGAATGCATTTTTATGGAAAAGATAGAAAGTAGCATAAGTACTGATTTCTTGGGAAGTCATTCTTATTCATTCAACAAATGCTTTATTTTTCAGCAACAGTTGTGTTGTAAGCACTCTGTTAGGCATAAACATGATTTTCAGTAAGCCAGAGTCCTTAAAAAGAATTATTTAAGTGACTGTCTCCCAAATAAAGCTCTGCTATTGTAGGTAAAAATTCATAATCCATACTTTTCATTAAATTCTATATGGTTATTTGAATGGTGAATGGTGGCTGGTTGTAGAGATGAAAGTTTATGAAATGTCCAGCTTTTTTATGAAACACTAGAGGCCTAGTGCATGGATTCGTGCACTGGTGGGGTGCCTCGGCCTGGCCTGTAGGGATCAGGCCGTAACTGGCTTTCCAACATCACCTGAGGGGTCCCAGATTGCTAGAGGGCACAGGCCAGGCCAAGGGACCCCACTGGTGCACTATTGGGGCCAGGGAGGAACTGCGTGAGGGCTTCAGGGTGTGTCCAGCCCATCTTGCCCAGTCCTGATCAGCAGGATCCCAGCAGCAAGCTAACCTATCGGTTGGAGCATCTGCCCCCTGGTGGTCAATGTGTGTCATAGCAAACCAGTCAAATGGTCAAAAGGTCAACAAATTGAATGGTTGCTTAGGCTTTTATATATATACTAGAGGCCTGGTGTACAAAAATTTGTGCACTGGCGGGGGGGGGGTGTCCCTCAGCCCCACTTGTGCCCTCTCACAGTCTGGGACCCCTCGGGAGATAACGACATGCTGCTTAGGCCTGCTCCTGGGTGGCAGAGGGCAGGCCCAAACCCTAGGTGTAGCCCCTGGTCGGGCTCAGAGCAGGGCCGATTGGGGAGTTGGGGCACCGCCCCCTGTCATGCACAGAGCAGGGCGCATTGGGAGGTTGCGATGCCACCCTCAGTCACGCTCAGTGTAGGGCCAATTGGGGGGTTGGAGCACCGCCCCCTGTCACACTCAAGGCAGGGTCGATGGGGAGGTTGTGGTGCCACCCCCTGTCACGCACAGAGCAGGGCCCATCACGGGGGTTGGGGCTCCGTATCCTGTCACACACAGAGCAGGGCCGATCAGGGGGTTGGGAAGCTCCCCCCTGTCATGCACAGAGCAGGGCTGATCAGGGGGTTGGGGAGCTCCCCCCTGACACACAGAGTAGGGCCGATAGGGGAGTTGGGACACCGCCCCCTATCAGGCACAGAGCAGGGCCGATCAGGGGGTTGGGGCACCTTGCCCTGTCACAAACAGAGCAGGGCGGATAGGGAGGTTGTGGCCCTGCCCCCTGTCACACACAGAGCCACAGGGCGATCAGGGGGTTTGGGCGCTGCCCCCGTCACGCTGCTCCAGGGGCCAGGAGGCCTCGCGGCTCCGCTGATCCCAGTGCTGGGAGGCCTCGTGGCTCTGCTTGACACCGGGGCACTGAGGCCTCGCTGCTCAGCTGATCCCGGTGCTGGGATGCATATTACCCTTTTACTAGGATAGAAGCCTGGCGCATGGGTGGGGGCCGGCTGGTTTGCCCTGAAGGGTGTCCTGGATCAGGGTGGGGGTCCCGCTTGGGTGCCTGGCCAGCCTGGATGAGGGGATGATGGCTGTTTGCAGCTGGTCACACCCCCTTCAAGGTGGGGTCCCCACTGGGGTGCCTGGCCAGTCTGGGTGAGGGGCTGAGGGCTATTTTCAGGCTGGCGGGTGACTGAAGCTCCCAACCTCTCCTTTTTTTCTTTTTTTTTTTTATTCTGGTATTTATTTACCTTCTATGGCTGTCACTGGAACTGAGAGCCGGCTTTAGCTCTGAGGCTCGGCTCCAGCTCTGAGACCTCAGCTGCTGAAAGCAGGTATCTGGTTTGTTTGGGTTCTATAATTGAAACTCTGTTGCAACTCCAGCTCGGCCGCCTGGCTGAAAGCATGGGGATTTTTAGCTTCTATATTTGCAACATTGTTTCTTAGACTGCAGCTCAGAGACCAGCAGCGGCAGGCGGGGAACCTTGGCTTCCTCCTTCACTGGAGCAAGCAAGCCTCCTCTTCGCTTCAGCTGTCTGGCTGCTGGTCGCCATCTTGGGTGGCAGTTAATTTACATATCACCCTGATTAGCCAATGGGAAGCGTGTCGGAGGTACGGTTAATTACCATGTTTGTCTATTATTAGATAGGATAGATGGATCAGAGAATTTAACAATTGATGACTAATTTATCTGAATCAGCATTAACATATTCTCAATTTTACACCTCAGTTTAGGTCTTTACTAATGATGTAGTCTATCTAGATGTTTTAAACAGACTCAAATGTGTTATTAATTTGTGAATCAGTGTTGTATATAAGACCTTCACATGATTTCCTTGTGTATATTTTGGACTTGACAAGACATCATACACTGTAAATCTCAGCCACAATACTGAAAAGATATATACTATTTCTACAGTCAGCTCATAGTGAACAAGTGTCATCTCTGTGCTCCTCCCGGTATTTCTATCACTCAGCACGCTGGGTGGAACCCCTGGGAGTGCAATGCTATACATTCACCTACCAGGGGCCAATCTGAAAAATAAGCTCTTATTTTAGACCAGGTCTTGGAACAAAGTAATTTATTCATAACTGAAATTATGCATTCAATTGTGTTATGAGTTGAATTGTGTCTCCACCCTCCCTCCTCCCCCACACACACCTAAATGCATATGTTGAAGGTCCCATCCCTAGAGCTTCAGAATGTGACCTTGTTTGAAAATAGGGTCTTTGCAGATATAATGAGCTAAGATGAAGTCATACTATAATCAGGTATGCTTCTAATCCAATACGGTTGTTATTCTTATGAAAAGGAGAAATTTGAACACAGACAAACACTCGGACAGGAGAAAGCTAAGTAAAGATTGGAGCCATGCTGCCGCAAGACGAAGAACTATCAGAAGTCAGAAGAGGCCGGGAACAGATCCTTCCCTGGAGCTTTCAGAGACCAGGCTTGGCCCCTGTTAACACATTGGTCTCAGCCTGCTGCCTCCAGGTCTGCCAGACAATACATTTTTGTTGTTTAAGCCACTTAGTTTGTGATACTTGTTATGGCAGCCATGGGAAACTAACACAGTCAATATGTGAGTTACCTATTTTGTTAAGTGAAAAAGGTAAGATGATACAGTGAGAAGTATGCAGTGCCCTTCACCAACTACCAAATCAGGAAGTTTCCATGCTTTTATATCCTCTCAGAACTGCTGGGAGACAGGGATGAGCCAAGGATTTGAAACTACTAATTTAAGAATATAAATCGGGGTGCGAACATTGGCTGCCTTGAGGGAATTTAAATTGATAATGTATCTGCAGCAGATGAAGGTGATAAAAGCATTCTAGGTGGGTCTCTAAGCCTGAGACCCAAATCCCTCGGCAGAGTTGATGAATACCCCCGGAATCCTTGAGTGTTCTCACCTCCATCTATGCTGCAGAGGTGGCTATAAGATAAGTAAAATCTCAAGCAGCCAGGTCCTTATTGATTATGCATCAGCGGAGGCTGCAAGATGTTTCTTGTTCTCCCAAGTGGATTGTGAGAGCCTCATTGTGACAACATGCCAGTGCACAGCTAAATGAATGAAGCTTTTTAAAAAGTTGACAATACAAAAAAGAGATGCAGTGCCACATTTAAGGTTCTGAGAACACATCTTTGAAACTAAATACAACAAAAACCTAAGTCACCCACATCCTCTACTGTGCAGGGAAACAATATGCAAGCAACTACAGGACCTTAAAAAACGACAATAGAGAATGAAAGAGCAAAACAGAGGAAATTGTGGAAATTTAATGAGTGACTTTAATAAAAGTATTGCTATGTGGGAAGAAAATCTGACATTTTCAGATTTTAGCTACAGTATCAAATTGATCTTGGAACATGTATGTATAGGATTAATGAAATCAAAATGTCTTCAATCTTAAATGTGCCAGTTGTTTTCCCAAGCACTTAATTTATTATATAATTTAATATTTACATATTCCTTTCTAATTGGATTCTCTTATTATTTCATTTTACAGATAGGTAATCTGAAGCCTAGAGAAGTTTAGTATCATCCCCAGGACTAAAGAGCTAAGTAGCTGGAGGTTAGGTATGACCCCCCCTAACTAGCGCTCTGTACTATAGCTCTGAGGCAACAGAATGTCCCTATCAAAACTGGTCATTCTTAAATAAAAAAGGACAATATATGTAGTATTTATAGTAGTTTCCTTAGCCCTACCAAACTGATGAAGCACTATAATAGTGGTGTACTTAAGAATTTACATTTTTTTTTTTTACCTAAAATCACCCAAGGGCCAAAGGCTTGATCTCTACCTGACACAATTAGGAGAACATCTGTCTTAACATTTTTATTCAAAACCATTGGGAAAAAAAAAAACAGGAAAATTTCCCAATCCGTAGGAGTTAGTGACTATGGAGAGTTCTGTGGAAACATCTTGTAATGCAGGTAAGAGCGTTGGCTTTCCTGTCTCTTTGGGAGGGGAAAGTAAGATCTGAGATTAGTTGCTGTGAATCATTTTTATGTATATCTAATGAAGCTTTATTTTTCAGTTGCCAAAAACTAAATGGTCTTACTGGGGGACTGTTGCCAAGTTGGACACCTGTCATAGTTTTGCTTTCCTTGGTATTATTAGACACTGTGCTATAACCAATCTGTTTCCACAGTGCCTACAGCAAACCATTTTGCTAAGATCCCTGGTCTTAATAACCTGTATATAGCCTTATTTTTCCTTATTTTAAGGGGTGGAGGGAATATCATTTTTTTAAAAATGGGAAGCTGATGTTAGCATTTTGAATTGATTCTTTATCTTTAAAAAATGTGTCTTCTCAAAAAATGCCCTCAAAAACAAGTAGAAATGAAAAAAGACAAAAAGTAGAAATGAAAGCATGGAGGAAATCCAAACATATGTCCAGAGACAGGAAGTTAGAAAGTCAAGTATTTTTCACTTCACTCATTCATGGGTCACCTTGAAGGTCTTTGCTATATCTGCATACCCCAAATATTATTGTTTACTGTGTATTTTATTTATATTAATTATTTATTTCCCTTCAACATCTAAGCAACAATATTTTTTAAATTCGTAGGTTTTTATATATGTTACAGACATTAAACAGATTGCTATTAAAACAAAACAGGTTCAACGCTGTACCACTTAATGTCATTTGCATCACTATTTTAACTCACTGCAAAATGTGTGGGCTTAAAGCTGCCAACAATAGCTGGCCTCCTGCTCCTACCCAGTCAGAAGATTGGAAAACAAGTTAAAATAAGAACTTATTCCAGAACTCACATCTCCCAACTGCTTGTTCAGTTATTTCTATACTCTGTGAGTCTCATGCAATCTCAGGAGTTTTTCCCCCCAACAATCTAAGGAAATTAAGCCTGGATTCTCACTTCCCTGCATGTCTCTACCTTCCCTTGTGGCAATCTTTACAGGAGACTGTCTCTGGATCCCCTATCGCCACCATTGCTGCTTTCTCTACCAGCCCCTCCTGAGAGAGACGTCCTGCAGGTTAAATGATGTTCCCTCTCCATTCCCCAGGAACAATTTCTCCCACGTGACTATCAGTGTGTTCCATTGATACTATCTACGCATACTATCAACGCAGCTCTGCAACAGACATACTGAAGCTTTTTTGCCTGGTTGAAACCACGTCCTAACCAAGTAGTATGGTATCATCGTTCTTTGAGTCAAAGTTATTGTTCTTTTGGTCAACTTCTTTACAGATCTAATTTTTGCCACCAAAGTCTCTGTTGGGCAATGGTTTTTCATGGTAAAGTAGATGGGCTATTCAGTTTTACAGGTCTAGGTTCAAATCCAAATTTCTCACAATTTCAATGAACAAGTGGAAAGTCATTACAATAATAACACAATAAGTCTATAAGAACAAAAGACTGGACAGCAGAAAAGTTGTCAGGCAGAAGGATGAGTGGAAACTGATCTGGTAGAACACACGAAAAATAGATACACAAGTTAATAAGAAAGGAAGCCAAGAATCCAACAGATTTGTGATATAAAATCCTGGAGAGAGAGAGAGACTAAGGAATTGAGAGTCCTGGTAAAGATGGGCCTAGGACACAATGATTGAATGAGAGTCTGAGTACTAGTAAGTAGCCACTAGACTCCCACATCTCTGCCCACTTTTTCTACATTTGAGAAACCGCATTGGCCTATCATCTCACCCCAGTTACAGAAGAAGCCTGAGCAAGCAGAACTGAAACCAGAAAGATGACAGGAAGATCCACCTACTGAGTGGCCACCTGTCCTCCCTCATGTTTGACTTGTACCTCCCAGGCGGGGGATTGGAAGAGTCCTTTCTGGGAAACTGACCATCCCAACAAATGGGGTGCCAAGGCTGAAACCAACCAGTCCAGTCCCCATACAATGAAGCCCACAAGGTGAAAAGTCGTCTGGGAAAGCAGAGAATCCAATTATGCTTTACAGACCCTCAAGCTTAAATCTGAGCAGACAGTAAGTATGGCCAGGCATTTGGTGGAGGCCTCTAACATAAAAGATCAAGACCAAACAGACAAACAAATACAAGCAGCTGGAGAAAACATTAAAGTATTAAAGAAAACTATAACTAATATCCTCAGAGAAATAAGATAGTGTATTGTTAAAATAAGACTAGGATGCTATTGTTAGAAAAGCAACCTTTAAAGTCCATGAGTGTGCCCAGGGAATTAAAAAAAAAGTAACAGCAGAAAATGAAAAAAGTTAATAGAAGCGCTGAGACATAAGTTGAGGATAAGAGTCAGAGACTACTATCTCTAGCTAAAAAAGAATAGGAGAGAAGAGATAAGAAAACTGTATTATTATGACTCTACAAATGAGTGCTAAAGGATCAGGTAATAGGGCTGTGGACTGTGATGGGAGAGGGGCCAAGTTGAAAACGTAGATAGGCTAGCCAGGGCACCACAATGAGATATCACTTCACATCTGTTAGAATGGCTATTATAAAAAAGATAAGATATTACAAGTGTTGGTGAGGATTGGAGAAAAGGGGACCCTTGGCACTGTTGGTTGGAATGTAAATTGGTGCAGCCACTATGGAAAACAGTATAGAGGTTTCTCAAAAAATGAACTATAAAACTACCATATGATCCAGCAATCCAACTTCTACATATGTACCTAAAGTAAATAAAATCGGGATCTTGAAGAGATTTCTGCATTCCCATGTTTATCACAGCATTATTTTTAATAGCCAATATATGGAAATATCCACGAGTAGATGAATGAATAAAGGAGTGATCAAGAAATGAGAAAGAAGGCAATCCTGCCATTTGCAACAGCATGAATAAATTTTGAGGACATTATACTTAGTGAAATAAATCAGACAGTGAAAGATAAGTATTGTATATCACATATATGGAATCTAAAAAACTGAACTCATTGCCCTAGCCAGTTTGGCTCAGTGGACAGAGCAATGGCCTGTGGACTGAAGGGTCCCCAGTTAGATTCCTGTTAAGGGCACATGCCTGGGTTGTGGGCTTGATCCCCAGTAAGGAGTGTGCAGGAGGCAGCCGATCAACGATTCCTTCTCATCGTTGATATTTCTCTCTTTCCCTCTCCCTTCCTCTCTGAAATCAATAAAAATATATCAAAAAAACAAACAACTGAACTCATAGAAACAGAGAGTAGAATGGTTGTTACCAGGGACTAGGGAGTTTAGGGGGGAGGAAATGGGAAAATTTTTGTGCAAGGGTGCAAAATTCCAGTTGTGAAAGAAACATGTTCTGAGGATCTAATGTACAGCATGGTGATTATAATTAATAATACTGTATCATATACTTGAAAGTTGCTAAGAGAGTAGAACTTTGTGGTTCTCACCCCCCCCAAAAAAGGAATGGTAATTGTCTATATATATAAAAACCTAATATTCAAAGTGTCCCCTTGGGAATTCGACTGGGAGACCAGGAGTTCGATGGCTCGCTATGACATGCACTGACCACCAGGGGGCGTTGCAAAACGAAGGAAGGCCAGGCCGGCAGCCAGAAGGCCCTGATCGCAGGACAGGTCTAGGGACCCTACCCATGCATGAATTTCATGCACAGGGCCTCTAGTATGATATAATAGAGGTATTAACTAGGGCTATGGTGGTAGGCATTTTGCAGTATATAAATGAATCAAATCAACATGTAGAACTAAAAGTAATACAATATGTTAATTATATCTCAACAAAACTGGAAAGAAATAAACCTTGAAATTATAGGGACTTGCTCTAGCTGATTTGGCTCAGTGGATAGAGCATCAGCCTGCAGACTGAAGGGTCCTGGGTTCGATTCCAGGCAAGGGCACATGCCCGGGTTGTTGGCTTGATCCCTAGTAGGGGGCGTGCAGGAGGCAGCCAATCAATGATTCTCTCTCATCATTGATGTTTCTACTGCTCTCTCCCTCTCACTTCCTCTCTGAAATCAATAAAATTATATTTAAAATAAAAGAAGTTGCAGGGACTTAACAAATACTTTTTTTTCTTTTGAATTCTGACGCTATTGGTAAGATTCTTCAAAGCAGTTTTTTCCACCTAGCTTTTCAGGAATCCCATTTCCTACAACTAGTGATGCGTCCAGTTCAACAAGTGTCTTCTAGGGTAGCTTACACAGGGGATGAGAAATTTTGACAATTAAAACTATAGTCACCAGATAAAATACAACACCCAGTTAATTTTGAATTTCAGATTAATAATGAGTATTTTCTTAGTATTGGTTTGGCCCAAATATCGTATGGCACATACCTAAAAATGTTTGCTGTCTACCTAAAATTAAAATTTAACTGGGTGTCCTGTATTTCGATTGCTAAATCTGGGAATCCTAAATCTAACCTGCGTTTAGGTATCGAAGTGTAGAAGTGGAAGGTCTCTTTTCTGCTCAGTATCCATTGTCTAGAACTAGTGATCTTAATCCAAGTCCAAAGAAGGTTGGGAAATTTGGAAAAACACATGGATTATTTGTGAGTCTCTTTGTATTTGCTTCATAGTTTTAGGCATAAATTACAGGAGTTTTAAAGTGAAAGAAGTGCCTGACAACATTTAGCCAAGTTTCTTGTTTTACTGATGAGGGAACTAAACCCAGAGAGGTGCATGAATGCGTCCATTTTATATTGCTACTTAGTGACGGGTAAGAATCCTGGGTAAACTGAGTCACAGTCTAGGATTTTTCCCCCTTATACAGAATGGTCTGTCCAGACCTTCTTTGAGATAAACATAGAGCTCATTTCCATAATAATTGTTTAAATCAGACACATCTGTGGGCAACCTTCTCATACTTTGTTTTTCCTTGTAATTGAAAAGCCTAACATGATGCCTATAGAAACTTGCTCTGATGTAGAGTTCAGTTCATATTAAAACATTCAACTTTTTTCCTTTTTCCCCTTTCCTCTTTTTCTAGTAAATCAGAGTTCCAGCTACAATACATTAAGTGATGGATTCTAATCAGCGGCGAGAGATGGTCTGAGGTCTGCTTCAGTGAGTGAGAAGCTGGCACTAAAGGCATTTAAGCATCTTCTAGCCATTTCACCCAGTTGATTGTAATGATTGTTGATTGTAATGATTTTTGAGTCATTCTATATTAGGGGAAATGTCAAAGTCTGTATTGTCCAAGAACTCAGGCATTTGAAAAAAAGAGTGTATGGGATGTGGAAGTGGAGAAGAAACCACTAGTTGTGGACAGTAGCTAATCTAATAGCTGCATTTTTTTTCTTTGATAGATTGAAGTGGCTCTTTATCACTGCCAACTACTCCCCACTCTCTAGCCTCCCTTCCTTTTCCTCTCCCCACATCATCACTTCATGTTGATGATTCCCGCGGCAGGGCTTTATTTGTGAAGGGCTTTATCATTTGTACTAGCAGAAAGGGTCACCATTTGCAACACTTCCAAAGTAGAACATCCCCTTATTGGTGTCATGCAAATTGTTTTTCACTCTTATTGTAAAAGTTAAGTGCTATCAAAACACATCGCAGGTAACCACAGTAGAAAATGCATCTTGTATCTATTTCTATGCATGTGTATATCTAAAGAAAGTTTCTTAAAATAGTACCTTTGCCATGGATAATAGTGACATTATCTTTTCTATGATTTTATTCTTTTATATTTTACTGGGGGCCCAGTGCACGAATTTGTGCACCTTGAAAGGAACTGTGGGACAAGAGGCTGTGGTGGGCAAAGGGGCGGGTCTCAGCCCATCCTCTACGTCCCTGCCTGGTCCCTCTGCCTCCCTCTCTGCCTGCAGCCCCGCTCCCGCTGCTGCAGCTCCCACAGTGCTGACGGCGCCAGCACCGCTCACACCTGCTGACTACGTGGAGCGATTGGGGCCAGAGTCAGCAGCAGGTGTGAGCAGCAGCACTGGTGCCAGCTGTGGGTACAAGCAGGGCCATTGCCGGCAGCAGGTGCGAGAGGCGGCTGCTGGCCCCGGTCGCCCCTTAGGAGCAGGGGGAGGTGGAGAAGCCTTGAGGGGCAATTGGGGCCAGCAGCCACCTCTTGCACCCACTGACGGCACCGATCAATAGGGGCTGGTGCTGGGTGCCAGCAGTGGGTGCGAGCAGGGCCGGTGCTGGCAGCAGGTGAGAGTGTCGGGCGGGACCACTGCGTGTGGAGCAAAGAATTTTCAGTAACCACCAGAGGCTCACCCCGATGACAGTGACCAGTGCCCCGCCTTGGTCTGGCGCCCCCACTCACCTGCTCCACCATCCGGCCGTGGCAGAAGTCCACCATGTTCCACGCTCTGCCACCTGCTGCCTATGCCTGTCATGTTCTGCGTGTGGCCTCTGGTGGTCAGTGCACATCAGAGCAACCGGCTGTTCAGATGTTCAGTTGTTCCGCCATTCGGTCTATTTACATATTAGCGTTTTATATTTATAGATGTTCTATTCCATTAAAAAGGCTTCTAATATATTACATTAATCTAATGACTCAATGAAGGCCTTAACTCATATTTTCTAAAACACTGATATAGGCATGCTTCCCTAACTGCCCTCCAGACTACTCTGAAAATTGTGTTTGGCCAATATTACTTGGGTTGGAGTTGAGGTTCTATGAGTTCTCCTTGCATACTTAAAAATATTATAATAAATTTACTTGTGGATAGGGTAAGCATCAATGGTTCTAGAGTTGCACCTTATTTTTTTCAGTTTTCATTTTCACATCTTTCCATATGTATTTAACTCTATAACATACTTTTCATCTTAGATGATATAAAATAATTTTAGTTTCTTTACATAGCATATTTCTAGGAACCTATTTTGATAATAATGATAAGCATTGAAAAAAGTTATTTTGGTCTTGATATATATTCTTTTTTATTTATCCAATCTTTCTAAAAAGTATTTTAAATTTTTGATCTGTATGAACATTCAAACATATAATACATTGTGTATATGCATATATTTGTATTTATTATATATCTCAAAATAAAAATTTAATGGTTTAACAAATGTAATTAATCTAGTTTTATAAAACATATACAGCATTAAGAATGAGGTTATCCTAGGAGAGGTGATAAACCCAGGAACTGGTTTAAAATGCATAAGGTGTATGTTGTACAGCAGTACATTTATTTCAGGGAAACAACACAAGTGGGCCTACCTCTTTCAACAGCTAATGGGATGCTATGACATGGCATTGCTTGTTTTTCTTTCTTATGATTTTTTGGGCATTTTGGTTCTGACTTTCTTAGCATAGTAAGCTCTTGATTTCTTATACTTTTTTATACTAGTGCTCTAAATTCATACCCATGGTAGAGCAGTCAATAGAAATATTTGCATAGAACAAAGGTCACTGATATATACAAGCTGTCCCCCCAAAATGTATACATACTTGGATAGCTGATAGCTCAATTTTGAAAATGAAATGCATTTTAATAAACACTGCCTTTATAATGATTCAAAGTGTGTGTGTACATTTTGGGGGAACACCCTATATACAGTTTTCATCACAGAGGACAAAGATGCATTGCAGGATAGGGCAGAATGGTAACTTCCTTCTGCATGAAATACCTCCTGACTCCAAACACTCAGAGTTGTGGGGGATGTGATGCTACTTGGGCTCCTGGAGGGTTAGCTTCTGGAGCACCGGGAGTCCCACATTCCTAGGGCTGATGGCTGAGCTCAGGGAGCTTTAAAGGCTAATAGGAGGGAGGAGAGCGGTCTGGGTAGAAAAGCCCAATCACATAATGAGTGAGGATGCAAAGAGAAATTTGAGGTAAAGGAATCGTAAAGGCTGAAGGCTCAGTTTTATAGGGATACGTGCATTCACCAATGAAGACTGTGATTTTTTTAGTCAATGCAAACCCATCAGTACCCGAAAGCTGGGAACAGCTGGGGAAACTGGCTAGTAAGAGGACACCAGCAGGATTATGAGTGTGTCCTCTGCCAAAGAGGACACATCTGTGACCACTCAACATACTAGGGTTTAGAGAACCACACTCTTCTTCAGTGGAAAGCACGCACGGGGATGTAAAAAATCAGAGCCACGTTGTCAAGCCCTGCCTACTGGAACCTTCCTCACCTCTGGGCGAGTCTCGGACTTCTCTCTCACCGAAGAGCCACTGAACTCTGCAGGTTCTGGAAAACTCAGATTTCAAACTAAAACTACTGATTCAGTTTTAGAAAGAAACGAAATTGAGATACAGAGAGGCAAAATGCACCACACCCACACACAGGTAGTGCAGAAATGGGGCCGGCCAGCATTCACCCGTACACTGGGAGCAGCTGTGTGGCATGAATGAGAAAATAGCACACATTATTTCTATCCTATTTTCTGATGTTCATGACATTGGCCATCTAATTTCTATTGATCCTACATCTCACATGTAATGATCAAAAGAATGTAAGAAATATTTAATGTGGCCGGGGAAGACAAAGCCCTGGACCGAAGGCTTCCTAAGAGAGTGGCTGCATGGTCTGCCCGCTTTGGGGTCAGGGCCACATGGGGACTGAAGAGAGAGGGCAGAGCAGAAGCACAGGAGATGCTGGGGAAGCCAGAGGCAACCGCCCAGTGTTGGTGCAGCGTGCAGTACTCCTGTGCTCCTGTAGTTCTCCATCCCAGAAGCGTTATGCTCAGGTAGTGCATGAAGTCTATTTGACCTGCTCTCTTTTCTCACTTTCTACCCTCTTTACTGTCTCTAACACTTATTTTCATTTTCCTCTCCTCCCTCAGCCTTTTATTTTTTTAATATATATTTTTATTGTTTTCAGAGAGGCAGGGAGAGGGAGAAAGAGATAGAAACATCAAAGATGAGAGAGAATCATTGATCAGCTGCCTCCTGCACACCCCACTCCTGCACAACCCAGGCATGTGCCCTGACTGGGAATCGAACCACGACCTCCTGGTTCATAGGTCGACGCTCAACCACTGAGCCATGCCAGCCAGGCCCTCAGCCTTTTCTAACTGCTCTCCCTTCTTCAGTCCCTCTTACTTCTCTATCTCCTTTCCTTCCCTCCTTTCCTTCCTTCTTTTCTCTCATTACCAAATGAGTTTTATAAAAATTTACACTGATTTACACTCACTCCAGCACTGACAAGCTTATACCTGTTTCCTTATAGTATTCTCATAAAAACTAGTCATTGTAAAAAATGCTTACTCTTTCCCAATGTGTAAGGAGAACAGTAATCTCTTGTGTTAAAATGTATTCAGTGCATTCCTTTTTTTATATATTGGACATCATACACCAATGAGGAATAAGTAGAATAACAGCTCTACCTTTGTACTTGGTGATTTTGATTATTATCGCTTTAAAACAATACTGCAAAGATTCTCTCTTTTATATAAGTGAGAAATGAGACTCCAAAAGATTAAATAACTTTGCTGCAAAACATACCACTGGTAAAGTACAGGTCTGTGATCAAATGGCATAGATTTATTTTATGAAAATTAGGTGTAGACTGTTTTGTTAGGGGCAGATAATGCAAATGAGCCCCAGCCTAGCATTCAAGGAATGTGAAAAAATGTATCTTACATAATCATCCAACATGGTGATTTATGCCACATACATGAAAGTGTCACTTCCTATGCATAAGGCATTGCAGGTAAATAGAAAACAAAATTTTTTCTCTCTCAAGAACTTACAATATACAGGGGTGGGCAAAAGTAGGGTTACAGTCATTTGTATGGAAAATAGCACAATAATTACTAAACAACAATAGAAGAATAAATTCTGTGTCTCACACACTCACAACTATAAACTTACTTTTGCCCGCCCTGTGTTAAAGAAGATGAGTAATAAATACAAGTAATTATCATCCAAGGAGGTTGGATGTCATAAAACAAAGTGAGGGGAGTGGAAGGATAACAGCTGCTCAGGAAAGAGTGTTCCTGGGTCTGAGATCCTGTAGGTGGACAAGATCCAAAACATGCAGGAGGCCGGCCATGGCCACACCCATATGGATAAAGGAGGAATGCGAATAGGTTTGTTAACACTGAGGAGCCGTGCAGCTAGGGCATGACAAGGTTATAAATGTGCCGTTTCCGAGTGTTTCAGACACTGGGGATGACTGGAAGTGAAAAGTCAAAGATGCGCATCAGTGACTGAGTTTGTGCATGTTGAGAGAATGACCTGGAGGTTGGTGGATAATAGAGTTGAGATTAAAGAGGAAGGGAAAAAAATTGGGAAAATTCTGTTTCTCTAGTTTTGTAATAGATTTGAACACAGCAAATACTAATTTGTTTTCATGATCTATGGACAGTATCTGGATTAATTCATGTGTACAATAGCTAGCAGGTTGTTGTGCGCTCTCAGGGAAGTTGATGTGCGTGCATTGATGTGAAAAAGGGAATGAGGAAGAGAAGAAATCAGTAAGAGAATCCTGGGTTGGCAGTAGGGAGATAGAGGAGTGGACCCAGAAATGTCTTCTTTGTGTCCTTCTCCAACCTAAGGAGTATTTATGGCCTAGAGAATGAGGAGCTGCAGACAGAAACTAAAGATCTTCTCAAAGAGGCCTCTGTGAGGCAAAGAGCACCCACAGGACTATTTAAAGATCCCAGGAACTAAGCAATCACACAATAGGAATATGGAAGTCTTCCTTTTGTCCATGCAGTACATGGCATACCTGCAGGGGTGGCAAGTTCTATTGCTGTCCTATTCAGTAGGCAATTGCAACATGTGACTCTTTAGATTTAAAATAATTAAAAGTAAATAATAAAATTAAATAATTGACATTATTTGTATATTATAAGTTACATAAAATAATGATATAAAAAGAATATATAATATAATATATGCGGGTCCTTAGTCACCCTAACCATATTTGTGCTCGATAGCCACTTGCAGCTAATGGCTATTGTATTGAAAAGTGTAAAGTGTAAATATAAAGCATTCTCAGAATCATAGAAAGTCGTATTGGCTAGCAATAGAATTTGACCATGGGGTTGAGCAGAACAAGGACTGTAATGCTGGGTAGGAGATTGAAAGGCTAACAGACATGGTGGTGCAGCAGGGAAGCCTGAAAGGATACGCCTTGAAGAATCCCAAGACCACGTTAAAGCACTTTCAGAGAGAGAGCCCCACGGAAGCAGGTGAGTAAAAGAGACAATAACAGTTATGTCATTGCTTTGCTGTTCATGTGCCCCCCGTTGTATAATTGTAAACCTTGGGTTCTGTGAGTAACAGTTGATTAAATTATCATATCTTACATCAAGAATGTACAGATAAAAATAAATGTACTAAGCCTGGGTCCTCAACAATGGCTACTATGACAATGACTGCTAGCAGCTAACATATATCGGACATGTACTACAAGGTAGGCACGGTTCTAAGTGCTTTGCATATGCTCATTTAATCCTCATGGCAGCTGTAGGTGGTTGATACCATAGGTATCCACATTCTCAGGTAAGGAAACCAAAGAAAGGAACATAATACAGGCTGTTTGACTCCAAGGCTCATTCTCTTAGTCGCAATAAAAACTGAAATAACTAATTCTTGGTATCATAATGGCAGAGGTAAAGACATATTCTGAAATGAGTGAGAACAAACCAATAGGCAGTTATTAGTGCTGAGATACATTTGATTCATGGTCTGGTTAAAGCCAGAATAAAATAAACTATTAAAAAGTAACAGAAACCCTGGCTGGGTGGCTCAGTTGGTTGGAGCATCGACCCATACACCAAAAGGTTTCAGTTTTGATTCCCAGTCAGGGCATATACCTAGACTGTGGGTTTAACTCCTGCTTGGGGCCTGAACCAAGGGCAACCAACTGATGTTTCTCTCTCACATTGATGTTTCTCCCTCTCTCTCTCTCTCCCTTCCTCTCTCTAAAATCAATAAAAAACATATCCTTGGGTGAGGATTCAAAAAAAAAGTAACAGAAGACATAAGGTCAAAGTCAGAAAAGCATAATGAAAGAAAAAAAAACTATTTCACACAGATGTAACTCTAAGCCAGTGAGTACACAATGCAGACAAGAATATAAGGGATGACCTTCAATATGAAGTTTCTGTAATTATCTATCACAGTGATAGCAAAGAAATTGTAATTTCCCAGACCAACTCTGATTGACTGTAGTATTGGATGGAACTGTGTTGAGAAGGATTCTGAGACTGAACAGGAATGCATGCAATAATTCATTATTGCATCATGGTTAGGAAGGTGGATAATCAGCATATGTACCAAGTATCTGTCATCCCTGATTTTGGAAAATATGAAGGATGAAGTTCTGGGCTAGAAGAAAAGCTTTTATGAAAGAGTAATTAGTTAGCATCCATGTGCCTAATTTGAATATTAAAAATGACCAATTTTGCGGAAACAATGTACATTATTATGACTAGAAAATAATACCATAGTCAACATTCAAAGTAAAAGGTACACATAAAGGCAACAATCCCATTGCCTCTATCAATTTAGAAACTGATCTGTCATAGAGTTAGACAATTTCAAATATATTTAAGTCCTATTATTTTCACGAGTATTTGAAGTGGGCACTACACTCTTCTGTGGGGTGGTGACGGGTTGTAGGAACTGGAAAGATCCCAGCTCACGGTGTACGTCAGTGAACCGAGATGTAGACAGCCCTTGATATGGCCCTTTTGTTCCCATCGACACTCAGACCCTTTTCACGCTATCAGTGATGAGTGCTTATTTGGGAGGTGGAGTGAACACTGAGGTAAAGTGAAAGGCACTATTTCTTCACTTCACTCTGCCATCATAGAGGACTCAGCCCTTGTAAGGCCCTTTACTACCCACTCATAACTCTTCTTTTTAGCATCAGCTGATAATTTTTATCTAGTGCCGTTGTAGAGAGCAGTGAAGCATCATGCTACTCAACAATGAGAGTTACTCAGTAGAGATAAAAAAGGTTGATTAGATTTTGTTCATTCTCTTATCCTGACTGTGAAAAATGTAACACTTGAGAGGTCAAAATTATTATATGAAGAGCAACACGCCTCTCTCTTCTCTTAGAACATGTGTGGGAGGAGCCTTTTGCACTCTCATGTTACTTCAATACCGAATCTTTCTATAGCACGAGTCATCATGGGTATGAGTCCTTTGTGGATCAGTTTATGAATTGTTTTGTTGTTGAGAAACAAGTTTACATTGGCTAGGCTCCCTCAATATCAACACATATTTGCTGAATGGAGTTAAAGGTATCCTTTATACTTTCACACATATGTTACCCGTACCATAGTAAGCAATACACCGAGCTCCTATTGCCTGGAGAACATGAATTGTGTTACACAGAACGTGTCATGACTATAACGGAAGATCAGTTTTTATTTGGGGGTAAGCAGGAAGAGTTTTGTTGCCTACAAAGATCATGACGACTCCTCTCAGATACCGAAACAAAACAAACATTACACAAGTCACTACAGAGAACAGTGGTTTTGCATCATGACCTAGACATTCTCAACGCTAACAAAGACAGGCTCAAATTTGAAAGACTGCCCTTTAATGAAGTTGTTGAGCAAGAGCTAAGACTGTTTAAGGGTCCTGCGGCAGAACATATATCCAGGCACAGAAGCGATGGTTTGGGACCAGAGGGACCCAGAACAGCTGTTGAGGAAGATCAAGACAAAAGCCATCTAGCCACACTGCTTAAGGATTGTCATAAATTCCTAGTGAGGAGAAGTGCAATAATTAAAAAAACACACAATTTACTATATGTCTCTTAATGTATTCTTTATATGTGCACAGTAAAGTATATATAGTTAAAAAAACAACAACAACAAGAAACCAAGACCCAGCTCAGGAATCAATCTGTGCAGCTCACATAGATTTTAATTAAGCTGGTCTTAAATAGTTTTGAATGTTGTGAAAAGATATTTTTACTGGTTTTGCTCTGAGGTTTTACATTTTTAAAAGAATTATGAACAAAGTTAACACTCAGTGATACATCATTATAAAGACACAAACCACAAATCACATAAATAAATATACACATGCACAAGTTTATAATAGGTTACAGTGAATAACACACTATGTAATGCCTACCGTTAATTTTGCAGTAAGGTTAAGGCAATGCTATCATCAGCGATAAAGGCAGGCAAACAGAGATTCTTGACACAGTCAGAAGTAAGCATTAATAATGCCTCCCTTTTATGTCTTAATTGGGTGTGATTTGCCTCTGATAGCACCTTTCATTATCGGTACAGCGGGGCATCTATCTGTTCCCTCTGAGGTGTCCATTGTTCTAATTATTCTGCATGCTGGCCATTTTCAATGCATGCTAAATAATACCAGTAATGTATATTTAAGCAACAGGCTTGGATATATTATAGATACTATGTCAGCCTGGGATTGCTCTTTCACTCTTCAGACTGGAGAAAGCTGTGTGGCTATTTTGCCCTGATAGGCATTTATATTGATTGGAGGGAAAAAAGAAAGTCCTCATTACAGGGCTGCTAGCAGTGTAATTACAGAGTGGCACCCGTGCTGGGGTGTGTTAGGAGCCACGCTCCGCTTTAACACTATGTAGAATGCAGTATCAGTAGCTCAGCGGAATACTTTCTTTGTACTGGTAATTGCGTACAATTAGACCAGGGTAGCGGGGTCTTTTGCCTTCTACCTATCGTCAGCCTGACATTAGGATATTGGGTATTAGATTTACATGCAATCCTTAAAATTATTTAATTGTGAAAATCCACATATTAGGATTTGCTTCTTTTTAGACCTTTGACCTCATGGTTAAAGGCCTGATTTTGAAGTCCGGCTCTGCCACTCACTAGTTCCATGAGTGTACGGAAATGTATTAGTCTTTGCAAGCCTCAGTTGTCTTTTTTGCTGAAAAGTCAGGGTAATAATAGCAACCCCTTGAAAATTTATCAAAGGGAAAAAAATCTGGATGAAGAGAAATGAGTATGTGGAAAATGGTAGCTGAAATGATGTTGTCATGATGATTATGACACATGAATCAATCATCTAAATCTAAATTATTTTCTATTATAACATGTTACCTTCTCACTGCTCACTTAAACTTCCACCAGTTTTTTTTTTCTGCAGTAGTAATAGGAATCAGCAAATAAGTTAGTGGTTCATTTTCTTGAAGACATTAAAAAATGCTCTTGTCTGAGTTCATCCTCTTGCAAGTTCTTAAAACCCTGTCTGTTCAGCTGAGTTTCCTTTCTCTGTGATGGGGTTTCCTATTTGTTTGCCAAATTACTTGAATTTAATGCTGCTGAGAGCAAATTTGGATACAGATCTAGCACAACTTGAGACTCTTGGCCAGTCAACAACTGACCCACTCACCCCTTCCTCTCTGAAAATGCAGACGGTAAAAGAGTAAATGAAACACCTTCCAGGCCTCAGGCTCTGTTTTTTCTCCTACTTCTTACAGAATGTCTGTTCTGAAATTAAGGCAGGGATTTTTAGGGCCATCAAGTATTTTAACATGTTCTCTATGACAGTCTCCAGTTAACAGGGCTTTACAATTCCAACAGAGGTATCTGATTTCTCCTCTGAAATGCACAGTTTTGTGGACAATGACAAGCTCTATAAGAGCAGCTATATTTGGATCCAAATTCTAGTTTGTCATTCCTTAGCTGGGTGAGAAGTGACCAGTTTCTTAGATTCTTGGAGCTTCTTCCATTTTCCCTATTTATGCAATGACTGCTATCATAGGTACTTTTTTTTTTGGTGAGAAGTGAGAAAATACATATAAAGAAGCTAGTAGAATATCTTCCCTTTTGCTGTGATATATTTTTTAGTATTTCAACTATACAGAGTCCCCTAAACTTGTTTCTCCTGTTGATAGAGACTACACTTGGGAAGCTTTGAGGTATGTGTCAAACTAAAAGCATTTCAGCTCTCTTTTATAATATCAGAATTAATTTTTAAAATGTCTAGACAAGCAATAACAAGTGTTGGAGAGGTTGTAGAAAAAGGGTTCCCTCATTCACTGCTGGTGGGAATGTAGACTGGTGTAACTACTATGGAATGTAGTCTGGTGATTCCTCAAAAAATTAAGAATAGAGCTATCATATGACCCAGCAATCTCTCTCCTGGGTATATACCCAAAAAATTCCAAATCATGTATTCACAAAGATATATGCATCTCTATGTTCATTGCAGCATTATTCATGGTGACCAAAGCATGGAAACAACCAAGGTGTACTGCGATAGAGGACTGGATAAAGAAGATGTGGTACATATACACAATGGAATACTCCTCAGCCATAAGAAAGGATAAAATAGCGCCATTTGCAACAACATGGATGGACCCTGAGAATATTATGCTAAATGAAACAAGTCAGTCAGAAAAACCTAAGAACTATATGATTTCACCCATAGATGGGATAGAAAACTGAAACTCATAAATACAATCGGCAGTGTGGTGACTGCCAGAGGGAAGGGGCTGAGGGGGAAAAGGGGGTCCTAATATAAGGTGACAAGAGAATATTTGAGTTTGGGTGGTGGACAATATACAGATCTTATAACACAGAAACCCACACCTGAAATCTACTGATATATGTTCATGTTGACCAATGTCACCCCCATCAATTTAATAAATATTCCATATATAATCCTATGTAATAAAAGGCTACTATGCAAATTGACCGAACGTTGGAATGACTGACAGCTATGACACTCACTGACCACCAGGGGGCAGACACTCAACACAGGAGCTGGCCCCTGGTGGTCAGTGCACTCCCACAGGGGGAGCGCTGCTCAGCCAGAAGCCAGGCTCATGGCTGGTGAGCACAGTGGCAGTGGCAGAAGCCTCTCCCGCCTCCGCTGTAGGTGGGTGGTAAGGAGCGAGGGGTCCCGGACTGTGAGAGCTGACTGCGAGAAGGATGTCTGACTGCCGGCTCAGGGATCAGGCCCGAGCCAGCAGTCAGACATCTCCCAGGAGTCCCGGACTGTGAGAGGGTGCAGGCCGAGCTGAGGGACCCCCCCCCCCAGTACATGAATTTTCATGCACCAGGCCTCTAGTTAGATATAATTGTATTACTAATTCACAAAATTAGCCTTTGTTATGCACACCTATACTTTGTGCATGTATTTCACTTAATAAATGAAAAGAATAATAAAAAAATGTTTAGAAGAAAGATCCATGTCCTCTACTTGGAATGCAATGCGTATTCCTATATATTGACAAGATTCTTGGAAATATATTGGAGGCAAAAGACAAAATTGAAGACCTTTTCCTTTACTACTTAGATCACACCTTATTTGCCTGATATAGGGCAAGCCAATTAAATTCTGTCCTTCAACAGATTCTCCTCTCCCTTTATCTGCAAAATGGGCCACCTTAACTTTCTCTGGGAAGAAATTTTGATGTTCTTCCTGTAAATACTGGCTTTGCAAAATGTCACGAAAACAACTTGGAGATAAGACAGAGCTGAATTGATTGCTTTCTGCAGAAAGGGGGAGCACCACCCCTCCCCCTTCTCCTCATGCCGCTTCCTCCCTTACAGTACAGAGGAACTTTTGAGTGAAGGAATGGCAAACAGTTAATAAAACATTTGATGGATATTAATTACTTTACATGTAATTACCTGCCTTGTGGATCTTGTTGAGCTATTGATTACTGGCAAACATACATCCCACTGGGGATAAGTGTGATTTAACTTCATCCAAAGAGTCAATTAGTCCAAGTAACATAGAGAGAACTGGTGCTTCGCCTCAATAGCTGGGGTTCTTGCCAAGAAGGGTAGATAAGCCATTTATCTGTTCATTAAAACACAGGACTGCTATCAACAGGAGGCACTTACCAGTGTTACTGAGATTGGTAAAATGTCACTCTGTTTGTCAAAGAACAGCTGCATGGTGGAGAAGCAACAGGAGCGAAGGGAGTCTTTCTCGCTTGAGAACCCTTGAGGAATTGGTGAGGTTATGGAGTTAACTCCCAGAGGTGTAGTCCTGGTGCGGTTCTCTATTTTCTAAAAATTATAACCAAATGACTTTATCAGATGATACACCTACGCAAGCCAATGATGCCTTCTGCTAGGTGACTTTGGTACCCCAGATAATCTTTGATATCTCAGGTCAAAAGACACTTTCTGGAACTTCACTTCATAAATTGCAGAACTCCATGTTTATTTTTGCTACAGAGTCAATAGAAAAAAAGACTTGAAAGTGAGGCCTTTGGTGTTATGGGGAACTGGGGGGCAATGACAGAAATATTGTTCCATTGATCAATATTGGTATTAATTTGTACCTTGAAGCCAATTAGAAAATTTAGGAAGCTGATCATTTTAAAACTTCATCCATTAAACTTCAATTTAGGATTTTAGAAACACTTTATTATGGAGGTCTTCCGTAATGCTCTTATGAAATAGTAATCCTGCAAGATACATCCAACTTTAGGAGTTAGAGGGAAAGACGTAGAAGAATATGTTAAATGGTAAGTTAGTGGTAGAACTTTGGTCAATAAATTATGTAAATCAGACTATTGGAAAAATTGTGATAATACTAAAAAAAAAAACACACAAAAAAACACCCTAAATATTTTATTTAAGAACTAGAGGCCCAGTGCATGAAATTCATGCACAGGTAGGATCCCTAGTGGCTGCTGGCTGCCTGCCAGGACCTCCCTTCTTTCTGCGCCGCCCCCTGGTGGTCAGCGTACGTCATAGCGAGTGATTGAACTCCCAGTTGGTTGAACTCCCGAGGGGACACTGCATAATAGGCTTTTATATAGATAGATTATCTGTGAACTGGAAATTAAAATAATTTGCTTTGTTGAAGATTTTACTATGTGCTGAATCTAACAGGGCTAATACCCTGAAGTTCAAAATTGCATACATATAAATAAGAGTGCCTAACATTTGGCCTGGCCGGCATGGCTCAGTGGTTGAACATCCACCTATGAACCAGGAGGTCATGATTTGATTCATGGTCAGGGCAGATACCCAGGTTGTAGGCTCAGTCCCCACTGGGGGCATGCAGGAAGTAGCCGATCAATGATTCTCTCTCATCATTGATGTTTGTATCTCTCCCTCTCCTTTCTTCTCTGAAATAAAAATATGCATTAAAAAAAAGAGTTCCTACCATTTGTATTGTTAAAAAGTTACATTTTTATTGTATAACCATTACCATACTTAAATTTTGGGGCTCTTCATAAAATCCATATGAGATACAATTTATGTCATATACTCATTTTTAGGAAGTTGAGATTGAGGATCAGAAAGGTTGAAGTAACTTGGCTAGGGACACCTAAGTTCTCAAACTTGATCTTAGGCTTCTGGGACCTCAAATCTTCCTTCCACGGCCTCTTGGCAATCCTTTAACATGTTCTTTCTGAGTGCGCCCGGAAGACAGCAAAATGGCAACTCAGAGTGAATGTGAATTTCAACCTCGGGGTTCAGTTTAAATGCCAGGTGATATTTTTACATTGTACTTTGGTTCCACCCCTCACTCCCCTCACACTTTATGGTTTTGCAGATCTATTTTTTCTCTCTCTTTCTCAGGCATGCTCACTTCTTTTTTCCTTAAGCCTTTTGTGATAACATCTTATAGTTGCTGGAGTGAACACATTCATTTCCATCAGGCAGTCTGATGGTTAAAGCATTTTAACCCAAAATTTAACCCCACTATCACTCACACTCATGTAAGAGTACCTCCTTCTTTGTGACTGATGCAGGGGATTCAGGCCAAAAAGGGGAGGAGAAGATACTCATACTTGTCATCCTTAGATTTCAGGTATTTGGGGTATTGTTCCAAAGGGTACTCCTGCTGAAAGGCACAGAGTGTACATGTCACCTCTATCCATTAGGTCAGATGATCTTGCCAGCGACAATGACAATATTCACATTGATGCCCAATTGGACTCCCTGCTTGCAAGGAGCATTCTCCTGAAAGGCACTGCGTTTTGGATTAATTATTTCTTGTCTCAGGACATTCTGGAACAGTCAGTCAGAACCTACTGTAGTTTCCAAAAGGGTACATGTTGGCTGTGTGCACAGGTTTTGTATAATTCAAGATTTCACTTGTTTTTAAAACAGAAGTATATGAGGCTTACAGCTTTTAGAGAAACCCAGGCTTCAGACTCAGGGAAATGAACATGATGGCTAAAGGTAATTCCAAAATCTTTCCTTTCTTCTGCAAAACCTTGGCAAATAGATGATTTCATAGAACTATATTTTTTCTTTCTCCTAGATTTTTTTTGAGGCTATATTAGCTTTCTATAGAAAAGAATCATCAAAAAATTTCTGACCAGCTGAACATAACATTTCTTGTGCAGATGCACAAAGCTGGTAAATTTTCAGTATATATATATTAAATACAATTTAATATATATAATTTTATTGATTTTTACAGATAGAGGAAGGTAAGAGATAGATAGAAATATTGATGAGAAACATCAACATTGATAGGCTGCCTCCTGCATGCCCCCTGCTGGGGATCGAGCCTGCAACCTGGCATGTGCCCTGACTGGAAATTGAACCAGAGATGCTCAACCACGCATCTACACCCGCTGGGCTAGAGATGTAATTTAAAACTACTGACTCTCTCCTCTACAAATATATGTGTATGATATGTTATACATTATATACACAAAGATATGTTATACATGTGCATATATTACATATGTAATATGTGTATGAGAAAACATTTTCAGTAGTAGTGGTGGAAGAGACTAGGAAACCCCTAGCAAATGCTTTTCTACTATGTGCCAAGAGTAAGGTAGGTTATTTGTATATTTTATATCCTTTAAATCTCAAAACAACTTATTTAGGTTAGAAATTTTGCCTCCATGATGCTGAAAAAGAAAAGAAGGAGTGGGAAGTAGGGATATTTGTCTAAAGTGAAAGACTCAATAAAAGATGAAAGCCCAGATTAGTCTGACTCCAAACCACAATCTCCACTCCACTGCCCTGCTTTCCTGGGAGATACCGTGTAAGCCCAGGAAGTAGCTACTCATTCCTACCAAGACCCAAGGGTTCAGCAGGAAGGCTGTAGGACAAACAAATCATGACTCTTAGACCATGGTACATCTGTAGCATTTCTTATTCATACCTTGAGCATTAAAGCAATCTCAAGGCAGAGATGGTCAGAGTACATTTAAAAACATAAGCTAACTACATGCGATACATAAAAAACTCACTTCAAATATAACAATACAGGCAGATTTAAAGTAAAAGGATAGAAAAGGTATTTCATGCAAATTTTAATCTAAAGAAAGCAGGAGGGGGAAAAAATCACAAAAAATCAGAGCAGAAAACTCTTGTAGTGTGGCACCACAGTAAGCTATCACCTCACACCTATTAAATGGCCATTATCAAGAAACAAGAAATAACAGTGTTGGTGAGGATGTGGAGAAAAGAAAACCTTTGTGTACTGTTGCTGGAAATTAAATATACTACAGAAAACAGTATAAAGATTCCTAAAATACTTAAAAATGAAAGTACCATATGATCCACCAATTTTACTTCTGGTATTTAACTAAAGGAAATACCTCGAATGATATCTGCAGCCCCATGTTTGTTGCAGCGTTATTTACAATAGCCAACGCCTAGAAGTGACCTATGTGTCTACTGACAGATGGGAGAGACATGATGTACTAGTATAATGGAATATCATTCACCCATTCAAATGAAGCAAAAATCCTGTCATTTGGGACAACATGGTTGGACTTTGAGGGCAAAATGTTAAGTGAAACAAATCAAACAGAGAAAGACAAATACTATATTATCTCACTTACATGTGGAATCTAAAAAGAAAAACAACTCCTAGATACAGAGAACAGATTGTTAATTGCCAAAGGTGCGAGTGGGTGATAGGCCAAATGAGTGAAGGTGATCAAGAAGTACAAACTTCCAGTTCTAGGATAAATTAGTCTTGGGGCGTTAATGTATGGCATGGTGACTATAGTTTCTGCATTGTATATTTGAAAATTGCTAAGAGAGTAGATATTTAAAGCTCTTGTTTCAAGAAGAAATGATTTTTTAACTGTGTGGTGACTACTGTTTTGGAATCCAAATATACAAATGGTAAGACTTATTCTATATTGAAAAATAACAGGACAAATAATACCAATTTTCCAAAACAGTCATTTAAAAACCTTTTATAATATTCTCATAGGTCATGTCATTACTTTTAAAAAATACATTTCTATTTACTTCAGAGCGGAAGGAAGAGGGACAGAGAGATAGAAACATCAATGATAGAGAGAATCAGTGATTGGCTGCCTCCTGCACGGCCTTACCGGAGATCGAGCCCACAACCTGGGCGTGTGCCTTGACTGGGAATTGAACCTTGACCTCCTGGTTCATGGGTCAATGCTCAACCACTGAACCACAATTATATCATTGACAAAATTCAAAATATCAACAGAAACAGAACAAAGTTCTTGCTGCATGGAACTCGTTAATATTAACCACTTAAATATTAGAGGATTGTTTAGCCCTGCTAAAATAATAAGTACTTATGTCATCATAATTAATGTCAATTTCCTCTTCTTGGTAGAAAAATATCAAGTTCATAATTCTTCTAAGGCAGCGGTTCTCAACCTGTGGGTAGCGACCCCTTTGGGGGTTGAATGACCCTTTCACAGGGGTTGCCTAAGACCATTGGAAAACACATATATAATTACATATTGTTTTTGTGATTAATCACTATGCTTTAATTATGTTTAATTTGTAACAATGAAATTGGGGGTCACTACAACATGAGGAACTATATTAAAGGGTCGTGGCATTAGGAAGGTTGAGAACCACTGTTCTAAGATCTATCATGATTCATGATAAGAAAACTATGACCTTACTATAGAGAAGGGTAATTATTTTCTTCTTCATTCTTGTAAGTGGGCAATGATCCAATTTCTTTCAAAATACTATAAAAAAAGATCTAACTTGAAAGTAAAAAGAAAGTCCAAGACTCTTTTTTCTCTTATACATTTAAATGGCTGTCTTGCTCAATTCTGACAATGATACCATAGATGTAGACTTTGCACGCATATTAATAACTGGAGACTTACCTTAAACTCACAGAGCTTAAAAAACATATCCACAGAATCAAAGACAGATGTAAAGTTAATCAAATATCTGAAGACTCCTGCTATTTTTAACACATTTTTCAATGAAATTAAAGAGTTCAAGAATAATCAATATTTCAAGAGTTAAGTCTAAAACTCCTTGCTTCTCATATAAAGAATTATAATGAGAGCCTAAACCTTTACTTGCTCAAGTAGAAAGAAATCAAATTAACACCTGGCTTTTATTTTTGTAAGAGTGGTGCATTACTCCTTCTAAGGTGTGGAAAACTGCATGTTGCACACTTTCAGATGGAATTTACTAACTGAGGAATTTATGGTAATAAATGACTTGATGCAGAACAGGAGCTGAGAGTCAAAGCTGACCATGTGATGGTATAGTAAGCAATGAGAATTCACAGAAATCACCAAGAAAGTATTGGGACTTCTCTAATTTACAAGATGAAACTCCGTACTATACTAATCTAGATATTTGGGATAGTGACCACAGAAAATACCTAGATCAAACATATATAATCCTATTTAATGTCATTTGAATAAAGCTGTTTCATTTATCAGGTATTCTATATATATAAAAGCCTAAGTGACCGGAACGACCGGTCGCTATGACACACACACTGACCACCAGGTGGCAGATGCTCAATGCAGAAGCTGCCCCCTGGTGGTCAGTGAGCTCCCACAGCCAACCTCCCCCAGCTGGCCAACCTCCCGCAGTCCCTCTCCCTGGCCCCCGGGCTGGAACGGGGAACCGGAGGTGGGTGGTGGTGCATGCAGCCCTTTTCCCAGGGGGGTCAAGGGCTGGCTCCCTCCTTGGGGCCAGCGGCCAATCTCCCGTGCCCTCTCCCTCCCTGAAGCCAGCAGGCTCCAATCGGCCCACCGTGGTGGTGTGGTGGCGAGGAAAGGAGGAGTGGGGAGGCGGGGAACCGCGTGGTGGCAGAGTGCTGACGATGGTGGTGTCAGTGTCCATCTCTTTCACGCCAAGCCCAGTGACCATCACCTCCTCTCCAGCCCGGCCCTGATCAGCCTAGCCACGATTGGCCCTGACCACCAGCCAGGCCTAGGAACCCCACCCATGCACGAATTTTGTGTACCGGGCCTCTAGTAGGAAATAAGATACCTGAGAGATTCACCCCAAAGGTCTAAGTCCAATGAGACTTCCCCAATGAAGCATTCTCAAAACTCCGGTTCTCCTTTCTCTCACCTAGAAAGTGCTGAATTCTTTCCCTTGTGATAGCAATAGTTATTAGTGAGTTTAAGAGATGTTATTGACACAGTTGCTTTTTGCAGAGGCAGCCTCAGCTTCTCTCTTTTATTGCTAGCAACATGACTGTTTATCATTGTTCATCGAATGAATTAATTCACTAGCACCACTGAGGAGAGCAGCAATAGCCTTTTTTTCTGTTTATATTCTTATAACACTAGTATAGGTTCCTACCTATCACAGGCACTCAATAAATGCTTCCTATTTGGATAGAGTAAGATATATGAGGTCTGTTTAAGATTCCCTCCAACTTTATTGTTCTGAAAATGCTTATAGGCAAAGTAGCTACTTTCAGTGAGATTTGAAAGATGCTTAAATATTCACCTGCCATTAAACTGTTTCCTCAAAGGCTGGCCAATTGGTGTGGTAGAAAAACATGGTGTACTGCTGTAGTGAGATTTATTACCTGTCTGACCTTGCGCAAACCACTTGGATGTTATAGGTGAATTGGGAATATAAATATTTCAGAAGATAGCTGTGGGTTTAAGTCAGATAAAATACAGTCTATTGCTCAACAGAGTTACAGGCACATAGAAAATATGGCAACAAAAATAATAATCCTATTTTCTTTTCCAAATTTCAAATATAGAGCTCTTTGAATACATGTGAAGAAACTTCAGAAGTTCCCTATGAGTTTTTCATGTTTTTCTAACATACTCAGTATACTCAATAACAGAGTTTGTAAAATAATCATATTAGCCAGCTGTAAAGGAATGGGATGTAGGGATAGCAAGTGTTTATGAAAGGGTTGTGAAGAGTCTAAAAAACAGGGCTCGCTGTTTAGGTCAGCAGTAGCTGATTCCTGGTTTCCAGGGTTTAGCATGCAGACACTAGGACCAAGCAAAGAGGAAGGTTGGCTAAGACACAAATTATATGTGAATGGGGAGGTAAGGTAATAAGATTTGAGAGAGAAACTTAACACAGTGCTATTAACCAGAATATCAAAGTACATGCGTATTTTTCTTTTACAGCTTTATATACTGATCCTTCCTTTGTCTCCTTAGCCTTTAGTGGAGACAAAACAATAATCCACTGTAGTTACTTCCAGGCATTTACAGACTCTCAAGGATGACAAATGGAAGAACCACTTTCCTTGCCTCATCTGCATATTGAAATGAAGGGAAAAGTGGGATTGTAGAGAGAGAGAGAGAGAGAGAGAGAGAGAGAGAGAGAGAGGGAGGGAGGGAGGGAGGGAGGGAGGGAGGGAGGGAGGAAGGAAGGAAGGAAGGAAGGAAGGAAGGAAGGAAGGAAGGAAGGAAGGAAAATGCATCCACCATTATGCCTTCCATGTCCTGTCTCCACTTTAAATAATTTCCTGCCATAAGGTGGAGCTATATCCTATCGGGAGAAAAGTATTAGCTATAAGACCTGGTAAAAGTCCAATAAAGTCATTTTTTACTTGGTTTGTGGTTTGTGATTTTAAGAAGGTGAAGTACATGGCAGCCACCCCCAAATCCACCACCCCCTGATGCAGAGAGAGTGGTTATTTTGGTGCAGCTTGGATTTTAATGTGGCGAAAGGTGTGTGAAGGCAAGCAGGACCTTGTTTTTTTAGTTTATGCTATAAACAGGGCCTCAGGGGAAACTCTTTGAAGCGCTGAGATCTGAGGTGGTGGGTTTTGAGGCCCCCCTGAGGTAGTACAGAGAAACCACAGGTATCTGATAGTGTTTGCTCTTGAGTAAATCCTCCGGAGCATCAAACAGTGTGTTGACAAACAAAATGAAAAAAAAAATAAAAGTACTTTATTTAAAAGAGTACATAGTGTTGAATAGAATATTGCTGGAATGTCTGAGACAGACTGATATGAACTGAAAGAGAGGTTTTGCTTCCCAGTCTGGGATTGTTAGAGGTATGGCCATGAAAACCCCCAGCTGTGTTATCTATAAAACCCTGGCATCTCCACCCAAAGGAAAAAATGATCCCCTGAAGAGAGACAGCACTGCAGGCTTCCTGATAACACATCAAGGGTAATCTAGATAAAGGAGAATGGCTCAACAGGAGTATGTGTTGCATGACTCCCTGAGCAGTGCTCTCCATTTGGAAATCAATTAAAGGGCAAGGTACACCAGCTCATAGGTCGCTTGGGATTTCCTCTGTAGATATGCATAGAAACCTTGCAACCACTAAAACCTATTCTAAAACTCCAAGGAGGGGTTTGATCTTGGTGGAGAAAAAACTCTATCTAATAGACACTAATATTGGAAAATTTTTATAACCAAAAATTCACCTAGAGGGCATATTTGCTTTTTCCTGTGGATATCGTAACTCATTTGAATATGGGCAACATGAAGGTCTTTGTAGTATGTCACTTATTACCTTCCTCGTGAAGGGAGCAGGACTTGCCACCTCCAAATATGTCTCTTTGGCATAAGGATTATCTTGAGTAGGTTATTTTAAAAGAAACTAAAGGCACAGGAAAAGATTTGAAAACTGAGTAGAAGTTACCCTCTTATAAGAGACATTTACATTTATTTATTTATTTTTTTAATATATTTTATTGATTTTTTACAGAGCGGAAGGGAGAGAGATAGAGAGTTAGAAACATCGATGAGAGAGAAACATCGATCAGCTGCCTCCTGCACATCTCCTACTAGGGATGTGCCTGCAACCCAGGTACATGCCCTTGACCGGAATCGAACCTGGGACCTTTCAGTCCGCAGGCCGACGCTCTATCCACTGAGCCAAACCGGTTTTGGCTACATTTATTTTTAAAAAAATATTTTTAATTGATTTCAGAGAGAAAGGGAGAGGGAGAGATAGAAACATCGTGATGAGAGAGAATCATTGATCAGCTGCCTCCTGCACATCCCCTACTGGGGGTCAAGCCCACAATCCAGGCATGTGCCCTGACTGGGAAGCTAAGCATGACCTCCTGGTTCATAGGTCCACGCTCAACCACTGAGCCATATTAGCCAGGCAAGAGGCATTTCCATTTCTAAGGGCAATCTCCAATTACAAGGTTGTGTCCTTCTCAGTACCAGGAAGAGAAGGATGACTAAATTTCTAGAAACTTTTATTAATGGAGAAGGCAAAGATCTAAATCTCCATAACAACCTTACCCTTGTGTTCTGTGCTTTGTCAGATAGCCTCCTGTAATGGGCAACCCACTGGAGATGGTATTTAAGGTGGTAGGTTGGGCCATTTCAGGAAGTTAGTTTTCCTATCTCCCATGTATGCAGGAGGTATGCATGTCATTAAATGTTGTTTGTTTTTCTCCTGTTTATCTTTTATTATTGGCGGGGGAGGGGGGATTCTTTGCTAAGAACCTAGAAGGGTAGATATAAAATTATTTTCCTCTTCTACACTAGAGTCCTGTTAGATGTGTTGGCATTATTAGCTTCATATTTCCATATAATAAAATCAACACTCTTAAGGGATAACAGGCTTTCATAGGGACTGTCAGGACAAATAATGTAACTACTTTTATATGAATGTTCATTCAGGGCACTAGATACTTTATATGCACTAATTTAATCCTCACTGTAATCATGTGAAGATTATATTCCTGATTTTTATTTTAGAGTTTTAACTACTTGCACATAGCCATGGAATGACTTGGTAAAATCTGGAATCCAACCTCAGCAAGTGTGATGCCAGGGCTTTCAAACTCATTGGTGGGGTGCCCCCTGTGTCCCGATCTAATACCAGTGGAAGTGGAGTTCTTGTGATGTTGCAAGGAAAGGAGTTTCCTGAGACTTGCATGGATGGTGAGTGATCTTTATTTCCATGGAATCAAACCTCTGGCTTTCCAATGGTGCCTTTCCCTTTGTCCTGCCATAGGAAAAGTCCAACTTTGTCTTCAGCGGGGCAAGAATTAAGGCCACTGCCCAGAGTCTCTGCTCCATATTAAAGTCTGGTTCAGTCCAGCATCCTCCATGTGGAGTGCACATGGCCTTGGGCCACGAGACTGCTTAAGCCCACATAGCTCTATGAGAGGATGGGCGAGTGAGGTTACAGCGCAAAAGAGGAGCAAGCAGGCAAGACGAAGGCAAGAGAGCACAAGAAGGGAAGGCTTTCTTGTTGACCTGGGATTATGTATTCTCAGGTTTGGGAGGAACCAGAATCTTATTCAAAATAACTAATCAGCCTCCCAAATTTTCATGGACTGGCACTGGGGTGCACCCTGTCATCCTGACCTCCTTGTGCCTGCACCCATCTCCCCCTTTGTTTGATCCTTTCCCCCAGTGATCTGTAGGGAATGGACCAGTGGTTCCCCGAGGACTGTGAAGTTATAGCTTCTTGGTGTCGCTGTCCAGATAATCATGCTTATAAAGTCTGGCCTAAAAGTCTTTGCTCTTTCTATTACTAATATTAATAAGTCGCCAATTACAACAATAACAAAATCACTGTATATTTGCTTGAAGACATTTTCCATTTTTAAAGTAGTTGTCAATCAATGTATTACAATCCCACATTGTTTATTTATAGGCTAGCTATCCTTTTTCTTCAAAATGCTAACTCATGAGATCAGGGTCCTTATATTACTGATTCATCTTTGGCTCATCATAGAGCCTTGTGCACTGCAGTTTCTTAAAATATATTTCCTGAATATGTAACCCTCAATACTACTGAAAAACCTGGCCATACAATGACTCATCCTTTTCATTTATATAATATTTCTCCCCTCACACAACTTTTCTTTCTTTTGTATTTTCATTGTATTCAGACAAATGCATGTTTGTTTTTAAATGTACTTTTATTGTTTAAATAGGACTCTCACTCACTCCCACAGGCCTTTAGTCTTCTAATTTTGAAGGACTTTCTGCTTGCTCTCTTACAAAACACTTCTGTCATGGCTTTGCCTCCTCTACTCCCCTGAGTCTCAGAGCTACAGACTCACGCTGTAGGGGTTGTCCATCCGTCTAGAGCACCTGGGGTTTAAGGTGGTAAGCAATTTGACTGTAATTGCTTCTTCCCAGCAGTTATTCCTTGAAGTGGCGAAGGGGGACACTTGGTTGGCTTTCTTTTTCCATCTACATAAATAGGTATTGGAGTCAAATCCAAAGAGCATGGTGTATTTATCTAGAAATAAATGTTACTCCCCTTGATGAATGTTTTTAGCTACACTTTTGTTTGTCTGACTCTTTTCTTGGTTTATGTTTCAGCAGAGACTTAGTTCACTCTTTCCATTTACATCTGATTCATTGACTTCTCTAAATGAAATAAAACATAGATCTCAATACTATATTACTTAAATAAATCACAGGCTTCTTTTCCCACTTCCAGTTAGATCACCATGTTGAATTGCTCTCCTGTCTATGACTGCTGTCTTGGACTCAACTACTATTTCTTAAGCTATAGACAGAACGTATTTCAGATATTTCTTTTATTATGAGTTTTGAGTTTCCTCAAATCGCCATATCAGTTTTTGGTAGAGAGGAACAGATGTGATGGTTGCAAGACAGTATTGATAAATTTGTAAATATATTTAGTAACCATTTTTTAAAAAATTGTGTTTCCCTTCTATTTTATTCAAGGAATATTACTAACATGACCTCAACTCTCAAGGGAATTAAACAAAATTTTTCATTTTCTTGTCTGAAAGTTCTTTTTGAAAGAAATGTTTTACTAAACCAAAAATGCTAGCCAAACAAACAAACAAAAATACTGGTCTTGGGACATGAAGCCTACACAACCAGCAGCATGGCCAGAGAAGACATGCCTGTCTCTCTCCTGGGATTGTTGAGCATTTTTCTACATTTGCAACATCGTAGAAACATCATTTCTTTAATATGACTTTTTCTCCTTTCTTTCCTTTTGATTCAAGCTGGCCTCATCCAACACCCTGACTCACCTGCCTCCTTCCCCCTTGCAGGACCCTCCCTTAATCATAAAGCCCTCAGGACAATGAGGTTCTGGTCAGCATCCAGTAATCTTAGAAAAAAGCCTCCGATGTGTTGACCACAGAGGCAGAGTTTCAGTCAAACTAGAGATACCATCTAGGCCTCAGTTGTGTTTCAGCTCCAGAAGTATGCCACCAACCATACCCTTATGAAACCAGACAAAGCAATGCCAGGGCTACATCAGGACCAGATGCACTGATCAATACCACCTACTCTAGCACCAACCAATCAGAAGAGACCAGGACCCTGACTACAACCCTAACTCTCTTAGCCACCATGATTAGTGATTTTTCTCCTTTGTAATCCATCCCCTGGAAGCAATCTGGGAGCCAGATTGAGCATGAGTTTACCTGTGACTTTGGGTGTGGTGCTATTTGCTTAAAAATAAACCTTTACTTTCTTGATTGCAAATTCCTCTTGACATTTGATTGGGCTTTGATGTGCACAGGAGAATGAACCCCTTTAATCTGGTAGCACATCAAGGAGCAGGGAGGAAGATGTAGTCTGTTCCGAACGAATTTACATGAGCTATAGACAAAGGGGATAGGGAAGGTGAAGTGGGGCCAGCTCTGGGATAGGCGCAGAGCCTGCAAAGAGAAGTGTCTGCTCCTGTAGATTAGTTGAGGGCAATAAAAGCCTACGTGTGAACAGGAAGCAGAGTCCTGGAGTTTGATGGCCCTGGCTATTCTTTTTTTGGATAATCACAGAAATAGCCACCTGGAAATTCATCTCGTGTTCCAACAGACATAGCAGGAATGTGAGCAGTGCTCTGTCAGCTGGCCCAGAGCTTTCAACAGACTAACTGTTCTCACTCACTCACTCTCCGGCCACTGTAATTTAATTTAGAACATCTAAGAATTTCTTTTTCTTGTCATGAGTAACACAGTATCTTTACAAAAATTTCAATGCAGATCTTAAAAAGTTTTAAAAAGTGTTTTAAGATAAAAATTAAGATCTATATAGAAAGTCAGTGAAGAGGGCTATAATGTTTTTCTTTCCCATAATTATTTGCTTAAAATGCCCCCAAATTCCAGTAAGTCCATTCAGGTGTCATGGAGCGAAGAGGATTAGGGCATGCGGCACTGAACAGCACTGGAGAGCATAGATCATATGCCTTCCTTGTCCAGTAGAAGCCTGTGAGAACGTCATTGACTCTGGAGAAAACGTAAGCCAATGCATATAAAGATCAGTATGAAGATGAAACAGTACGGTGATCCCATTTTATCTGATACAAGTTAAAATCTTGATTAAGAAACTTGGGACCTGACACCCATCTCTCAAGCTGCTGGAAAAAACTCTGTTACTGTCCCAAAGTAAGAGCGGAATTCTATTCATCAGATATAATTTGTAAAAGATTGTATCAAGTGTTAGTCCAACATCTCTCCTTGTGGTATTCCTATCTGCTGCTGAGCAGTGCACAGAGAAAAGGTAGAGACATTGATTAGAATTTAATTTTATTCCCTTGAAAACACTGATCCACTCTCATAACATACTTTCCCAGCACACTGTCCTTACACTACACTTACGGATAGAGTGACAGTCCAATATATCTTTTAAATCAGTACACCTTTGGAAATGAAAGTGGGTACTATAAAGAACTGTACTGAGACAATGGGCATAAACTAAGACTGTCTTGGGGAAACTGGGCCATATGATTGCCAATCTTATAGCAGGACTATGTAATTAAGTCACATAATGTCAATGTGTAAATTTCTAAGGTCTTAGTGACTCTATAGCTAACATCCTGTTACTGTGATGGCCAAGATACAAGATACAACTTTCAAGAGCTGAAAATGTCACAACAAATTCAGCCCATATTTTGTTATCATGATTTTCCCCCCTTGTCTTTAAATGTCTACTAGAGAGAACGTAGATGTAACCAGGAGGAAAGGACAGAGGGTTGCTTGGGAGGGCAGTAGTTCTTCATCTAAAACCAAGAGGACACATTCCCAGCCTCCTCTGGGAAGTCAGTGGGAGAAGAAAAGGGAACGTTGTTCTTGGACGATTTTGCTATTCCCTCAACAGCTATTCCTTGGGTCTCCTCTGTTCTGTAACTATGTCCTGGGTGACCCCTGGGTATTCCACTTAATTGCGTGCCATTTCATTCTTGTTCAGTAATTATACTTGTGCATAGTTATGAGTAAAGTGATTTTCCTATATATGCATTAAAGTTAAATTTTGCTCCTGGGGTTTAGTGCATGTGCCTTCTAGTGACATCAATAGGAAGCGTGTGTACTTCTTCCTGCCATGTGTGAGAGAAGAATATGGTCAATTAACATAGTGAAATTTACTAAATGTGATGATAAACACTTTTTAAAAGCAGCTCAACAAATGATTATGGATTTCACACTTTTACTAATTGCTGCAATTTCCGACTGAAATAAAAACCTTCATCTTGCTTTAGTATTGTGGGCTGGATATCTCTAGCAAATAATAAAAATATCCTTGAAGAATCTCTCCCTGTTGCATATTACCCTCTTATTTCAAGCTCTTTATTCCTATAAATTTACCATTTAAAAAAATTTTCACCATAGAAGAATTATATGTAGAGATAAGTACATTCCTATTGTGTATGTTTCTAATTATTTACCTAGCTATCCTAAATGTCTTTTTGATATCAATCGTTTTTATTATTTCACAGAAATGTTCAGGTTTTGAAGTTCTTTAGGTTTAAATGTAGAGTTGATTTTTATTTCTTCTTTCTCACCACTCCACCTAATTCTTTCTCAGCTCAAACATTGCTATCTCAGGGAAGTTTTCCCTGATGCTCCCCGTTATGCTACTCCCACACTAGGTTGGTTTTTCTCTCTTATGCTCTTTCAGGTGGCTCCCTCCTTTTCCGTTATACGATTAACCACACTGTGTTTTATACAGTGGGGCCTTGACTTATGAGTTTAATTCGTTCCGTGACGGAGCTCGTAACTCAAATTACTCGTATGTCAAATCATTAAAGTGAACGAGTGAGACACGTGATGCTGGGCTGACGTTGTGACGTTCCCTGTGACGTTCGCTGCGCCAACTAGTGGTGGGCTATCTGAAGCTGGCTCATAACCCGAATTTTAGCTCACAACTCAAAGCAAAAAATCAGCCGAGAGACGGCTCGTATCTCGAAAAACTCGTTAGTCGGGACACTCGTAAGTCAAGGCCCCACTGTATTTGTATTTATTTGGTTCAGGTCAGCTATGTCCAGTGGACTATTTTTTATGATGTCACTCAGTGTGTCTACTTGACATTTTATTCCCAGTGCCTTATAAAGACCACACTACAAAGTAAATGTTCAAAGTCAGTGTGAGAAGAAAAAGAAGAATAAAAGAAAGGGGGGCGGGGCGGGGAAGGAAGAAAACAAAAAGACTTTTTTTTTAAGATTCAACATTCTGAGTGTTGATGATGCTATTTGATGAAGGATGATTTTTTTTTGTGCGTAAGTATAGATATTTAGCCCTAGACTGAGGTGTCAATAATTGATTATTGTTTGCTCTGAATTTCAGGGGAGGCTTTTATTACCTTGTTAGTTTTTCCATGGTGGAAACCAACATCAATTTTCCTTGTTTTTAGCATTTTTTCCC
>NW_005871079.1:2895057-2963441 GCF_000147115.1 Myotis lucifugus
GGTCCTTCCCATACTTTCCTTCAATATCTTTGGTTCATGGATATCTGTTACATAGGTTGACAGAAAGAAGGCAATGTGAGGACCGAGTGCCTCAGAATTTCACGTATATTGTTCAGCACTGTGTATAGGACCAACAATTCTTCACTGTCTTAATTTGTTTATATGTCTGAACTTTTCTATTACCTAATAAGGAAAGTGCTGTACTGCTTGTACTGGATATCTTTCTTCAGCTTTTCCAGGTCCAATCTCTATCTTTTCCATTCTGCTCTGTGCTTGTAGGGGGCTTCTGTTTGGGTTCCGCTGGTGGGAGGTACCAGCAGAAGATCACAGGGTGGGGCCAAAGTGAGATTGGGATTGATTTCCTGTTCCCTGAAAGATAGCTCACTCCACTCAGTGCTCTTGAGATTCTAGCCCTTCAGGCTTGGGGTGCAAAGAGCACCCCACAGTTACTAGTTATGGGACACTACATTATCCTTTGTTCCTTAAAAATTTTATTATCTTTTGCCCAGTTTGAATGTGTTATTTCTCGAATTTGTATTTGTTTTCTCAGTGCCTGGCTCAAATCCTACATTTTTGTTGGGTAAACTAATGCATGTTATCAAAATTCTATTTTACAAACCAAGATCCTGCTTAACTATCTAAGTTTCAGAAACAGCAGGAATCAAAAATAGGAGCTGGGGCAGTAGTTTCTATTGAGATTCTGTAAAAAGTGATAGAATATTAAAGTCCTTACTGAAGGCAACTATTCCTTTAGTTACAAATAAATGTTGGTTCCTGGACCATATCCTGACTGCATGGCTTTAGAGAGAAAAGACAATCTTTTGGAGCCAAATTTCTTCAATTATTCCCTGGAAGATGAAACTTACTCAATTGTTTCAATCTGATCCACTACTGGTATTATAATTAACAGTTAACAACATTTATACCTTCAATTTTATTGAGATACCTTAAAAAGAATTGCAAATAAATGAAGAAGGAGATAATAAAATGGCAATTTTAAACACTAGTACATTTGTTTGTGGAGTTTAGTTAAGTGTTAAGTATTATGTTTGGTCTTAAGAAGTATACTTTTCTTTTTTTAAAAAAAAAATTATTGCTGAAAGTATTACATATATTCCCTCCCCCTCATTGACCCCCTCTGACACGCCCACATTAAGAGTATACTCTTCAACTCTTTCCATCTATGTCCATGTTTAGTTGCTAAAGAATGACTTCTTTCCTAGAGAAAGCAAAACCTTGGCAAAGAGAGTTTCAAATGTTCCATCTTAGTTTCATGTTTCTTAATATGATCCTACTTGAAATACAATTCTTATCCTACTTTATTTACTTATTAAGAAAATCACGTGGCTGCTGACATTTCTCCAGGTAGGCACATGTTTTTGGTACTGCAGCCCATTACTAATTTACCATCGTTTGAATTTCCTACAAACCGTAAACATTTCTTCCCTTTTTAACTTCCCCACTAACATGGTGATTTCCTACAGTATGTAATGTGCATTCAAATGCTGTATAGATCAGAAAAGAATTGCTGCTAAATATGGATAATCATAGCAACTGCATTTTGCTTCCCAGGTACTCCAAGACAAGAACTGACTTCCTTGTGATTTTATAGTTTATCTAAAAACAAGATGTGTACAAAAGCTGTGGACATGCAGCTTCCTTTGGTTTTATCTATGTACAAAAGCTGTGGACATGCAGCTTCCTTTGGTTTTATCTATATAACTAGAACTGCTATGTTGTTTCGTTATAGTAAGGAAGGCAAAATACACACACACACACACACACACACACACACACAGAGTTAATTCCTTATATAGCTTTGCTGTGCCTCAGTTAAAATCCAGACTTCGCCATTTACTTCTGATTCTCAGTTTTCTCATCATTACAAGGTGGATAAAAATTATACTCATACAGATGTGAGAATTTTAAAAAAAATTCAATTAAAACCCTTAGAATATTGTCTGGCATTTAGTAAGTGCTCCAAATGTGTTAACTATTTTTATTCTGAAGTTCCATAGTATTTTTCTGTACCTTTCAAAATGCATGGATACTTCTGCTTCCTATTTTAGTTATTTTTATAAAGACCATACTGTGAAGATTAATAAATGGGAGAGCCTGTAGGGGGAGCTCTACCACTCGTTGTCAATTACCTGAAACAGGAAGAGAGGTACTTTCACCTCCAACAAGAAGATGTTTTTGTACTCTACTACTCCATCCAGAAGAAAGGGACCTTCTCCTACCACAAACAGTGAACTAATGAAAGACTGTTACAACTTCAGTGAAAAACCACTACACTTCAAACTCCCAGTTTCCTCCAATGGATTTTTTAAATCTACAACAGCCTCTCTGAACTCCTTTATTTCCTCCATAAAAGAACCTTCCTCTTCTTTATTCTCTGGACTTGCTTGTGTCACCATTAGACCATATGTCCCGAATAGTAACTATTTGTTGTTCCCAAATAAACCCATTTTCTGGCTATTTGTTTAAGGTCAACAATATCATCTTGACTGTCTCCCCAAAAGGGACTTATATCTTTCACACAGTTTGTATCTACTGCCACAATAATATAAAACTTATCAGGAATGCAATAAATATTTATGTATATAGATGAAGGGTTACATTTTTAAAGAATATTTAGAAGCTTTATTTAATTGGGAAAATTAATAACTTTGAAATTCTCCATTGCCTGCTTCTAAAATAAAATGATGCTATCATTTTGCTAAAAGATGTAATACAAGCTGCAGAGTTTCAATTAGCCCTTGGAAAGCATGGCTATTTTCATGAAGTGTGAATGTTGCCTGAGAATGGAAATTTTAAAAACAGGAACTTAACTGAAAGTTAAGATTATAAAAGAGAAACAGGACTGGGAGAAGATTATCAGATCACAGTTCTCTGTCATCACGATGTTATCTGCTTCGTAGAGACTTGGCGCTCAGGGTAGAGCAAGGCAAATAAACATTCACTTCCTGGCCATTCCCCCTCTGGTTAGACGAAATGAAAGGAAAAAGAGAATAAAGGTGCCGATATTACAACTAAGATCATCTGAGACTCTTTGCATAAAGAATAAAAAGAAAACTGAACTTGCCATGGACTTGCTCCATGGTCATGGGGAGGCTAGTTCTCTCTTTCTCATATGCTAGGAAAAACTTAAAAAAAATTGAGAGTGCTTTTAGACAAGATAATCTGCTGGATTCTTTACAAACCTAATGAAGTTTAATTATCATCATTATGTTTTCTTTCATTGGAGATGAACTGCTTTTAAATTAGTTTCAATTATTGCATTAGACTTTGTGAATAAAGAGAGGCATTTGCTAGACATTAAAAAATATACAGCTTCGAGTCTATTATCTGTGCATGAGAGGGGACAGTGTTTATGGGTGAGAAGTATAAAGACTTTGCCAAACATTTCCATGTAAGTTTTTCAAGGAATTGGTGAATTTGAAACATTTTTTTTTCTTGACTAAGGTAAATGGACCTGAAAGTGAGATACCCTGAGATGACTAAATGTTCAACTGGTCAGCTGGCAACATCAGCCTAGAATTCACACTCTGGTCAATAAGAACTAGGTGAAGAACTAGGCGTTAGAGCTCATATGTGCACCCTTTCGTTTCTTTAAATATGTATTTTCTTTGTATTGCCTAGATGATTTGCTGATGTTCAAAGAATTAGCTAATATCTTTTATTTTGGGGTAGAATAAAAAAGCTATTCTAATTTCTTTATCAACAAGATTTCATAAAGCAACATTACTCTTCTCCTGAGACTGCACTTGCGAAGTAAATTTCCCAAATTCAAAGAAGAGGGCAAGCAAGGATAGAAAACAAGGTTTGTTAGCCCACAGATATGAGATTTCTTAAAAAGAAAAAAAAAAATCTGTAGGATTTCCCAACCTGCTGTGCTTCATTTTAGTTTCTAGAGCCATCACTGAGAAAAACCTGATTTTTCATTTAACTGTGCCCCGTATCGTTTTCATTCTCCTCTAAACTAGTGTGAGTGATCGGGTCCCCAGACTGAAACCCTTTTGAAATTTCTGCATCTTCAGTCTCTTCGTAAATATGCTAAGTTATTCTCCATTCTCCGTGCCACCGATGAGCAGACTTAATGGAGACAATATGCGAAGCATTATTCCTCTACTATGTACACCTCTCCAGAAACGGAGCATCGTTTTCAGGTAAAGATACCTAATGTAAAGGTGAGGATGTTGAAGAATCACCCTGCGATTGCGTAGCTCATCCAGATGTGTGCTGCCCTAGCCCAATTCTCATTTTGATTTATTTTAAGTTTGGAAATAACAGTATTAAATTAGCAAAGACAAGCAATAAACAAAGCCCTGGAGATGAATTAGCCATTGTCTCTGGTCCATTAATCTCCTCTTCAATTCTAGAGAATTGTGGCTCACCCAGACCCGAAGATCAAATAAAATGCCTAATTGGGAAAATCCTAAACAAGTGTGTCCCGGGGAGCTTGAATTTATTTGTCACCCGCTCAAACAACTGTGTTGTTTATATAAGTCTTTAAAGCCCTAATACTTTTCCGCTACTATATCTTAATCCCTGGTTCTTGATGCTCAGGAGGGCAATTTAGAGTTGTTTTCAATTAACTAGAATGGAGAGGGGCACTTATTCCAAAAACAGATAGCTGTGTTGTGAGTATTTTGCCAAACATGCTGAGCGGTTTAGATCTAAGCATCAGGTTTGGGACATGCTTTGGAATCAATTCTTGAAGATAATAATATCTGCTCTTTGGTATTATTCTAGAAGATAATAATATCTACTTTTAATGTCAGTAATAAATGGTTGAATATAATCACAATTGAGGACATAATATAGCAAGGAAGGTTGAGATGTTAAAGCTAACCACAAATGTGAAGTAGAGAGCTGAGGTAATTATTGAGAACAGGCAATACTTTCATTTAAGACATGCAGATAACATGCAGATATTGAGGTCAGACTTTTTATTTAATACAGCAAAATAGAATGAAGGTCAGTGTGATGAATTTTGTTCACACAGGGGTGGGGCATTCATTTTCACAACCCCAAATACACAACGACTTTATGTTATTTGGAAAAAAAACAAAGAACTAGAAACTGGAAATCAACTGACTGGAGTGACGTGATGACACATCCTGTTAATATTGACTGTCTCAATAATGATTTAAATGCAATAGTTAATGATGCATAGTATTTTACAAGAGTAATGTCACTCCTTGCAGTGAACCAGGGACAGTTAACACTAATAGCTTTATTGTACAGATGAATTTCACCAACTCCTCAAAAACCTTTTTAGCCATAAAGCATTGTCTTTAGAGCAATATAGAAATGTATAGCAAACTCCTTATACAGGAGGTCAGAGACACACCTGACATGAGTCAACTGGTAGGGCCAGAATTTTCTTGAAGTCTGTTTGTTTCTAAAGCCTATGCTTTTAGTGCTAAACTGCCTGGCTGTTACCACTAAGGTTGCAGAATTACTAACAAGGTCTGTTGGTCAAATAAAGTAAAAGTTTAAAAGCAGCCCTGGTCATTTTCTCGGTGGTTAGAGCATCGGCCCATGGATCCAGGGTTGCAGGTTTGATTCCTGGTCAAGGGCACATACCTCGGCCGGCTGCAGATTCCCCAGCCCTGGTAGGGGTGCATGCAGGGGGCAACCAATTCATGTGTGTGTCTCTCTCTCCTCCTCCTTCATCCCTTACATTCTCTCTAGAATCCAATGAAAAAAAATATCGTCGGTGAGAATTAAAAAATTAAAAAAAAGTATTACTAAGACTAGGTGAGATAGATGTTGGTTAGATTTAGGGAATATATGAAGGAATTCTCTAGTAGCGATATCTATACAACAGTGAAACCCACTTAAGCCTTCACTGTATGTTTGCTAAACTTATTAGTTGTAGGGCATTTACATTATATTGAATTCCTCCAGCCAGCCTCCCTATTTTCAAGTGTGTCTGTTGAACTTCAGCTGCAGTTATTATTATTAGAACAAAATATTCGTGTGCTCGGGAAGGATGCTTATGGATCAAGTCAACTTGTGTGTTATACTGACTTCATTCTTCTATTGTTGATCAGCTTTATGGCATTGAGATGACAGAGGTTATCAAAACATTAGCATGGGACATGAGATGTTTTAGTTATTCACTTTACCTCGTATATGAAATAACAAAACTGGGTAGGTTTGCAACAGGCATATTTGTGCATTTTCAAAGGAGTTGAGGGATAGAGATAGGCAGCAATCTTGAAAGGGGCGAAAAATGATACTGACAGCCAGATAACTGATATATACTTTTTGCCTAGACCCGTGGTCGGCAAACTGCAGCTCTCGAGCCGCATGCGGCTCTTTGGCCCCTTGAGTGTGGCTCTTCCTAAGCCTTAGGAGTACCCTAATTAAGTTAATAACAATGTACCTACCTATATAGTTTAAGTTTAAAAAATTTGGCTCTCAAAAGAAATTTCAATCATTGTACTGTTGATATTTGACTCTATTGACTAATGAGTTTGCCGACCACTGGCCTAGACCAAGTTTCTAAGGATGACTTACGCAAACAATTTGAAGTATTTGAAGAGTTAAAAACAATTCTGGAGGAAGACTCTAATCAGATTCCCAGCCTTAAAAGGGACAAACATTGGGACTTCAAAAATATTTACTGGTTCATACATTACTAGTTAGTTACTAGTATATATCAGTGAGCAACAGATGCTTAAAAACTATATTTTAAGATATTCTCTCTCTCCCTCCCTCCCTCTCTCCTGCTTCCTCTCTCTTCTTCCTCCCTGCCTCCCCCCCCCCTCCAAATAGTATGGTCTCCATGTGTGTTAATTAATGGAAGTGGTATGAAAGAGTCATCTTCATCTGATATTTGAAAGCCAGAAAAACGATTCTTCTAATCCTGAGACCATGCCTGTAACAACATACCAGGCAATTCAGTCAGGTGTTAGCCTAATGCTTTAGCCTTGTGTATACAGGATTAATTGTAACTTGACTTTGCCCCCGTTTTGGTCTGGTCCTTGTAGGAGTATGTAGCTGCCACCTGCCTTTCTAGAAGCATTCTATAAGGGAAGCAATATTAATCTCTCTGGCTATTAATGGATTATTTTATTTTTTAAAAATTTACTGGCAGAGAGAGAGCCTGCATATAGAGGCTTCTGATAATAAACACTCAAACCTGGCACCATCCCTGTTGTGTCAGGAGGCGGATGGGAACCCAGAGCGCTCCTCTTTAAGAAGGAAGGCACTGTGTGTGGGAAACCTGGACGGTGTGGCACCCTCACAGGAAAGGCGAGCTAAGGCTTTATGAATTATTCAGAAAGAGAAAATTAAATAACAAGTCCTGCAAGACGGTTTAGTTCTATCAGGATTGTTTTCACCTCACAGGGGGATACAGAATAAGATGAGTGGAGCAAAAGGAAAGTGAAATAACCAGTCAGCCAAATACAGCCAGAGACACAGTTCCTGGACTCACAGCATGTGGACCCGACGCGAGAGGGGCTCCTGGGGGAGCGCTGCAGCAGGCCTGCTGCGCGGGGAGGCGGACCTGCCAGAGCCAATTGCATTGCCGGAGTCCTTTCCTGCTCCTTCTGCAACTAGGTTAATCTTTTGTGCGGCTTCTTTCTCGCTCTCCGGAAGAGAACTTGGAGAGAATTCTGCTGTAGGTAATGTCTGAGAGAAGTTCTCTGTGTTATGCGCACTGCGGTGCTTGACGCTATAAAGCCGGTGAGTTAGCCAACTTTGAAGTCGTCAGTTCTGATTTGTCACTCAGAGGGCTCAGTTTACAGAGGCAAAGAACCGAGCTGTCCCAGAATGGGGAGCTGTCCCAGAGAGCGCGTTTCTTACGGGCTGCTACAGGCAGGAGTTCATTTGTTCCACTAGTCACAACCGTTCTACATAACAGATTAGGGCGTTTCATCAACTGACATTTCACCCTGGGCATTAATTAAAAGTGGCACGCTGCGTCGTTTGGGAATGTGTGGATATAATGAGGTGGTACTTCTGCGAAAATATTTTAAAACTTTTCCATCCGTTTATGATGTGGCTTCTTTATTTGAGTGACCCTGATATAATGTAGGGGCCAAAGATATAGCATCCCTCAAACAAACGGAGTAGAATCCTGCTTTCCGGTGCTGAGGAGGTAAGAAAAGGCAGGGAGTGTTTTAGCATTATTCAGCTTCATCCAAATGTACATTAAATTTGTAAAGTAGGCAGATGCTGTATTTAGCCACCTATCTGTCTTACTTTCTGGTTACTTACAACAATTGTGTATTTATCTTTTAACAATTTTACTGCGCAATTAGCTTGTGCCATTTACTGGGGCATAGCTACAGACAAAATTGGAGCTTACATTCCAGTCAGCTAGAGAGACGGTCATCAAAAGTAGAGTGTAAGTAACACCAAGACAGGTTTTGTATACATTTTAACTACTATTGTAGCTCCAACAACTATAACAGTACCTGACACATAGTATGCACTCAATAATGTCTGTTAGGTCACTGAAAGGTAAGAAGGTTGAAGATTAGAGAAATTGAGTTACTTGTTTATGGCCTCTATGCTTATAAAATATATAGACCTTCTAGATATTATATATCTTTAAAATAGTCTACTATTCATATATTTGTCTCCAAATGAGGAAAATTATAATTTACAGCTTAAGCTTTTCCCCATGTGTTTTCTTCTTTGAATATTAAGGTGTTTTTTTGTTTTGTTTTGTTTTGTTTGTCATTATCTTGGGTATAACTATCTTACATTTCCATTAAAACTATCATTCCTAGCTGGTTAAGAAAATTCTAACATCAAAACAGTTTCGGTAGCATTGACATGCTTGTAATACACATACCTTTAGGTGCAGGAAATATTTTTTAAAAACGAACAAGAAAAAATTTCCTTGCCTTCTCTTTTTTTAAAAAAATATATTTTATTGATTTTTTACAGAGAGGAAGGGAGAGGGATAGAGAGTTAGAAACATCGATCAGCTGCCTCCTGCAAACCCCCTACTGGGGATGTGCCTGCAACCAAGGTACATGCCCTTGACCAGAATCGAACCTGGGATCCTTCAGTCCACAGGCTGACGCTCTATACACTGAGCCAAACCAGTTAGGGCTTGCCTTCTCTTTTTGGAGAGGGGGAAATAGGCAACAAACAGATAAACAAAAAATATGTATTATAAATGACACATTAACCAGTTCAATGAATAAAACAAAATAGGGAAATATGATAGGGAGACAAGAGGAAGCTAAATATAAGGAGAACCTCTCTGAAGTGCTAAGACTTGAATGATGACAAATACCCAGCTATGAGAGGATACATGAAAGACAGCACAAGAAGAAGAAACAGTGAGGGTAGGGCAAGAGTTTGGCTTTTAAGCTGATAGACATATTACCATTTCAGATGGGGCACAGTACCCCAGATGGTAGATGTAGGGAAATTGAACTGGTAAGGGAAATGAGGAAAACATTGGATACTTTTTTTTGTTATTGAAATGGGAAAGCTTCCCATGGCTTTGTGTTAGTGAGTGAAAAGGTCTGATTAAAGTTATAAAAATCATGCTGGCTGCCATTGGGAGAGTGTCAAACTTGCCACCAGGATGACAAGCAGTGAGAAGGTTGTCTTCAGCGGTCGCCAACCTTTCAGACCTCACAGACCACCAGTGGCTCGCGGACCACCGGTTGGCGACCACTAGAATATTCCAGGCAAGAGTTAGAGGTAGAAATAATGTAATGTAGCCAGAGAGGCATTATATTTTAAAGATAAACTAGACATCGTTATTGGTGGGTTGGATATAGATAGGGTGTGAAGAAAGCTACCAATGCTGAATCCAGATATGTGGCTGAGTAACTGGCTGGGGGTGATTCAGTACCAATGACGAAGGCACAAAATTACTGTGCAGCAGGTAAGCAAAAAGAATTAAGAGTTCTGTTTTAGCTATTTTAACTATGAAATGGTATTAATGCCAAATGCATATTTATATTGCAAAGTAAGCAATAAGCATTGGAGGCATGGAGATGGATATGAATCTGGAGGCAGGAATAATTTTAGAAATAAAACTTACAAAGTCCTCAGTGTGTGTGTAGTATTTGAAACCTTGAGACTAAATATGACCATGAAGAAAAGGACAGAAAAAAATAGTCTGTGGGTTTTTTTTTTAATTTTAAAAGCTGGTACAGATGTCAAAGATCCAGAAACAGAAACTGGGAGTGTCCAGGGAAGTAGAATGGAAACCTGAAAACCTATTATGGAATGAAAGTGTTGAGAGAGAGAGAGAGAGAGAGAGAGAGAGAGAGAGAGAGAGAGAGAGAGAGAAAGAATGATGTTAGAAAATGTCAGTGGGATTTTTCCATTTCAACAAAAGGACGAATATGTGAGACTATCAGGTAGGTTATAGTAATTAACCTTTTGAAAAGGAGTTCTTGGATAGGTTTTCTATATGAGGTGCATGGTTAGGTCACTCACAGCTTCACAGGAACAATGGCTTGGATGGAGATCTGAGTTCCATTATTCTGAGTCACACTGTAGCACAGAGCTAAGCCCTATTACTGAATTATACTCTTGAGTTTCTCATTCACTGATTTCATTTGTTCAATAAATTGCCATTTTGGGTATGCTATGTTGTCACGAGACTATATATCCCCAGATACTCAAATTCTACAAGAGGAAGCTCTAATGGTGAAAACTTACCAGAAGAAGAGTTAAGAGATAAATACCACAACAATATCAATACATTAATGACTGCCATTTACTGAGTGCTTACCACAGTCTAGGAACTGGCCAAACAATAAGCCCCTGTTTATTTCTTGCTGTCAACAATGCCATGGCGTGGACACTTATTATCCACCTTGCACAAATGAGGGGTTGGGGAGTAATTTGCTGTGTCACTCAGTTGGCACACACTCCAAACACAAAGTGCTCTGTTAAAAAGGGGGGTATTTCTATTAGCAGAGGATATCAGGGGAAGTCTCTAGGAGTTCATAGCCTTTGATTTGTTCCTTGCAATATGGATATATTTAAAATAAGAGAGGGGCAACATGAGCAAAGATGGAGGTGATGTTCAAAGGACTTTATATGAAATGATAACATAATGACTTTGGCTGGAATGTAAGTGGGGAAAGACATGAGTAAGAGTAAAGATTCAAAACATGTAACAAGGCCCAAATGCATTTAACATAAACATCCTATCTAATAAAAGACAAAAAGGGTAATTAACCGTACCTCCGCTACGCTTCCCATTGGCTAATCAGCGAGATATGCAAATTAACTGCCAACAAAGATGGCAGCCGGCAGCCACGCAGCTGAAGCGAGCAGGAGGCTTGCTTGCTCCAGTTATGGGGAAAGCCAAGATTCCCCGCCTGCGGTGGCCTGCTCTAAGCTCCAAAAGCAACAGCTCCAAAAGCAAAAAGTTTTAATTTTAGAAGCCAAACAAACCCCAGATACCTGCTTTCAGCCATCCAGGGCCTCAGAGCTGGGAGTGCCAGTGATGGCAACAAAGTTTCAATTATAGAAGGTAAATAAAACCCAGAATAAAAAGAAAAAGAAAAAAAGGAGAGGCTGGGAGCTTCAGTCGCCAGCCAGCCTGAAAACGGCCCTCAGCCCCTCACCCAGGCTAGCCAGGCACCCCAGTGGGGACCCCTACCCTGAAGGGGGTGTGGCCAGCCTGAAAACAGCCATCAGCCCCTCACCCAGGCTGGCCAGGCACCCCAGTGGGGACCCCCACCCTGAAGGGGGTGTGACCAGCTGCAAACAGCCATCATCCCCTCACCCAGGCTGGCCAGGCACCCAAGCAGGACCCCCACCCTGATCCAGGACACCCTTCAGGGCAAACCAGCCAGCCCCCACCCATGCACCAGGCCTCTATCCTATATAGTAAAAGGGTAATATACAAACTGACCCTAACAGCAGAAAGACTGGGAATGACTGGTCACTATGATACACACTGACCACCAGGGGGCAGACGCTCAATGCAGGAGCTGCCCTCTGGTGGTCAGTGCGTTCCCACATGGGGGAGCTCTGCTCAGTCACAAGCCAGGCTGATGGCTGCCAGTAAAGTGGTGGTGGTGGGAGCCTCTCCTGCCTCCTCAGCAGCGCTAAGGATGTCTGACTGCAGCTTAGGTCTGTTCCCCACTGGCAAGTGGACATCCCCTGAGGGCTGCCAGGCTGCCAGAGTGATGTCTGATTGCCAGCTTAGGCCCAATCCCCCAGGGAGCAGGCCTAAGCCAGCAGGTGGTCATCCCCTGAGGGGTCCCAGACTGCAAGAGGGCACGGGCCTGGCTGAGGGACACCCCCCCCCCAGAGTGCACAAATTTTTGTGCACCGGGCCTCTAGTTTAACATAAAAATCTTAGCTAGGACATAAGAGAAATGAAGTAAACCATAAGTATGTTGCAATGTAACATTTTTAGAAATCCTAATTAATGTGTGTGTGTGTTTATTTTTTAACTACCCCACCCCCCACCCCTTCCTGCTGCTTTTTCTATCCTTTTCCATTTCATGCTTTCAAGAACTTGGCTTTTTTTTTTCTTCAAAATCTTAGGTCCTAGAGTGGAGTCAGGAGAGGATTTGGGGAACAGATAGCATGTCCCATTCAGTCATGAAAAGGCAATAACTTTTCCTGGACACAGAGTACATTCCTCCCAAACCAGTGAAGGAGGGAGGCGAGGCAGGGAGAGGAGGGGGGCACAGAGACTGACAGCTGTTCTTGGGGCATGCCAAGATCTCAAATAGGAAATCCTATCTCTGTCAGAGGGTCCATGGGCAGGGCCTAGCAGAGGATGAGAGGCAACCTAACAGGACAGTCAAGTGTGGCCAAAGAAATAAATAATAACAGAAAGGGGGCATCTGGATCTAAAATGTTATGTTGGCTTTGAATTTGGACATTGAGATAGAAGACTCAAGGTTTAGGTGCCCAAAGAACTGTAAATAGAGGCCTTGGATAAAGGCAGTGGTGTGGGGATGGAGAGGTGAAAGTCAAGGAAGATGGATAATCAAGTTTCTTACATCCTAGCATGATGGGGCAGGGGACTTGAATGTAAAATAGTTATAGAAAATCAAGTTATGAAAAATAAAGCTGTATTTCTTGAACATCTGAATTTGGTAACTGATTCATGTCAGCTGTTTCTGATTATTAAGGCTTGTATTAGTTAGGCTAGATCAGTTGTTGGCAAACTGTGGCTTGTGAGCCACACACGGCTCTTTGGCCCCTTGAGTGTGGCTCTTCCACAAAATACCAACTTCTGCGCATAGGCCACAAAGTTTCAATCGCACTGTATGTGCGCGCCTGCATGTGGTATTTTGTGGAAGAGCCACACTCAAGGGGCCAAAGAGCCACATGTGGCTCGCGAGCCGCAGTTTGCCGACCCCTGGGCTAGATGAATATTGGCTGTGGCAGGAAAGAAACCCAGAAATCTCAGTGACTCAACATAAGAAACATAATTTTTTCTCTCTCATGAGAATCTAACATGATTGAGCAACCTTCCCCATCTTGTAGTTATACCACTGGAAACATGAAAACCATGGACTTCTTTTCCCTGCTACTGAAGGGAAGAAGTAGCTGGAGAAAGCACACTAGTTCTTTCACTGCTTCAGCCTAGAAGAGACATATTATTTCCATCCACTAATCCTTATCCTGAACTGTCATATGGTTGCAAACCAGCTGAATGAGGGGACAGGGACAGGGAGAAATACAGAGCAGCACATAGGTATTTGGTGAGCGCCAACCATTTATTGCCCATGTAGCTGGCTGGACAAAGGAGAAATTCTATTTTGCCTTCTCCATTGCAAATAATTCCCTTCTTCTAGGTAAGTGCTATTTTTATTCCTGGTGTAGAAGGACTCTTGAATCCATGATTCTTGCTTTTTGGACTCAGAGGGTCCTCCAAACTTCATTTGTAGGTTCAAGGCAATGTTTAATTGCCTTCCCTCTCCTTTTTCTGCCCTCTTTCTCTAGAAAAGTTATGATGAATGAAACAGGGTTAAGTGTTTGATTTAAAGGAAAACCTCATTAATTGCATTTCAAAATTGGTATTCAAATTTAAAATCCAGAGCTATTTAATAATTGTCCCAACAATTCAATGGCACATTGATTTTAGTCTGTCATTTGGACCAACAGTTGAATTGAATTACAGTAAATCAACAGTTTGATTTCTATGAACTTCATACCACTACTAGAAAATGTCTTCAAAGGGACTGTACTATCCTATCTAATAAAAGGGTAATATGCAAATTAACCATCACTCCATCACAAAGATGGCAGTGCCCATAGCCACAAGATGGCAGCACCTAGTCCTCTCAGTCCCGCCGGAGGAGTCCCCCAGTCCCGGGGGAGCGGCCGCTGAGAGCGGGCAGCATGAGTGGCCTGGTGGAATGCTTGCTTCATCGCTGCGGCAATGAGGCAAGCGTTCCACCCTGGTTGTGGAGGGCCTCTGGGCAGCGGGCACGGAGCAGCCAGGGGGTTGTGGGGGTGGGGAACACTTGCATCATTGCCCTGGCGATGAGGCAAGCATTCTGCGCCCAGCTGCGGTGGGCCTCTGGCCAGGCCGGGCGCGGAACACTTGCATTGTTGCAGGTCGGGCTGAGGGACCTCCCCGCCCCCACCACCCTGCACCCTGTGCACAAATTTCATGCACCGGGCCTCTAGTTATGGTATGAAGATGTTACTTAGGATTATCCCCTAAAGAGTAAAACAAGGATCATTTCAGAGCCTATAAAACATAGACCATTCTCTTGGTATCTGCAATCTATTTTCATACTCTGCAGATATCCTCTGTAACACAGAGGCACACAAAGACTCTCAGAGAGTCCTGTAATGTTGGATTCTTCATCTGTCTTGATAATTCCATCTTGTTAAACTCATTTGATATTAGATTAAAATTTCTCACCAAACAGTGTGTTACACCTGAGGAAATAGGATACTATAGGATTCACATTTGGACCTAAAAAGTGTTAAGTTCCCAATTGATTTGTCAGTGACTCAATTCAATGACACCTACTGGTGTCTTTTTAAAAATCTTATAATATAGGTTCTTATTCTAGTGTGAAATATAGGAAGAATATTGATTAACTTTTTTATTTGATGGCAGAATTCTTCACCAATGACACAAATATATGTAAATGAACATCTGAATTCTGTTCTTAACATATTGCTATTTCAGACTTCAGTTAGAATAAGAATGAGAGAGAATGAAAAAAAACCCCATACAATTTAAGATTATAAATTGTTACTTTTTTTTTCTGCACTAATGGTGCAAGTTATTGCCCCACTCTTGATTTTAGAAAAAAATCTTTATGTTAACTACTAAATGGTTTTCATTTATAATATCAGAGGATTTGGCATATAGATCTGGATGGTTTATTGTGCTGTTTGCTGCTGATAAATCTACAACATGGCAACTGTCACCATTTCCCTCAAAATCATTTTCTATATGCTGAATGTCTTGTTTTGAAATAATTATCTTGTACAAGTTTTTCCTAGCTAAACTGAGCTCATTTGAGCATTAAGTAAAGGTATTTGTAAGCTTACTCTGGGATATCAGCTTAAATTTCTTTGTCTCATACGCATTATTCTTTGGCCACACAGAATTATTACACTTTTTAGAAATATCCCCCCTAACTGACCTCTTTCTCTTTCAGAAGAGGTGCCTTTCCCAGGATGGCCATGCCTGGCTATGCACATACTCATCCCCTTTCTCCCTACTGCCCAGGTCTCAGGCGTATTCTCACACAGTGTTTATAAGCAGGGAGTAGGGAAGAATTTTTTCTGAGGGTACTCTTGTTTGTGTTCCACTCTTGCTTATATCCTGATGTTCTCTCCCATGCCTGGGCCATCTCTACTTGTCTCTTTTCTCAGATATAGAATCCAAATCTGGGTCTGCTTGATTTACACACTTTCTCCTAATTATATATGAAAAGCATTTGTAACATTCCTACTTTCCAATTTATGCTATAGATCAGTGATGGAGAACCTTTTGAGCTCGGCGTGTCAGCATTTTGAAAAACCCTAACTTAACTCTGGTGCCATGTCACACATAGAAATTTTTTGATATTTGCAACCATGGTAAAACAAAGATTTATATTTTTGATATTTATTTTATATATTTAAATGCCATTTAACAAAGAAAAATCAACCCAAAAAATGAGTTCGCGTGTCACCTCTGACACGTGTGTCATAGGTTCGCTATCACTGCTATAGATATTGGTTGTGACTGTTTTTATTTACTTTGTTTCTTCTTTTTTTGGATATAGATGGATTTTGGAGAATGTGTGTCATCTCTTCTAACCACCCATCTCCTACTCATCTTTTGTATCTGAAAATAACTATTATTTCAGGATGCCTTCTCTCTCTTGTTCTTGTGTGTGCCTAGAGCATTCATCACAGCGCTTACCGTACTGTTCCGTAACCACCTTTTAACTTCTCTGTAATCTCCTTCCCACAGTTAGCTTTGAGGAGTTTTTTCATGGTCATTCTTTCATCCTCTCTGTTCAACATGGGGATCAACAGCTATTAGACCCTCAATACCTACTTCTTGAGTGAATTCCTGTATTATTTCTCAAGGAGGAACCAAGAGCAGGGCAGTCTATCTCTGCTAGAGAATAAGGGATGCATATCTGCAGGTAATTTCAATACAGTAAAAACACCAACCCAAAGTCTGTCTACTCTTTATTATTGCCATCTGTCAATATTTGTAAATAATGTCATGATAAAACACTTCTCTCTGTCGGGGCTGATGTCTTTTTCTCTGGGGTGCACGGCTTTATTTCCATAGTCAGAAAGAGAGATACATTTTGGGATAGCCTAACTCTCAGCCTTCTGCCATCTCCTTTCCAAGGGTCCTTTTCTTCTAGAAAATATTTTTTAAAAAGAGTTTATTTTATAGTTCTAGGGTACACATGAAATATTACTTCAGCCCTGGCTGGTGTTGGTTGAGTGCTGTCCCATGCACACAGAGATCACTAGTTCAATTCCCGGTCAGGTCAAATGCCCTGGTTGTGGGCTCGATCCCCAGCAGGGGGCTTGCAGGAGGCAGCTGATTGATGTTTCTTTCTCATAGATGTTTCTCTCTCACCCGTCCTCTCTCTGTAAAAATCAATAAGAACTTGTTTTGTTTTTAAAAGCAAGTATTACTCCATCATCTTTTGGTCCTCCCTCACTGTTTTCAGCCTATGACAAGCTCACATTGCTGCGAGTTATTTCCTAAAACTCTTGGACTTAATCACCTCAGAAAAAGAGAGGTATATGAAGGTGTGCCACATCTCCCTTTACTTCTGACCAAGATGGCCTTAAGGTTTCCCTCAGCGTGACTAAACTTTAGAATGACTTCTTGACTCTAGGCACCTGATTTCCCTTTTCATAGAGCATTTACTTAAATAAAAACAAAAAGCTTGCAATTGTAAATTCTTCTTCTGCCTCTTTCAGGTGTACGTCTTCTATAACCTAGGAATTTTTTTTGAAGGACCTGAATGCCATTTCTTTGAAATGTAATCATCAAGAAAGATAGAACTGCCTGGCGGTCATGGCTCAGTGGTTGAGTGTCCAGCTATGAACCAAGAGGTCATGGTTCAATTCCCAGTCAGGGCACATGTCCGGGTTGCGGGCTTGATCCCTAGTGTGGGCCATGTAGGAGAAAGTTGATCAATGATTCTCTCTCATCATGTTTCTATCTCTCTCTCCTCACTTCCTCTCTGAAACCAATAAAGATATATTTTTTAAAAAGAAAGATAGAACTCTTGTGAGAAGGTAGGAACCTGACTTCAATAAGCACCTATCAGCAAACACAGAAGCCCTAATCAGGTTGATCAACCTCCCGGCTAATGTCTCCCAGCACTTACCCACTAGCTCACCCCAGTGCTTCAAAACTCCCCTGCCTTTTGTTTCAATTTAATCTCTCTTCCTGTTCCAATACTCTTTCTCCCATATTGCAAGAGTCTTGAATAAAGTCTTTCTTGCCTGTTTAACCAGTCCAGTGCAATTTTTCTTTTACACTCTCCTAACTTTTCTCTACTAAAACACAATTAAAGCAACTTTAGTTTAAGGATAATCCAAATGTCAACAAACAAAAGAAACACTATATATATATATTATCCCTAAATAGGACTTTCTTAATAATTTAAGAAAAAGTCATCTTCATAATCCCACAGAAGTGATCACTTCACTTTACAACTTTACTCTCCTGTGTCCAGGTATGCATTAAGACACAAAAATGAGCCCTGGCCAGTGTTTCTCGGTGATTAGAGTGTGGGCCCATGCACAGAAGGGTCGTGGGATTGATTCCCAGGCAAGGGCATGTACCTGGGTTGCAGGTTTAAGCCCCATCTGGTTGGGGTGCCTGGGGGAAGCAACCAATCAATGTGTTTCTCTCTTCTCTCCCTCCCTCCTTCCCTTCCTTCCACTCTCTCTAAAAAATCAATGGAAAAACAACAGTGTGGAGGGGGCATGAGCAGGGTGGAGGGGGTTAATGGGGTAAAAAGGAGGACATGTGTAATACTTTAAACAATATAGTTTAAAATAAAAAGGAAAAAATATCCCCTGGTGCAGATTAACAAGACAAAACAAACAAAAATAAATGAAATGACAACAACAAACAACAAAAACCTCTTCATGCATTGACTTGAGGTTTATGGTTGTTTTTATTTTCCTCCTTTTGGGAGACTTCACCATTTAGCCTCAAGAATTGTTCTTCCTTTAGTAAGCTACCCAGCTCCCTTCCCACACCCACCATTAGCAGATGGCATATTTCTCCATGTTGGAATGTTCAGTTGGTCATGCTCTGGCACTCTAGGAATAGCCTGGAAACATAAGCACATATAAAACAGTCCAGGGGGGACACCACAAGTCAACTCCTCTTAGAGTTTTCACCACCCTTATGAGTTTCATACATGCTTATTTATTCCCCAAGTAAGTACAAGGTAACTGCTGAATCTTACAACCAAACACATTTCCCGAGGGACAAGCATTTATTCTCAGAGACAGTACATTCTAAACCCACAAGGAGGAAGAGAAACACTATATTCTTAATAACCTCCATAATTTAGAAAACTGCCACTTTCACAAAAAAGTCGTATCGTTGCATTATCATGTATACCACTGTTAATTATTTTCCTATTTTTTCTGTCTCAGCTACTTTGTGCCTCTTTGGGTGGCCAAGAATACGAAAGAGATACATCCTAGAATCAAAGAGCAACTCCCTTTGCTACCCAAAGAGTTGAATGCAGTTTCGGCAGCCTATTTGTAATTCCTGGATTCAATTTTTAGCTGATGGCCATCTTCACTTTTTAGAGAGAGAAAAGTGTTTATTATTCTAGCTAAGACACACACACACACACACACACACACACACACACACAGAGAGAAATGGTTGGGTAAGAATTAAGCAGACGTTTACTTTTAACCATGAGATAGAAAAGAATGTTTCTAGATTTTATTTAAGATCTGGTGTTACAGCTTGTTTATTTCTGTACCTTTCCTAATGCCTATTACATGATTTTAGCCCATCTGACTTATATGAAATATCAGGGCCTGGGACTAGGATAGGAAAATTGTATTTTACTAACAAGCACATTCTGATATAAGCACATCTATTGTCACTATGCTAAAATGACTTTGGGATTTCAAAACTGACTTTGGAGAATGAGAGGTCTTATTCCCAAGAAACAGATATCTTTCTGGTACTCACTACTTGTGCATTTTTATGTGTGTTTTGATTTTCAGAATGGAAATTAACGGACACTGGTAAAATTGACCAAACAAATATAAATGGATGAGCAGCATTTATGACTTTCTTTGTTTCTTCAGAGGACAGAATTATGATAGCAGTTTCAAATAGTGCACTTAATTTTTAATAAGATCTCTTAGTACTTAATCCAACTGTTCTTGTTGTTAGAGAGTAGAATTCAAGTGCAAAATGTTAGTTCTAGCCACTGATGATAATATTTGGTTGTCTGCGAGGTGTACCCAGTTTAGATTTGATTAGCTTGATTTATTCAGACTAATTTTAAATCTAAGTAGTTTTATATTGTTTATGCAAATAGAAGTACTACCACGATCACCTGATTTTCCTTCCAGATTAAATAAAACATCTATAATCTAAAGACCTGAAAGCCTAAATTACGTCTGGAAACTATAGTGTTTATTTGTTCTCAGGAGACTAATTGGTAAGTATTGAGAATGTTGCCTGAGGGGTACTCAGTCACCTAATACCATGTCTGGCTCTCGGATATAGAGGATATATTTAATAATAGAAACAGGGGCATAGACTTTATATAACCCATTGGCGATTTCTTAATTTACTCAAATGTAATTACAATTACTTGTGTTTGTGATGGTAATTTTGGGATTACCTGGAGAATATTATCATCTTGGAAGATTGTCACTTTCAAAAAATTCATTTTGGAATCCTACTTAAGTATCTCAGTCAAAAAAACAACAACAAACAAAGTAAAAATGTTCTCTGCCACTATCAGAGCCATATTTTCATGATTCTCTAATTTGATGGAATTAAGAGTGAACAATGTTATGATTCCATTTCTATTATTTACTAATCTTGTGACCTTAGTCTGGGATGGTTAGCTGGAAAACGAGAGTGTTGGATTAGATGATGTGGTAAACATTCCTAGTGCTGGCTAATATTTCTGCCTGTTGCCCCATTCCAAAATACAATTATGTCCCTTTGAAGTTGAGTGGCCCTATCTCTGACTTTTTGGAGTAATGACACGAGAGCTAAGAGGACATATATCAATTTTGGTCCATCCTATTCTCCCCTTGCATAGCACATACTGAGGTAGAAGTGCCCCAGTATTGAAGGTACATGAAATACTAAACCACCTTATGGGGGTAGCTGTGACAGAGAATTGTCTCGGCTTTGCTTGAATGGTTAACTTTCACTGTGTTAAGCAATGAGATTCTCCAGTAACTTGTTACCACAGCATTACCTACCATTCTAATTAATGTAGATGATTTCTAAATTGTCTTTCACTGCTATGACTTTGTGATCCACAATCAAGTATGCATGCTGAAACTGCCACAAAATAATTAAGGAAGACTATTAACTCATAAGGCCAATAAAATAAAACACATGTTATTAGATACAGAATTTGGAACACTTCACAAATAGCAGTCACATCCACTATACATTTTATAATGATATATATGTACAGCGTCTGTGAATTTTACCAGTAGGCTTTATATCTTGCAATTATTTCATAATTTTTTCTCTAGCAAAGAGTTTCTTAAATTAGAACTTAAAATAGATAAACAGTGTCCAACAAATTTAGTATGAACAGTGGAATTTAGCCCACCTTGAATACTTCTTTACATGTAAATGTCATAATGACAGTATTTATGAGCAGCAGATTTGGTTTTGGTCTTATGAAAGATGGATATGATATGGAATGAAGAAGGTTACTAGCTTCATGGTGGAAGGAAATGTCAGCTATCTGCTATATTGTCCATCAATAGGTCAGGGTTGCCAGCTTTTTAGGCCTAGTCATATTTCATTCAAGTTAGAGTTTAAAAAATATGATCTAATTCATGCTATTATTAAGTTATTAAAATATTATTTGAAGTTATTTGAGCACTTATTAGGGTTTTAATCTTATATTTAGAAGTATTGCACTTTGATCCATGAATTTTTAAAATATGACACACATTCCACTTTTTTAATAAGCTGTTCATTTTTAGTCTTTGAGCTGAAACCTTCCTGACCAAAAAAAATAAAAAACAAGAGTTTAAGTATATTAATCTATTTAATATTTATTGTACTATGAATTTCTTTTTTTGTGTGAGATGCTAGACTATATATCTCAGTATTTCTCTCCAAGGAACACATTCATATGAATTCAGAATATATGTAAAAGCTCCAGAAGTAAAAATCTTTCATAATAAGATATTTAGTTTTGCTCAAATGTTATTTCACTTCAGTGAAAGTGGTATTAATTTTCCCACAGTAGTAAGCAATAATATAAAGAAATATAAGTAATCTTAATCTTATACAAGTCTTTCTGCTGTCTTATTTTTCCTTCATTATTATTCCTTAGATAATTGTTAAATTACTATTGATCTTTTATATATAAAGATTATAACACCAAGCTTCAAATTTTTTAAAATCTTTATTGTTTAAAGTATTACATATGTCCCCTTTTTTCTCCCACTGACACCTTATTACCCCCCCTCCACCCCAGACCATTTATTCTGCTCCAGAAGTGTCTATCATATTATTATTGTTTTAATTATTATTGTTGTAAGGCATATCTTCTTCCTATCAAATGTCAATTATGTCAATTTCATTTATTAAATAATCTATCTTTGCCTCCTAATTTCCAATTATTCCCTTTTTATATGTAAATATCTCATTTAAGCTTGGGTTTATAGTTGAGTTTTTAAAAATTTATTTTCCAGTATTATCAGTTCATTGATGAGGAATTTGAAAGTTAAAAATGATTGATGACTATTTTCAAGTTCACATAGTTGATAAGCAAACCAAGGGTGATTTAAAAATACAAAATTGGAATTAAAATAATTTTTGTGTCTGCATTCAAACATCCATGCAAAGACAAGAGGCATCAGAATTGCAACAAAGAGCTGAATTGTTGTGGAGCAAATTTCTGAAGGAAAAGCACCTTTATTCCTTTTAAGTCAGAGCAGGTAGTTACAACCATTCCACCAACAAAGACTAGGCTGGGGGGGGGAAGACAGACTCAGTACAGACTGTTCTCTTTTCTTCATCATAGTGAACAGAGTAATGGAACAGGGATAGTAAGCTTTGGCCTTAGTCATGAATACAGATGTATAATTTCTTGTGAATAAGTTACGTATTTAATGAAAAAGAAATTGAGCACAGGTCATGGGTTAAAGTTTGATAGAGTCTGAAACCCAGTGTTCTTTGCAAAGCATGTTTCACAGTACCCCTGTGTTCAGAAAGATGATAGTCAATAGACAATGCATGTATCACACACTGAGCTAATGGTACTGACAGGACTAGAAGTAATTGGCTTGTTATAAATTACAGGACAAACTCATGATTTGTCATTCCAGAAGGAGAGGCCTGTGAGAATCATGCCAGATGCACATCATAGATCAGTGTTGATATTCATGATTACACCTGTGAGTAAACCTATTTCATTTTTCTGTACATCCAATAAATTGTATAGCTAGACAGCAGATTTATCCACCATTAAGTAATGATTGCCGGTACAGAAGTTATTTATTTATTTGTTTGTTTGTTTGTTTAATTTATTTTGGTGATGCTTGCTACCTCTTCAGTAACAAAAATCAAGAAAATGTTGGAAGCATACATTTCAGATGCTGCATATTGCTTTATTCAAATATCACCATACTTTACATTAGTAACAAAAATGAACAGAATGATATTATGAGATGGAAAAAACACCTGTTACTTATTCCAACATTTTTCTTTGTCATCTTTAAGGAATTTATGCCCTGCTAGTTTGAGATTTTTTTTCTATATCTAAAACCATCGGCTACCACTTTTTAAATTTCAGATTGCTGCTTCATTCTATACTTTGAAAGGCAATAACCTCACTCATCTACTTCCTTCAGCTTCATTTCATGATCCATTTTGTAGAACTATCTTCTGGATTGGTTCAATTTTGTGGCCTAAGAAGTATTTTTTCTCTCCTAATGATTTCCATTTTTTAGTACATATTTATCTTCCAGTGAACCATCTCCTTTAACTAAATATTGTATTTGGAAACAGATAAGGCATAACCTTAATATTGGATATAGCTCATATGGTACCCATATAAAATAATTAACTGGATGACACTGTTGTTATCCATCACCATTTTTCAATTTAAAGCTCCCTAAAATAATAATGTCAAGGCATGAATTTTCTAAATGCTGCCGAAGGGGGATTCATTAATGTATGCATACCACCATGCATGGCAGCGTTCATAATATAGTTCTGTTTGATCATGTTTTGGTTTGCTTATTTAAATATGATCATTAATTTTTAAACCAATCAAGTGGTTGTTTGCTGCGAATGTTCTCTCAGAAGTTCATTCTCACAAGATAAATTCCTTTGGCAATTCATTCAAGAGTAAGAGAAAAGGAAAATGTTATATTCCTATAGGATATATGGAAATTTTTGTTTGGGTCTCAGACATAGATTTGTGTAGATAGAAATAGTCATTGTTGCTGAATATTGGTGTGATTTGTAGAGTTTGTCCTGTCTGACTCCTATATGAATGTATCCCCCCAAATTCATATGTTGAAACTTAATTTCCAATGTGATGATATTTGGAGGTGAGAACTTTGGGAGGTGAATAGATCAGTAAGGCAGAGCCCTCAGTAAGGCAGTGCCCTTATGAAACAGTCCCCAGTGAGGCCGCTTGCTCATTCTCTCATATGAGAATGTAGTGAGAGAAGATGGCTTTCTATGAACCATGAAGCAGGCCGACACCTGGACCAGCTCTTTGATTTTGCACTTCCCAGCCTCCATAACTGTGAGAAGTACATTTCTATTGTTTATAAACCACCCAAGTTATAGTATTTTGTTATAGCAGCCTGAATGGACTAAGACACTGACCTAGCAAAAGGAGCATTTTTTTTCATTTTGAGAATGAAGTTGATCATTAGATACAGAGGTTGAGCAAGAAGCCTGTAGAGAACCATAAGACTGATGCTACCATTATTCTTATTCCAATTGGAACATTAAAACCCTTTGATTTCTACCTTTTATTCCTCTCCCTACCCCTCCATCTAATGGTCCACTAAGTTCTATTGAGCCCTTAAGATATCTATTGATGTAATCTTTGAGCATACATTATAATTTCATTCTTAGATACTCATTGTAGAAGTAGTTTCTAGTGGTCTCCAGCCCCTCTCTTTCTCTTCTAGTTCATCATGGTGATAGCTGTCATTCCTATCAAGTCACTCTCCTTAAAATCCTGCATGGATTCTCCATTTTCTAGCATATAAAATATTGACTTGCCCAGCCGGTGTGGCTCAGTGGTTGAGCATCCACCTATGAACCAGGATTCCCAGTCAGGGTACATGCCTGGTTTGTGGGCTTGATCTCCAGTCAGGGGTGTAGAGGAGTCAGCCAATCAATGATTCTCTCTCATCCTTGATGTTTCTACCTCTCTATCTCCCTTCCTCTCTAAAATCAATAAAACTATAATTTTAAAAAACACAATTTCACAAAAGGCGGGGTAAACAAAAAAGTGTCAGTTGAGAGCACAAAATAGTATTGCTAAACTATATTCAACTATATCAGTAATTTTAATAATGTTAACAGTTAAACTAGCAATGAACAAGGTACACATATTTTTGGATTTTAAACATATTTCATTTTAAGACAAGTACAATATGAGAGTAATTGTGTTGGAATAGAAAGAACTGGAATTACTGGAATTAAAGACTGGCCATGCCTCTTACTATCCAACTACATGTCTTCAGGCATATTTCTTCACCTATGGTGGCCTGCTCATCCTCACCTGTGCACTGGGAATAATATATACTTCACAGGTGTTTGTGATAATTGTTTACAGTAAGTGAAATATGATTAGCACAGTATCTCATCTATATGAAATAAATTTTTTAATTACGACTGAAATTTGCTCTTGGTGTATGAACACAAATTAATGACAACTAATAGGGTTGTCCAAATTTCAGGTGGTGTTCTTAGGTGTTTTTCTCCAGTCAAATGCATTTTCAAATACTTCATTATTATCATAAGAGAAAAGGTTAGCACTCCTTGGATGAATGTGAGATGTGTTATCTTTAGCAATTAAACTCACAAGATTCTTTGCTATTGGTGTCATTTTTTGAACATAATTAAGGTGATAAAAAACCCATTTGGATGTACTAGTAATAAGTTGGGAGGATTAGATATATAGTTGCACTGGGATTAGGGGGTTTATCTAATTTCATGTATATTATAGTACCTAGCATATTTTTGATATTGAATGAATATTAATAATGAGAGCAGTAGTAATTTCAATTTAGTTTTCTATGTAGAATACAGATGTAGCAGAAATTTCTGCTGAACTTTTTCTCCTAATGCAAATTCTGAGCGTTACTCTCAATTTATCCCTGATATCGACTAAAGCTGTGTTCTCCTGCAAATGATTTAATACCTTTGTACCTATCATTCCTTCTATAAAATGGGGATAATAATACAGACCTATTTAATTATTTAGTTCTTCAGAATGCTAAGACACTGTATTAAAGTTATTTATATGAAAGGTACTTCAAGTTAAGTCTACTACTAAGCATATTTATATGATTTTGTATAATATGACCTCCCAATTATACATGGACTACACTGAATATAGAGTATAAAAATAAAATGAATTTAAAATATCTGAATAGTAACAAGCTAAGAGTGGAGGTATATTTTATTTAATAAAATAAAGAGATTATGCAAATCTGCTAGATGTAACCATTTAAATGTAAAATAATTATCTCAATACTATTAGTCTATTATAGTTTAAGATTAGCGGAGTTATAAATGAAATGCTTTGTTTTAAAATTTATGTGCTTTACATAGATATTATATTTGTAATTTTTAATGTATCAGCATCTATTAGAATGTCTTAATAATTTATAATGATGCATTGATGTTTCTGTCTCTAGACTTATGATGTTTTTATTTGCTATTTAATATCATTCTAAGTAAAAAATATTAACATGATTTTAAAAAAACATATTTAAATTTTTATTATTTTGAAGGAGGAGGGAGAGGGGGAGAGAGATAGAAACATCAATAATGAGAGAGAGAGAATCATTGATTGCTGTCTCCTGCATGCCCCTCACTGGGGATCAAGCCCACAACTAAAGCATGTGCCCTGACCAGGAATTGAGCTGTGATGTCCTGGTTCATAGGCCAATGCTCAACCACTGGGCCACACAGGCCAGGCAATATTAGCATGAATTTAACATTCATCTTGTATTGTTTATAATGCCAGTTTTAAATGAATATAACACAGCACTGAACTTGTATGAATAATAAATGAAATTACACAATTTGTATTTCATTTCTCATATGAAATGCTGAACAAAACTAACTTAACTGTTTTTACTTCATTTGTTGATAAGCACACATTCTATCATGTTATTTGCCTTTGGCTTACTGATGAGGAAGGAAAAACTGAAAGAAAAAGGAACAATGGTTGCCCTATCTTTCCCTTTTTTCCTTTTTATCTTTATCAGAGTAAGTGATGGGCAAATACAGGGAAGTACTATGAGTAAGAAAGGATAGAATAGGGTTCCTTGGTAGTTTGAGTTTCTTAAGAAATTCCATTGACTTTTAAAAAATTATTGTTGACAATATTATAAATGTCCCCCTTTCCCCACCTCCCATCACCTTTTTTTTCTGCATTTGAAGCAAGTTCTGGTTTGACAAAAAAGCATGGGCTATTTGGCTATCAGTACTCCCGGTCTTAGAAATAACATACTTATATTTTACTATGAGTCTCACAAAACTCAAACACATCAGGGATTCACTTGGATTCTGTACTTATTGGGCATCTTGAAAGTTACATGCAAATGGGCCAAAAGAAATGATAGTGTATATCTCTCCTCTGCTCTTACACATACCCCATTTTCCTATTGGACTGACCAAATTTCAGTTCAAAAATAAAATAATAAATTAAGAATTTCAACATGGCTCCTGAAGATCATTAAACCTAGGAAGTGGGTGTGGGGCTTGAGTGACTATATAAGTTACATGCCCATGAACTTGGCCCTGACCCTGCTCTGCTTTTTTGTTTCAGATTCTTGTTTAAGGCTCTGATATTTGGGTTCTTCTGCCAAACCCAATTAAAAGTCTTAGGCTAGATAAAGCATCTACATTACAGTATGACATATAATAAAAACTCAATAATATCTATAGCTATTATTATTAACTAGAGGCCCAGTGCACAAAATTCATGCACGGGGGTGGGGAGGGTCCCCTCAGCCCAGCCTGCACCCTCTCCGATCCAGGACCCCTCGGGGGATGTCCGATCCTGGGGATCGGGCCTAAACCGGCAGTCGGACATCCCTCTCACAATCCTGGACTGCTGGCTCCTAACTGCTCACCTGCCTGCCTGCCTAATTGCCCCCAACTGCCCCCCTGCCGGCCTGGTCGCCCCACGCAGCCTGCTGTTTGGTCATTTGGTCGCCCCTCACTGCCCCCCCGCTGACCTGGTCGCCCCACGCAGCCTGTTTGGTCATCTGTTCGGTTGCGATGGTAGCTTAGGCTTTTAGATAGATAGATAGTATTAATTACTCTTATTACACAGCACCTTTTTTCATGAATATCTTTTGTTTATAGCTATTCTACTATTATCAATTATTTCAATACCCAAAGTTCTCAAAGTACTATTATGTATAAACTTACTTCACAACCAAATCCAAGACAACTGTGTTCTTTTTGTGATATTTAGCCTAAACCTTAAGGTATACATGAACTCAGTTGCTCTCCAACCTTGTGTCAGGACAAGAAAGTTTTACCAATAAAAATATTTTTACAGCCCTAACCGGTTTGGCTCAGTGGATAGAGCGTCAGCCTGTGGACTGAAGGGTCCCGGGTTCGATTCTGGTCAAGGGCATGTACCTTGGTTGCAGGCACATCCCCAGTAGGGAGTGTGCAGGAGGCAGCTGATCGATGTTTCTCTCTCATCGATGTTTCTAACTCTCTATCCCTCTCCCTTCCTCTCTGTAAAAAATCAATATAATATATTTTAAAAATATTTTTACAGTTTTGTGTTCTTTAGTCTGAACAAATTCCTTCAGAGGAGTATACATATTTACTGATGACATTAAATTTGGTAGAAAAATGGTACTGAATAGTTAATCAGCTTCTTGATTAAGTATCAGATTAGATAGCCTTCATAGTAGTTTAGCTTCATTACTGTCTACAAGACAGGGCACTGTGTTTGCCAGAGGCCCTGGTAAGATGCAAGTAAGTAAAGAGGAGTCAAAAGGTCTTATTCACTCTCAGATAAAAATAATAACTGTACAACTATAAAATTAAGTCATTGCTACTGCATAGACAAGCAAAAATTCAGAGAAAAGAGAGTTAATCCAAACTGAATAGGTCACTTTCTTAGACTTTATAAGAAATGCTAATAAATTATACCTTCCTCTATTTATCTGAGTTCTTCCAAAGCAGGTAACAAGTCATTATTATCTTCCCTTCATGCTTAGCACAGTGCCTGGCACCCAGTGGACATGCCTTTGATGTTTGCTTTATTCTTTCCACAGCAAAACGCAATACAAGCTCAGACAAAAAGAAAAAAAAACTCCATGAAATGAATTCAGAACATACTGACACCCTCAAATAGTTGTCAAGGATTTAGAGGCCATGTCTTAAATGGTTTGGACATCTGGTGAAGTAACACAAAAATAGAAACCACAGTAGGATTTTTCAAAACTGAAGTAGGGAGAAAGATATCTAGAAGCAACCCTTGAAATCCATGTAGGAACATAATAAAGAAAAGACTTTAAGTAGAAACCTTAAACAGAAAACTTCATATGCTATGGGGGCTTAGAAAGGTGAAAGGAATTTGTGGCTCTGATAATACAATGATGGTCTTTATTGTTCGTAGACATGAGGAATGTTGATATTTCAAGAGTCACTAAAATAAGTACCCTCTTGTAAATATGCCATCAGATCCTGACCATTTGGAAACTCTTTCTGAAAGATATTTTTCTATCTGTCTAAGGATGGAATTGTTTGCTGACATAATATCTGTAATATTTAAATCTTTAGGCATTTCTGAAATTAAGAATTTACTGTGAAAAACCCACACTCAAAATAGAAATAATATACATTAATAAGTAATATACTTTGTAAATATAAATTAATTCACAAAAATTATAATCCCAGCAATATCTGAACAAAATTATCTGTTAATTTTATCTAAGGACATAAACATAATAGTTAGCTTTATTAAATATTAGTCCTAACTTACCTCTTTACACCATTTTTATCAGTGTGGTGTTCTTCAAAGTTTTGAAAGACATTTTCAGGTACTAAGGTCATGAATTTAACTGCAATCGCCATCCCACTTAAATCATAAAAACATGACACGACTTCAGTGATTAGAATTAGCAAAGATGCTTCGCCTGCTTTTTAAAAAAATTCTATGTAGAAAATGCAGGGTTTTAGCCAACATAGTTTTGCTCATAAACTGATATTTTGATCTCTCAGTACTTGTACAATAAGGAGAGGGACATTTCAGTACACAGAAGCCTGCATTCTCACAGGCTTTCTGCTCCATCAATTGTGAGAGGAGCAATGATTTCCAGAGCTGAGAAGAGAAACCCAAAGCAAAGCTGTTGGCTGACACAGTGACATCTACAATATAAAGAAAACAAACCTGGGAGCGGGAGAAACTGTGACTGAGATTGTGTCAGGGATACTACAGGTCAGGCTCAAAATCCTCCCAGAGTTGCTGCTCAGAAATGTTAATATGTACACAGTTGGACTGTTTAGATGGATGCATCTGAAAAAAAAAATAGATAAAGCTGCGATGAGAGTAAAGTGGCAATGCTTGGATCACTGAATGAAGCAAAATAAAGCATTATTCAGTGAGAGGAGAAAGGTCTCCTCTAATGCATCCAAGAGCTCCTATTTTGACAGTCCTGTGTGTGGAAGTGAAAGCATTAGAGGACTAAAAACCTGGCCCAGGTTACCTGCAATTTGACAACACCAGGCTGTCTGTGGAACTGCACTCTGATGGGTTTTTAGCTTTTATGTGAGGTTCATGATGACTTGTTTAACAGAATTGTTTTAGCATTAGTTTGTCAGCCCAGGTAACCCAAAGGTCTGCTTTGCAAGGCCGAAAGTTCTAGAAATGCATTACCCCTGCTGCAGCCACCCAAGCACCCACCAACAACATTAATGTGCTTAAAAACAACAAAAGCCAAAAGACTTGTATGCATGCATATAAGCATAACGAATGGACAGAGACAGCAGGGGGGTGAGGGCATGTATGGGAGTGGGGTTGAGGGGTAACGGGGAGATATAGACACATATGTAATACCTTACTCAATAAAAAAAAATCAATAATAAAAAAATCAATAAAAACAGCAAAAGTTCCCTGTCCAATTTTTTTTAATGCCATTGCTCTGATCTATGAATATTGGGCACATTTTTTTCTTGCCAGATATCACTGAAGGATGTTGGCTATCATATATTTCACTATTTAAAAATATTCTGAGCTTTAATGATTCAAATTTAATTAAATCTAAAGAATAAGTTGACTATGGTCAGAAAATTAAAAGGAAAGCTATGTTATACCTTGAACCTACTATTTATTTTGTACTGTAAACTATTATAACTCATGAGTTTTCTCTAAGAACAATTATTGTTGATTATTGAGCTATCTTTGGGGAACTTTTAGGGGGAATTGTTGGATATAAGTTGAAAAATTTTTTTGTTGTTTTACACTGCAATGTATGCAATGTAATCCTCTATTTTAATTTATGTACATTTATTTTAAACTAGAGGCCCAGTGCATGGATTTGTGCACCAGTGGGGTCCCTCAGCCTGGCCTGTGGGAATCCGGCCAAAACCGGCTCTCTGACATCCCCCGAGGGGTCCCGGATTGTGAGAGGGTGCAGGTCGGCCAAGGGACCCCACTGGTGCATGATTGGGTTCGAGGAGGGACCGTCAGGGCGTGTCCGGCCTGTCTCACCCAGTCCTGATCGGCCAGACCCCAGCAGCAAGCTAACCTACTGATCAGAGCATCTGCCCCCTGGTGGTCAGTGTGCATCATAGCAATGGTCGAATGGTCAAACGGTCGGACACTTAGCATATTAGGCTTTTATTATATAGGATACTCTTTCTTCGAATAAAACTTTAAAATAATAAACAAATAATTTTCTTGCTTTATGTTCATCCTTTTAGAAACCTTGCCTTGACTGTACTACTTTTGAAATCCCAAGAACTTCCCAATCCTGTATTTTAGGACAGGCCCTGATCCACTCCCATTCAGCATTGTTATAAAAAGAAACAGAGAAAAATATGTCAGAAATGTTTAAAATTGCAGAACCCAAATACAGATTCAAGGTTAGAGGTCCCTATTACAAAACAACTTTTATTTAAAATAAAATTTAAAAAGCCTCAAGCCTATTTTAAAATAAAAACCCATTCAGTTAGGATTTACTATTGTATGAATTATCAACAGACTATGTTTTTCTCATTTTTGCTGTTTGTGGTGGTGACAAATAGAGGCTACTCAAAGGAAACTGTGGTGTAGGCCAAGAAAGAATGAAACCAGCTGCATACTTCCTTCTCCACTTTGGAAATACTAGGAAAATACAAAAGTGCCAATCTTGATGTTGGTGGGTTGAGGGTAAGAAAAAGGAAGGGCGCTGGGAGAATGGATTGGCCCGATCTGCTGGCTGCCCCGAAGGGGAATGGACTTGCCATCAGGATCTCATTCTCCTCAGCCCCTTGAGCGACCAAGCTGCGCCTCCTGTCAAAGGGCTCCCTGGAAAAGGCCCAGAATTCCCCAAATTAGTTCTCTGCTGCCTCAGTCATGGCCTGCGCTTCTCTCTGTTTCCCAAGCTCCTCATTGACGATTCCTCAGTCTTCAGTGCAGTGTTGCCTCCCACTTGGGTCATGGGTATGAATTGACTATCCTACTAACCTTTGAACTGTGCCCCTACTCCTTTGCTATTTTTACCAACTGTTGGTAAAGAGATGACTCTAGCAGATCCCTGAACATGGCTTTTCTTTCCCAATCCCCGGAACCTCTTACCCTTATACATTGTCCAGGTGAGGTGAACAGTTAAGACTTTTCCTTTCCACCCACTTTATCCTAGTGTAGCACTTTTAAAGTGGTCAAAACTGACTTTAGAAATCTCCCTTTATTCTGTGAACACATACAAGTTAAAGGCAAATTCCTTTTGTCTTTTCTTTATCTTTTTAGGGAAAAAAATCACTGGCATTAAGATATGCTACATTAACGTAATTGTTTCAACTTACAGTTGATCAAGTCAGCAAAAGTCATCTTTAAATCAGTGTCATTTTGAAGCCTTAAAATAAGCTGTTCTCTGAATTTGGACAGCTTATTTCTGGCAGTTTGCAGATGGACAGCCTCATGGCATTGCTGAATGTATGCATTAGAACATAATTAGCTACATACAAAGATAGGTTTAGTTCTTTCTAAATGGGTTAATCAGTTCTCGCTGAATTCAGGAAAATATAAGGAAAACTCAAATCTAAATTCTTTAGATTTGTTGGCTTAGACTTTAGGTAAAATCAGATATAAATATGTGCCCCAATGGGTACTAGTTAGTTTGATAATGTTCAGATGTTCTATGAAGTTATCAAGGCAGGGTGATTGCCTAGTCACATTCCAAGAGACTGTTTTGATTTTGGTTTGTTTTCATTTATAATCAAGAGCTTTACATCTGCATCATTTAATAGACACCTGTCTATTGCAGGTGGGTTTTAAAGTAGCAGAGCTCATCTGCTTATTAATGAGTCCAGTTATCAGAATACCTTCTACCTTATTTTTCATTCATTTGCTATTACTAGTATATGTCTTTAACGAAAAACTTTCTCTCATTACCTAGCTGTTAATACGGAGGTGAGTTTGTAGAAAAATGTGGAATTGGTTTGTTAGCATCTTTCAAGGTGATTGATATGTTTTCTTTCTTATTGGGTATTTTTTATGAAGTAATAGATTTTTAACATATTTAAACTATTTTAAATATGTATCCTTTGCAATTATTATTATTGCGGTTGTTCAAATTGCCCTCTTTATGGACAGTTGACTCACTTCAAATTGAATTCTGAGCTTTGATGACATGATCAACTACTTCCATTCTTTCTGGTATAATAAGTAAGGCCCTCTATGCTTTGCTTGTACATTTTGTCCACACCTGGAAGCAGCAAGTTTTGTGAAAACTATGGTTCCTTTAAGTGGAAAATGTTATTTAAAGATCTTAATTTAAGCGCTGGTGATGCTCATAGCTATTGTGTTGCTCAATGTTTCTAGACTTCCTCATTGAATAGATCTTAGAAATATACTGAAGATAAAATAGACCATGAGTTCATATTCAGATTTTCAACTCCAACTAATGATTATTTCCAACTAATGATTTGACGTCATTAGTTTTATATTGGTATATCTTTTCTCTTGAGATGAAAATCTTGGATCCTAATAACAGTACTTTTTACTCATCCTAATAAGTGTGGGTGTGCATATGTATTAATTAATTTGTCAAGTATGGACATACATAAACACAAACAGAATAACAATATGATTACTAGAAATGGTTTAAGATCTTTGCAGTATTGTTGTGCGTAGGCTATATTCCACTGGAGATGTACAAATTACTATGCTTTACAATCACCTGAAGTAACTGCTTCTTGGCCTTTTGACTAAGATTGAGTATAAAATCACTTGATATAATATCTGTTTATGAAGTGTAGCCCCCAATATACAGTTCATTTTATTTTGCTTTGAATTTTTAAGGATGTCTTTCTGCTTACATTTGTTTTGTTATATTATTATAGAAACATTTGCCTCAGTCCAAAATCAAACCTACAAAATAAGTGCAGTTCAGAGAAATCTCACTTCTGACCCAATCTCCTTCACCCTAGTCTCCTCTTCCCTTTGTAGGTAACCTACTTTTAAAATCAGTTTTTAGTTTATCTTCCTTTTTCAACATAGGCACATTGGTATGCATGTTCGTGTTTGTGTTTTCCCTCTTCTTGAAGATGAATGATAGCAGAACATACACATTTTTCTCCACCTTACTGCATTCAGTTCGTGGCATAGGCTAGATATTACACCATAGCCATCATAGAGATGTTTCTCCTCTGTTTTAGGAGCTACATCGTATCCATTTTGTGGGTTTACCATAGTTTATTGTAATAGTCACCTAGTTATGGACCTTTGGATTGTGTCCAGTCTTTTGCTTTATACATATTGCTTTTCTTCCACTTAGAACACTTTAGTGGCTTCCCATTGATTTTAGATAAAAATATAAACTACTTTCCATAGCCTACAAGATCCTGCTGCTTAATGGGTCTCTATTTCAACTCTCTAACCTCATTCTTCCCTGTATTCTCACTTCATTATTCTTCAACTCTTCCCTAAGAATACTTCATGGCTAACATAGTATCAACTTTCAGATTAGGGAAGTTCAAATGCTACTGGCTCAAATATATTGCCCTGAAGAGTCCTACTTATGATGACACTACTAGTTATTCTCTAGCTAGTCACCTTGTTTGTTTCCCTCACCTTGTTTATTTCCTAACACAATCTACAGTGATATATGATACATCATATGATGTTATTATTATTCTAAAGGCCCAGTGCACGAATTCGTGCACGGGAGGGGTCCCTCGGCCTGGACAGAGATTAGGGCCAATTAGGGCCATCTCATCCAGTCCCAATCGGGGTGGGGCTGGCTGGCCAGGGGAAGGGACTGCGGGAGGTTGGCCAGCCGTGGGAGGTTGGCTGTGGGAGTGCACTGACCAGCAGGGGGCAGCTCCTGCATTGAGCGTCTCCCCCCTGGTGTTCTGTGCACATCATAGCTACTGGCTGGTCATCCGATTGTAACGGTCACTTAGGCTTTTATATAGATAGACAATACTAGAGGCCCGATGCACGAAATTCACCGGCTTCCCTCCGGCCCCCGGCAGGTATCTAGAACCCGGGCTTCCCTTGTAGCCCTGGCTTCGTCTGGAAGGTCGTCCAGAAGGACATCTGGTCTAATTAGCATATTATGCTTTTATTAATATAGATCATGTTGAGTTATCATGTTTGTTTATTTGCTGCTTGTTCTCTCTACCTAAATGTCATTCTGGCTGAATCTTTCACATCCTGGATAGTGTCTAATACATATGGCCTCAAAAAACATTTGTTGAACTGATGATTGAGTGAATCAATTCATATCAAACAAAATATGCTACTGTGGAAACTATATATACAGGCTCAGCAACTTAAAAATCCAACAAAGTGCTAATCTGACTCTTTTTATACATTAACATAATATGCCCCGAATTGCATTTCTTTCACAGTCTGCCAAGTGTCATGGGGTTAATATGCTTGTGCCCTTACTAGAGTGTCATCTCACCAGACTGTAGTATCTAATTTTTTTATTACTTTAGGAACCAATTTAGTAACATTTATCTATGATGTGTAACTCCATTAATTTTTGAAGCCCTTACAATTATTTTGATATTTTAGCTAAAGGTTTTACTATAATCCTCAGATTATTGTTTGCAAGTGAGAGAAAGTATCAGACATATTGGTTGTCCTAACAAGAGAGGTACAGTTATTTCCATTTTATCGATGAGAAGAGTGAGTCTCAGAAAGGTTAAGTGATCTGACAAATGGCATATGAACTCAATTCCAGGTTTCCTTACTTCCAATGTCATGATTTCTGCCAGGGGATATCGAATATGGAAATGTAACAAAGCAGAATTTCCATAGCCTCTCGCCATTTGTAAATGCATAGTTAAAAAGAAATGTTAAAAACTTTTATAAAAACTTTTATTTCTATGGGGAAAAGTCTGTCCGTTTTGGTATATTTTCATCTACCCCAACCTAGTCAGCCAGGAATTTTCTCAAACTCCATGATTCAGATACCTGAGATTTAACCATGGGATACATTTTTTATAGTCTCCACAGTGTTAAAAGTATTCACAAATACTCAGAAGTTTTTGACCTAGTTCAAGCCTCATAACTACCTTAACTAGTTTTGAAATGTTCTCTCTCTTTTTTTTTATACAAAACAGCCTATTCAGCGCTACGCCATTCGTACACTTGCTACATCTGTCAATTTTCTTTCAGTTTCCCGCCTGGCTTCCATGTCACTCCACATCCTCTATTAGACTGCCCCCTGCATTTCACAGACGTGGCCTAAAATTCCAGACTGACAGAACCTTTAAAGGGCCAGGTACACCTATTTTTCCTCATTGTTGGCACAGCAAAAAATAAAATACCTAAAGTACTACACTTATTTTAACAAAAAATGTGAAATTTATATCAAATTGTTTTTGTCACAATAGCCTCGATTTCTGTGTAAGAAAATACATCTATCTACCATTTATTACTTTCATGACAAAACTAGTTTCTTTGCCTGGTTAGGACTTTTGATTGAGGCAAAATGCTTGAAAGTTTTACTTTATTTCCCAAACTTCTTCAATTTTCAGAGCCTGGAACATATAATAAACATATAGATACCTAAGCTTTATGCTTGGAGGAGCTGATTGACCAGGGTTGTTTTGGGATATTGCATTTTGTATAGGAATATACTTTTTTCAAAAAGAGTATGTGATTCTAATGTTAGGCCTAATTTGGGATTATCACAGGTCTAAATATGCTCTACTATTTACAACCAGAATTCCTTGAAGCTAAGAAATATGTCTTTGTCAACTAAATAATGTTATATAACTTAAATGTGTATATGAATCATCTGGGAATAGTGTTAAAATACATATGCTGATTCAATAGATCTTGGGTGGGGCCTGAGATTTTGAATTTCAGAAAAGTTGATGCTAGTGTTACTGATTCATGGAACACAATCTGAGTGGCTCTCAACTCTATGTTACTTTTGGAATCACCTGAGGATTAAAACAAGGACAAAAACAAAAACTATACCTGAGCCTCACCCTAATTAAATTGAGAATCCCCAAGAGAGAAAGGTCAGGGTGTAAGTTTAGTTAAAAAGATTCACAAGTGATTCTAATGTGTAGCCAGGGTTCAAAACAATTGCCCTCAATGAAAATGCAAGTGAAAGAGAAAAATAAGATTTCCTTTTCGTAGCTGTCAACTTACAGAACTTATACTACTTAAACCCCAGTGGCAGGCAAAGAAAACTTAAGCTGCCTGAATAGATACTCTCTCAAGGAAGAATTTCTGCTGATTCTTCCTTATTTTAAATTCAGATTCCAGTATCTAGGCATCTGCCTTATTACAATCCTATATAATAAAATCGTAGTATGCAAATTGTCCCCTTGACCAGGAGGTCATTCGGGAGTTCAACCAGGGGGCGGGGCTGGCTGGGGGAAGGGAGGGAGACCCTGGCCGGCAGCTGGCAGCTGCTAGGAACCCTACCAGTGCACAGATTTCATACACTGGGCCTCTAGTTTTTTAATGAAAAACTACAAACATGAAACTATGATTATTACCATGGTCCCCCTTTCACATGTTGATGGTAGGTGAGCAATGGAGCAGACATCTAGAAGGAAGGGTTTCAATCTTTATTTTATGTGACTACAGTATTCAGGGTATAGGCGAGTTACAAAGACTAGAATTGCTACCCATGGTCCTGCTATGATGACGTATCTGTTTTTCTCAAATTTAAGTGTTAGTGGTTGTCAAAGCCTTCCTTACCTTAATGAATCTCTCTCCACTCCCCTCTCCCAGCTACATATGAAGCAATAAATGATTATATTGAATGTCTTCCTGAAAATAACCAAAGAGAGGAAGACAGAGAGCGAGAACAATCAGAACATCATGTAAGGCTATTTAGAGTGGAAGCAAAACAGTGCTATCCTTTCTCCCTGTCAGCAGAGCATGTCATTCACTGGAAAATTGTAGTGACACAGGTAAAGCTGAGCATATCATTGTATATTTTATTTTTCATAAGATCATTCATAAAACTATTAAGTGGTATTTAGAGCTGCTATTCTTTCAATTCTATCCAGAAATTTTCCATTTTATTTTAATTTTATTTCTGTTCAATAGTAAGTTCTTAAAAAGTAACTCTAAATTGTGTTTCTCACTGTGAGAGTAACCGGTCCTGGACATCCTCTCCGACCACAAACAACTAGAAAACTGCTTAAAATATAGAAAGTTGTTGTTCTCAGACATTGGAAACAGGCAGCCCAGGGATGTTATCCACATAAAAAGGATATTAACAAGACAGGCACCGTGATTTTCCCAGCTTTCTGTTGGGAGGCATATTTTGGATCATGACCCAAGAAAGGGCTCCCGGGCAGAGAATATTGGTCTTGCTGAAATGAGATCATAGAAGTCAGAGCTTAGCGGGGCTGAGGTGGCTGGAATTTGTGGGGCAGAGTATGAAAAGAGAAGAGAGACACACTGAGAGTCAGCTTCAGAAATCTGCAGAGGAGTCACAGTGATCTGCACGAGTGTGACATGAAATTTCTCCTGGTTGGAAGAGAATTACCAAACATGTCGTTGCTGAACAATAACCAGAGCCTCCAAAGGCCATGGTGATACACAGGTTACAGCAAAGCAGACTGGAGATAACTTATTGAACACGCAGGGCATTCAATACAGACTCCTGAAAAGTAATACTTTAGGATTAAAGTAGCCCTAGATAAAAGCTATAGCAGAACAACCACTATACACAAAAATAGGCCTCAGCAATTACTGGGGAGATCTACAAATTATTTAACTGCCCGCTAAATAAGTGTCAGTGTTCTTTGAAAGAAAACAACATACCCCAGATATGCAATAAGTAAAATATTATTGGCATCCAATAATATATTAACAAGAATACATACAGGCAAGAAGAACAGGACCCACTACCAGGAGAAAAATCAGACAATAAAAACAGACTCATCAATGACAGAGATGATGGAATTATCATGATCATAAGCAAAGATCTAACTCATTTGTTTAAAATCACATTTTAGAATCTGGAAGCAGAAGTGGGCATATAAGACACATATTAGAGTGAGATACCAAAAAAATTTTAATGCATGTTATTTTTTTATCTGAGTTATTTGTAATAATTCTAACCTATTTATGGGTAATAAGTATCATTCCATGACTTGTTAAGGAATAAATTCAGGAATGACAGATGTTACTAAAAAACAGAGAATAATATCTGTGGCTGAAGATAAACACAAATTGTGTTTATTTCTTACAGATTGAGATCAATCATTTACCATGATATTATTTCAATTATGAATATGTTAATTCAAGAGTTGTTATGATATCCTTATTTACTTTCTGACTATTTTAGTAAAGTAACTGGAAATTAATTTTGGTCAGAATTACAGAATAGTATCTGAGTACTCTACCAGACTTATCTTTTCTGCAATAATGTATAGAGATTTCTCTTAGAGCAAGTGAGCATTCTTAAAAACAGTGCTGGATTTCAAAAAGAAGTTACTAAAACCTAACATTCAATCATGAAACTTAATCAGGTATTATGTCACAAATTATAATTAATCAAACAATTTTTATTGTCAGCTAGAAGTTGTTGCTGAGGTTTCAGTAGCAAATGTTTTCATTTATTAAAGGATGTTCACATTCATTTCTCTTAGATAGTTATTTATTTACTAGAGGCCCAGTGCACAAAAATTTGTGCACTCAGGGTGGAGGGTCCCTCAGCCTGGCCTGTGCCCCTTCACAGTCTGGGACCCCTCAGGGGATGACCACCTGCTGGCTTAGGCCTGCTCCCTGGAGGATTGGGCCTAAGCTGGCAATCAGACATTCCTCTGGCAGTCCGGGAGCCCTCAGGGGATGTCCACTTGCCAGCGGGGAGCAGGCCTAAGCTGCAGCCGGACATCCTTAGCGCTGCTGAGGAGGCAGGAGAGGCTCCCACCACCACCGCTGTACTGGCAGGCTTCAGCCTGGCTTGTGGCTGAGCAGAGCTCCCCCATGTAGGAGCACACTGACCACTAGGGGGCAGCTCCTGCATTGAGCGTCTGCTCCCTGGTGGTCAGTGTGTGTCATAGTGACCAGTCATTCCCAGTCGTTCTGCTGTTAGGGTCAGTTTGCATATTACCCTTTTATTATATAGGATTTAGTTAGTTACTAGAGGCCCGGCGCATGAAATTCGTGCACAGGTACGGTCCCTAGGCCTGGACTGCGATCAGCCCATCTTCCCCAGCTGCCCGCAGCTGGCCCCTCCCCCCGCCACCACCCAAACCCAGTTCTCTGTTTGCCATTGGGTGATCAGTGCCTGACGGCTGGGGGAAAGGGCTGAGAGGTCGATTGTTCCCACCTGCTCACTGGCCCCGCCCCACCTTGGGTGGCATTAGGTGATCAGAGCCTGCCAGCTTGGGAAAGGGACCAAGAGGTGGTCAGTGCGTCTCATAATGACTGGTCATTCTGGTTGTTCTGCTGTTAGGGTCAATTTGCATATTACCCTTTTATTATATAGGACAGAGGTCTGGTGCACGGGCAGGGGCTGGCTGGCTTTCCCTGAAGGGGGCCCCAAATCAGGGTGGGGGTCCCTGCTAGGGGTGAGACCAGCCTGGCGAGGTTTGCAGGCTGGCCATGCCCCTGATCTGGGTGGGGGTCCTCGCTGGGGGGCGGGGCTGGCCTGGGCTTGGGGCTGCCAAGGGTTTGCAGGCCGGCCACGCCCTCAATCAGGGTGGAGGTCCTGGCTGGGGGGCAGGGCTGGCCTAGTCTAGGGGTTGTGGGTGGTTTGGAGGCTGGCCACGCCCCCGGCTTTGTCAGGAAGGATGTCCGGAATGATGTCTGGAAGACATCTGGTCTATCCAATCTAATTAGCATATTACCCTTTTATTAGTATAGATTTTAAATGTCAACTAGTATGTAATAGCAATTCTACATACATCCTTCTGTTTTCCCTTTTCACATAAAAAGGAAATGATGTGGTTAATAATTATTAAAAATGCAAGGACTTAGGAAGTTCATCCATGCTCAAAGTTGAGGCTATTCATGCTTGCAGAGTTGTGCAAACTGAATACATGACCATTCTAGATTTCCAAAGATGTCTCTTCAGTCTCTAGCCATGTCTTCCCATACACCCTTCCTTAATACTTTCAATCTTTCCACTCCCACACCTTTTCTCATTGGTACTTTATCTGTTCCCACAACTCCAACTGCCATCTGTTAATTTTTTTCTAGTCTGTATCTTTAAAATAGACTTTTTAAAAAGATTTTCAGACTTCTAAAATTTAATGGGAAGCAGATGAGATATCTCACAGGCACCTCAAATTCAATGTCCTGTTCCAAGCCTATCATTTTCTTGAAACAACATTTCCATACTTTCTTGCCCTTTTTCACATAAGTACCATTTATCCACACAAATCTTGCAATAACCATGCCTAATACCTATTATAAGACCTATTGATTTCTCTCTCTGACATCATTTAGATACTGAATTTGATTGGTTTTATTTAAAAATATTTGTTTCTACTTTCACTTCTTTAGGTCAGCCCTTTGTTATCTTTTGCATGGACTAACGAAGGATTTCTCAACCTCAACACCACAGAGATTTCCGACCAAATAATTCCCTGTGGTGGCAGCTGTCCTGTACATGTTTAGTACGTTTAGAAGCATCTCTGGCATCTACCCAGCAGATGCCATTAGCATCCCTGCCCCCATTGTGAAATCCACAAATGTCTCTAGATCTTGACATCAGGCCCTTGCCCCCCGAGAATGACTGGACTAATACTACAACTGGATCCTAACTTGTTCCCATGTTGTTAGCCTCAACTTTCTCCAACTCATCTTCCACCAAAAAGAATTTTCCAAAACTAACTTAGGACTAAAACTCCCCTGTTAAAAAAATCCTTCAGTGACTCCACATTGCCTGAAGAAAAAGTAAGGACTCTTTTAAGCCATTTATTGCCTTACTGACCCATTTTCTTTCAGCCTGTGAATATTTCTGAAACAGACCAGAGTTAACCCCCCAAAACTTTGGAGTAGTTAATATTCACATGACGTAGACAGGCAGATTATAACACTGTCTATACTAATATTTAACCATAATTTCTAGGTACTTTTAGTAAACTTGGAAAGATACTTAGTTACCCCCAACTCTTCCTATCTTGATTTCTTGTATTATATTTCTATGTTGTAGGACCAACCAGAAAATCTTGGTTCAATAAGAAAGCAGCCCATTCATTTTAATTATTGTAAATGAAGAAGCTTACCTAGGAGAAGAAAGTCAAAACATAGGCTGCAAGCTGTTCATTTTAATTCCTATTCTTCTTTCCAAATAATGTTGAGAAAACAGAAACAAAAACAGCTGCCCTACAGGAAGAACAGCATATATTTCAATGCACAATTCAGAAGCACCTGCATTAGTCAGAAATGCCATGGCAGTAACCTGACCTATTGTTAGAAAGCCCGCAAGTACATTTTTCATTGTTCCCCAGTGGGACTTTATGCCAACCAGTATTGATTGTGAGAGTTCCAAACTTCTATAAGACTCTTCTTATTTCTTAGTTGATAATTATTTCAGCCCAACAATAAGACGATTTAGAACTGTGAAAATAAATTGATGCAGGCTGCGTCAAACTGCCTGATACTTGGGCAAACCTCATTTGAGCTGTGCTCTCATTTGAAATCAGAGTATATAATCCTCTTAATACAGGTATTTCTGCAAGATTTTCACATTATTCGTTTCTACTTGGTTTTGGAAAACGTTGTTTTAATCTTTAAAAGAAGTATGATATGTTCAGTTTACCCTAAGGACTTAATGTGACTCAACATAATTGGATGATGCCAAGAGTTCATAGGAATGTAGTCAGAATGTGATGTGAAGTAGGATTCAAGGTAGATGAAAAAGAAGGAGCAAACACTGTTAAAGGGAGTATACAGAGGGAGGAAAATGGAATGTCGCTTGATCCTGATAGTGTATAGAGTTTTACTTCTTTGAGATAGAAATTAGGATAGACCATTTTAACTTGTTTTCTCTATTGCAACATTTGTAAAAAGTTACAGCAAACTATCTATGTTTCTTCAGTTCGTGGCAACTTCCTGTTAAACTTTCATCATATAATGTAATGGTTAAAAAATGGGGCCTGGAGTCAGACTGTTTAGATTTAAATTCTAGCTGTTCAGCTTGCTAGCCATGTGATGTCATGTTTTAAGTCATTTAAAATTTTAGTGCCTGTCTTTTCTCATCTGAAAAAATGGAGGATAATAATGTCACTTATCTCATGAGGCAGTGATAGTGATTTGAAAACCCATGTGAAATGCTTAGAAAAGTGCCTATCATAGAGTAGCCATCCAATAAATGTCATCTATTATTATCCAGTACAACCTCATAACTCTAAAAATTACGACAAGGACAAGAGTAGGTAGTAGTCAATCTCAGATGGCCAGGGAACGACTTTCTTCAAAGAACTATTATTTTTCATTCAGTTTTATCTTGTTTTAGAACTATTATTTTTCATTCTTGTTTTAGAACTATTATTTTTCATTCTTGTTTTAGATCTCTGCTTTATCTGCATGTCTGTAGTTATAGCATTCAATTTCCTCTCAGTTTACCTTAGGGTTATAGTGTTTTTAACACTTAGTCTAAATTTACAGCTTAAGTTAGGAGGAAATTAAAAGTTACATATTTTAATTTGAAAAGGTCATATGTGATACTTTCAAATATAACTACCCACTAACATGGTCAAGTTTTTCCAGAAAAGCTTGGCCAAAGGAGTGTAGATTTGTCTTCTAGGTTTACTAGCTATTAACAAATAATTTATCCTTTTGCTATTTTCATTTTGCTTTGTTAAAAATCATCTGTCTCTCCCTTGTTTCCTATCACAAGCTAACACCTTAATTCTTTTTCACTAATTTGACATTTTGTAATGCTTATTAGGTAAATGTTATTCATAGAATTTGGATGATTTCCCCTGATGTTCTTGAGACTTCAGGAGAAAGGCGCCGTGGGAAATAGTACTCTTGTTATTATTAACAGTAACAATAATAGCACACTGCAGCTGTGAAGAAACTGGGAGAAAATGCATCCAAGGGCTTTTGCAGACATTTTAAGGCTCGCACAGCAAAAGCTTAGAAATATGTCTCCTCCTGTATTTTGGCCAAACCAAACCTGTCTCTCAATTTATGTTAATTGTGTCTGAAAACCCAATCCCCAAGGCCTTGGTCTTTTCATCCCTGCATTTAGAATTCATTCTTTCGCACTGGCTAGTAATTACCAGTCCATGTCCTGACCACCCAGCTGCACTTCCACAAAGCTACCTCGCGTCTGTGTTCCCTTCTGCTGAGGTGGGCACTCTTTCCTGCTGCTTAGTGACCCTTAAGTCACCCTGCAAAGATGCAAATAGCTATATACACTGCTCCTCAGTTTAGAAAGAGCTGGCAGTGTAAGTCTTATTTATTCTTTGCAAGTCCAACAAATGAGTAGGAAATGCATTAAACTTCTCTGGATGTTTATTTCTCTAGATTGAATTTAAAGGTCCAGATCATATGGCCAGGGAAGGCATCTGTGCCTCTTTCCATAAATTCTTCCACATAGTGCGTCAAGCAAGTGTTAAATGGCTAAAGGCAGGGATTTCACCTTCCTTTAAAAAAGTACGAAGGATAAAAAGCCAAATATATGTCACTGTAAGAATCACCAATTGTAAAGTCTGTAGCTCTGTCTTTGAATTCATACCTTCCAATCATTCCACCATCTGCAGCGTACATACATTGGGATGGTCATTACTTTTGAGACAATAAACCATTAATGTTCACCATGGCAATAGGCATAGTTGTAACGTAGTGTTAAAAGTGTGATTTTAGCCCTAACCAGTTTGGCTCAGTGGATAGAGCATCAACCTGCGACTGAAGGGTCCCAGGTTTGATTCCAGTCAAGGGCATGTACCTTGGTTGTGGGCACATCCCCAGTGGGGGGTGTGCAGGAGGCAGCTGATTGATGTTTCTCTCTCATCAATGTTTCTAACTCTCCCTTCCTCTCTGTAAAAAATCAATAAAATATATTTTTTTAAAGTGTGATTTTAAAGGCCTCACTTTATCATTTAATTTATAATTCTTTCTCATCTTTGCACACTCTTTATAGAAGAAAATAGTTCTCAGCCACAAGATTGGGAATTTAAATGAGTGATTAAAAACCATACAGAGGAAGATATAAATGTCTAACGATGAAGCTTAGGTGTCTACAAAGCTCAGGCATTCACATCGTGAGATGGGTCAGTGGGGCCATTTTCTGATTTTGAAGTAACGTTTTAGCACCAGTAGACATCGTCACTTGGAACTTATTTGTGGATAAGAAAATTGAGTAGGAAGACCTTTAGATTCTTACCCTTCAAACAAAATCACACAGGCACCCAGCTACTTCCTACAGCTAAAGATTTCTCTGCCCTATGACTCTGGAATTTAATATATTAATGTTAATAATATATATCAATGGTATATAAGAGCAAGAAAGTGAAACATCATTTATCTGAAGAAGAAAAGTTATATTAAGTGATAATCATTTACTGATATTTCCCAAGAAATTATTCAGCTATTTCAATCTACATAAAGAGTAGTTTTGATGAGAAAATAAAATCATTTGAGCATTTACTCAGGTGGAATGGGGTTCCTGGCTCTTTAGAGCTGCACTATCCAGTATGGCACCAGTATGTGTCACTACTGATCACATCCAAATGGAGATGTGCTATAAGTATAAAATAGACACTGGGTTTCAAAAATTTAGTACAAAAGTTTAAAGTAGAGCATTAGTAATTTTTATATTTTAAATGCTAAAATAATACTTTGAATAGAATGTGTTAAATAATGTATTATTGAATTCATTTCATCTGTTTCTCTTTACATTTCTACGGAAAAGTTAACAATTCAAAAATTTAAAACCATATCTACTAGTATACCTTATATTCCATTTCTATTGGATTGTGCTGCTTGAAAGAATTAAACATTGTTAGCAGAGGGGTTGCCAAGAGAAAGATGAGTATAGCATGAAGAGGATACTATGTGGTCTGTTCCCAAATCCACCCCCTTATTTTGGCACCTGAGGACTATGGAGGAGAACTACAGATAGAGCAGAAAGACATGTTTTCATGAGAAACTGTGAGAGCATCGTTGTCTCTGCTTGGGAACCACTCTCAGAGAACATAACACAATAGACAAAATGGGAGTGAGGAACATTTTTTCACCTTGCTTTATGGCAACTGAACATCTCTGTGGCTTCCTTTAGGTCTTCTGTTCAGCAACTGTGGGAGTCCACTGGATGTGGCGGTCTCCCCAGAGCCTACAGGAAGATGGCCAATGCTAGTGAGACACAGCAAAGTCCAGTGTATAACCGGCAAGGTTCAGCAGCCCCTGGTGGAAGCTGACTTTATGAACACACGTGAGAGTCAATAGAAGAACGTCAAACTTTGTGTGGGGCCATGGGTACGACTCCGGTAGTTATCAAGAGCCAGAGTCATATTACCATTATATCTCTCCATTTGTTCCTGTAAACTAGTGAAGATTAGAAAAGGCTTCATTACTCAGATGTATATCTGGTGTCAAAATTTAGAAGATATATTCAGATTTGAATGTTAGTCACCACCCATTAATAACCAATGTTTAAAGAATTTTTGGTTATCATTGTTTTTTTAGAGCTTCTGGCATCTATTTTAAAATCAAGCTTTACTTCTGGAATAAATGTAGTATTTTTCAACTACTGAAGTTTAATTTTTGTATAAGTATTTGGGTAAATCCATTCCCCCCTGGATTTATTCTGCTTCATTTCATTTCCCTGTGCTGGGGCTGGTGAGTGGATTTCTTTTGATTTTTGTTTGTGTAAGACATGATTTTTTTCACCCAAGGATATATTTCCATTGATTATTAGAGAGAGCGGAAGGTAGGGGAAGAGACACACAGAGAGAAACACTGATGTGAGAGAGACACATCAATTGGTTGCCTTCCACAGGCACCCCAACCAGGGCTGGGGGATCAAGGCTGCAACTGAGGTCCGTGCCCTGAACTGGAATCAGACCCCATGCCCTTCAGTTTCAGGGCCAACACTCTATCCACTGAGCCAAACCAGCTAGTGTACAGTTTTTTAAAATAAATTCCTTTTCCTAGAATATTCATGGTGGTTCTGCTTGCATGACTGCACCCTAAGTGGTGCAAGTAACTCTGAAAATCACCCCATGTAGCACCTCCAAATGCTGCCTCTCTGAATGGACAGGAGACAGTAGCTGGAGGTGCTTTCTGTGGGTACAGAGGGAAAGTGAGGGTATGGCCATATTTTTATTAGTCTTTTAAATCTAGAGACAGGTTTTGATTTTGTTATTGAAAGGACACTTAAAATCTTCAGCTGTGGCTAAGAATTTGGAAGCCACAAAAGGAGACTATTTTTTCAAGAACAGAAATAAGGATTCCACTGCACTTACGAAGGACACGTCAACAAAATAAATTTACTGAAAAATACAGGTTGTCTACTGTGTTATTCTTACTTTTTGTGCTGTTTATTTAATGAAACTGACTCCTATATGACAATCCATTCTGTCAAGTTTATTGCGAAAAGAGTAGTAATGATTAATGACTCTAGTGAAATTATGGATTCCTATTGTTACTAGGCTAACATAAGCCCCAACTAAATCTTGTAATGTATGATACATATATGTGTGGCATTCTTTGGGATATAAATTACTGTGTAAATGCTGATGCTATGAAGATTGTTTTCTGAACTAAATCAACATAACTCAAAAATAACAAGGTAAATACTTTGAATTAAGGCCTTCTAAATAAAGAATAACTTCAAGTATTTCTTCTCTATAGAACTATAAGAATAGCTGTCTAATTTGCATAAATTGAGGAGAACAATTTGATTTAGGGAAAAATTATTGTTCTTTTTAAAGGAATATAATTATATCACTGTTTTATTATCATCTATTGACAAGAAATACCTATTCCACAGTGTTCTAAACTTTCATTTACAACGTTGTAATGAACATATATATGTAACATGTATTATTGTATATTAGTCATATATCAATGATAATAACAACAAATTTAAATTCTTTACTGTGTATCTGATATTGGACTAAATTTCAACTCCAAGAGTTGGGGTAATATTATTACCCCAATTTCACAAATGAGAAAAATTTAAGTACAATTAAGTTAAATAACTTATCCAAGGTGACATTGCTTATATAAAGAGCCAGAATTTGAATGCAAGGAGGTTAGCTCATTACTTCTTTGCTAACAGGTTAGGGTGAGCTATTTGAAGATGGGTGGCTCTGTTAGACATTGGTTGTTTTGGATGATTTGTTTCCTGTTCCCAGTCATTTGGTAAGAGCTCCTTGGAAAATAACTCTTCCATTATAAACATTCAAGGTGGTTACTATCAATCCTGATCATTTTTCACCTTCTCCAAGACTAAGAGAAGGTCAATGCCTCTTTCTGGGGGCTGGATTTTTCAGTTTCCCCTTTAAGACTGCTCTTTCATATTTTTTTACTTTCTTCCTTTGGTTGCTTGTTTTTTTGCTGTATTTAGTTACAGTTACTTTCAGCCAAAAAGAATTCTATCTGAGAGATAATGCATCCATAACTTTGAATAACCCAGAATAGTTGTGGTCTACACATTCTGTCCTGCTGTGTTCCTAAGTACTTGACATCTGGATATTCCAGTTTTAACAGCTGTATATCCAAATTGTAGTATGATATCATATTGTACATAAAGAACCAGGGCAATCATTGAATTGTACTTTGCTAGACTACCCTCTTCTTTTAATGTTGTTTTGGAAAATGTGGTCACTTTGAGTAGTTGTCCTTTAATCATGAGTAGCCATAAATATTAATTGTATTTCTTCAATGCATTAGGTTCATGAACTGACTTAATTTGGGGGGGGGGGGTAAGTTATCTTTATTGATTCCAGTTCCAAAATTCTGTCCCTGGGACTTGTCCTGGCTTTCATATCTGAGTGTTTTATAATAATTGACTTTTTCGTATTATTTAGCAAATTGATATATATTTAACATACCTTTACATAAAGTGTACCATTTTAAAGTGTACAATCAAGTGTTTTCTTAGTTTACTTATAAGGTCATACAATCATCATCATTATCTAATTCCAAAATAATTTCATCACTCCATAAAGAAACCCCCTTCCCATCAGCGGCCCCTTCCCAGGCTTCTTCCCCACTAGCCTCTGGAAACCACTCATTTACATTCAGTTCACTTATATGGTTTAAATACCCTAAAAGTACTCCTCCTATAAGAGGGTTTTCCTTTTACTTACACAACCTATATTACATGTTTGACATCCTCTACTTCTATTCACTGACATTAAAATACAAAGAAAACAAATGTATTTGTGTCCTAGTAGTTACTGAGAGAAAATAGTAACAAAACATTTAATCCACAATTTTTTCAGGCTTCCTTAATTCTCTTTTTAAAACTATTTATTTATTTCTGAGTCTCGGGAATTACATAATATCATGCTTACATTTTATCTGGACCTGGGCCAATTAAAAAGATATGCAAGGTCAGATTCCATAAACATTTCTCTTTTTCTAACTTCCAATCACACACGTCCTTGACCTAAAGTAGATAAGAAAAATCTTATTTTAATTGAACAATTTGAAGGAATTTGAAATTCCTTTGAATATGCACTATTTCTCAAGGTTTCCTAATATCATACCTAAAAAAAAAAGTGAACAGTTTTCTTATTATGTGCTTTGCACTAAATACAGGGGTGGGCAAGATTGACTTAAAATACTATGTTGTTTAAGTTATAGTACGTGAAGGCCCATTTTAGACATCAAGTAAATGATTTCTACTGTGTTTACTATTAAATTTTTACTATTCCCAAAACCCAAAGACCAGCTTCCTATCTACACCAGGGGATAGTTAATAATATATGATTCTTTCAATTATCCTGGTATTTTGCCAGACAAACTCTTCATGTTTTGTCTCTCACCTACATCACAAACTCCTCAATGGCAGATCCCTTGGGTTACATAGCTTTATATCTCTGAGAGATTCTGATACTGCAAATACATTCCAGTCCTTGCTTATTTATACTCACATCTTTCTATGCTGATTTCTGTAGTTCTCAGCATGGCTACAAGCCTAGTTTTCACAGGGTCCTAGAACAGAAATTTCCATGTTTCCAATGTGTGATGCGATTTATGTTTAGTTTCGAATAAAAATTAATTTTGTTTTCCCACTGCTTCTCCCTCCTTTGAAAATTTTAAAGATTTCAAACATGGGCTTTGCAAAACTACAATCAGAAATTATTTTTAAAGAGGGCAAATACTGGGCCTTTCGGATTCATATCTTTTTATAATGACTGTGATGATCATATGGATTCCTATAGAAAATGTTTCTGACGTTGGTAGCTAAAAGTCCTTACTGCCTGCTGACCAGAGTGACTGACCTCAATAACAGATTTGTTCAGGACAGACTTGCAAATTGCTAATCAAAGCACTGAAGATTCTCTGTGACTTGGACCAAACTTAACGCAAGAATATTCCAGCCTCTCCTATCACTCTCTCCACCCATGAATCAAGACTCCAGCTGCAGAGAATGGTCAACAAATATGCTATGCCTTTATGAGTCTCGCCCCATTTTGCACTGCTGGTTCTTCTTCCTGTAATGCTTCATCTTATGTGGGACTCAGACATAAACAAGGATGACACTTAAACTATATTTTGCAATAGAGCCTATTGGTTAAGAGTACATGTTCTGGAAGCAACCCAATTTTACTAGTTCTAGCATGTCTCTTCTTTAAAAAAAAAAAAAAAAAGTAAAATATATGTTTTTATTGGTTTTAGAGAGAGGAAGGGAGAAGGAAAGACAGATAGAAACATCAATGATGAGAGAAAATCATTGATCGGCTGCCTCCTGCACGCCCCCTACTGGGGATAGAGCCCACAACCCATATGGACCATGACCTCCTGGTTCATGGACTAGCATGTCTTTGACGAGCTATCTGACCTTGAACTTTGGCACATAACCACCTTGAATATTCTTTCTGCATGTGTACGTGAGAAAAATGCCATCTACTTTAAGATGATTGTGCGGGTTAAAATGATATTATGAAAGTAAAATGCTCAGCACAATGCCCAACACTTAGTAAATGCTCAGCAGGTAGTGGCTATTATAATTATTATCCAGATCAAACCTTCTCCCCTCTATAAAGCTCACTTTCTTCTTTGCTCCTTTAGCACATAACCACCTTGAATATTATTTCTGCATGTGTACATGAGAAAAATGCCATCTACTTTAACATGATTGTGCGGGTTAAAATGATATTATGAAAGTAAAATGCTCAGCACAATGCCCAACACTTAGTAAATGCTCAGCAGGTAGTGGCTATTATAATTATTATCCAGATCAAACCTTCTCCCCTCTATGAAGCTCACTTTCTTCTTTGCTCCTTTAGCACATTTTAGTTACCACCAAGATGGCACTTTCCTCACTGTATTATAATACTTATGGTGCCTGTATTCCATAATCAGAACGTGAGTCTTTAACTTATTTATAGCTTCAGCATAGTTACTTTGTGTGTGCTTATTAGGAATTGGAATGAGATGAATGAATGAATAAATGAATGCTAAGATACAAACAACTCTTATATAAAGATGCTCATTATTTTAAAGTGACCAAGTTACTTCAACGTGAGTAATTTAGGTAATGAAAGATTCTGTTTTAGCATATACTTGATAAGACCCAGTCAATACAAAGGCTTGGCAATATGATCTTTGTGTTTCGGTTAATCAATCACTCATTTCTTCCTGAGGTTGAAAAGTGGAAAGTCTTTTCTTCATCTCTATATTTCAACAATAATGAGAAAAAAAACAGTCCCTGAGATCAATGCCTGAAATCATTAGGGTGGTGTACTTTTTTTTTTTTTTGCAATTCTTAATTAATTTGTGGCAAACACATAGCGGTCTCCATGGCCAGCTTCATCTGCATACAGCAGCATAATCATTTTTTCTTTTATAGTAAAGATTTTTTATGAGTCATAAGTTTTCTCCAGAGGGTGTGGTTATCATCTGATAATCACACCCTTGGGAGTTTAAAAACACTTATCTTTGGATCATGACTTGCAATGCCCCAGGGGTATGATTATCTCCAGAAACTCATACTCTCTGTCATGCCTAATTGCTTAATTATTATAGCAGCCAGTTCACACCGCCATACAGGAGCTAAAGTTGTGTCAGCATTTCCACTATAAATTCCTTTTCCAAGAGTCTCTAACTCAGACACTAAAAAAAAAAAATCTATGTTCTGTTAAACACTGCCCTAAAAGTCTTATTGGAAAAAAAAAATTTCTTCAGTAGATTATTTTTATCTCAAAAACTGGGTCCCTGTCCTCCTAGTGAGTTGACCAAAAAAATAAATGCTGATTAAATATCTTTAAATCATATATTTTTCTAGACAGCTGGAAAAATAATATATATTTTAAGGGATAAATATGTGTTCACTTGTCTCAACAGCAAGAATGGCTCATGTAATTTCTACCCTCCTTGGAAGTACACTTACACTCTTTAGAACCATTCATTAAAGATCATTCCCCTTTGTAAGTAGAACAAGCTAAAGCAGAGTTGGGAAATGTTATATATAAGTAAGTTCCAAACTTCAACTAAATATTTCCTTAGGTTATATACTGTTAACTTTCTAAAGAGGATTGAGTAAAGAACAGTTAGTTAGAAAATGGGAAACAAGGAGAGGTAGCCAAAAGACTGCATAGTTGCTTATAATAAGACATTTCAGTCTTATGAATGTCTTAACGGTGACAACTATCCCAAAGCCTGAAAGAGGCTAACTCACATTGATCAAGTTCACAAGAGACAAAAGATTACGAGACACTGTGCTAATACATTAATATACAAAGTGTATATTAAATCTAGGAGCTGCAATGAATTCATCTGATATAATACCTTTCCAATAACAGCATTCCTGAGGTGCTAATAAAAATGTTCCCTGTAAGTGTTGAACTGGATCAAACAGAAGGAGAGTATTGAGAATTTCATATCGAATGTGCTGGAGCTCAATGCTTTTGTTCCTTCCATGAGAGGGTACCCTTCTTCTGTTACTGAAAGTTATTGGAAGTTTGGATACAGAGTATTTTCTTGGGGAAGTATTCCAGAATTTGACCTTCAATTTTCTATGTTCCAGGCCACTAGGCCTCAGAAAGTATACATTTGGAAAACTTATGACTTAGACTGAACCTCTTCAAAGTATAGAAAGTAAAAAGTTATTAGTAATTTTTGAATTCCTACACTCATCCTTTCATTTTATTTGGTAAAATTCTTCAGTATGTTTTATTTTTTCAAGAGATGCTACAATTTCTCCAAATGTCACAGAGTTGATGAACACCTGATATCCTGGGGAACTAAATAATCCTCTGAAGAATTTAGAATGAAATATAAATGTCATTTTTATTTTAAAAAAATCTAAAGAAAAGTATTTCCAGATAATGAAATGCATGCCCATCTACCCCCTCCCAAAATAAAAGTGATTCTTTTCATTCATGATAGGGACATCTTACATTGTTAGGTAAGAGTTGAATAAATGCAAGTGCATTTCTTGATTTTTTTTCAAAATGTTGAGTAATATCTTACTTTTATAGACTATAGGCATGTTCTCCAAATATTTTGTTGCGTGCTTTTTTTATAATCATTAATGAGGAAACTAACTAATTCATTAGGAACATGGGAGAAAAACAGAAAAATCAGAACAGAAACTAAAATACATTTATGTTTTTCATCATTGCACATATACATTTTACTGTGACTTTCATGTGGAATATGATCATTTTACAAACAGATGACTTGGAGTACCCACTATATAGTTACCAGTAATGAGGTAATAATAGATAAAACATCTTGTGTTTTGTGAATACTGAGATCAAGATGGTTCATTAAAAGAAGAAAGAGTATCAATCGCTAAATAGAATGATAGTCAATATAGGAGCCAATATTCTATTCTATTCTGTTAATGTTTTATTTTATGTGTCATATGAAAAAGAAAAGACAGATTCATAGATACTTGAAGATACTTTAAAGTTAGGCAAATGAGAAAAGTGGGGTTCAGAGAGGAAAAATACATTGTAGCTTATTACACAACTATTCGGGAACAAAATAGTCATGACTTTTTCCTAACTTGTTCAGCATAAATTATACACTAGAGGCCCGGTGCACAAAATTCATGCACTGGGGGAGGGGGAGGGTGTCACTCAGCCCAGCCTGCACCCTCTCTAATCTGGGACCCCTCAGGGGATGTCCAACTGCCAGTTTAGGCCCAATCCCCCCAACTGCCCTCCCCTGCCAGCCCAGTCACCCCCAACTGCCCTCTCCTGCTGGCCTGGTTGCCCCCAACTGTCCTCCCCTGCCAGCCTGATTTTTCCCCCAACTACCCTACCCTGCCGACTTGGTCTCCCCTAACTGCTCTCCCCTGCTGGCCTGGTCACCCCTAACTGCCCTCCCCTGCCAACTTGGTCACCCCCAACTGCCCTCCCCTGCCAGCCTGGTCCCCCCCAACTGCCCTCCCCTGCCAGCCTGGTCACCCCTAACTGCCCTCCCCTGCAGGCCTGGTCCCCCCCAATTGCCCTCCCCTGCCAGCCTGGTCGCCCCCAACTGCCCTCCCCTGCCAGCCTGGTCTCCTCTAACTTGTGACTACATGGGGGTGGCCATCTTGTGCAAGGGTGTGACAGTCAATTTGCATATTATCTCTTTATTATATAGGATAGAAAATATGAGAAGTTTGGCTCAGTGGACAGAGCGTCAGCCTGTGGAGCAAAGGATCCTGGGTTGGATTCTGGTCAAGGAAAGGCATGTACCTTGGTTGCAGGCTCCTCCCAAGCCTGGGCCCTGGTCAGGGTTCCTGCACGAGGCAACCAATTGATGTGATTTTACTGACATCTATATTTCTCTCTGTCTTTTCCTCTCTATTCCACTCCCCTAAAAATCAATGGGAAAATACCCTTCGGTGAGGATTAAAAGAAGAAAATATGAGAAGTGTTAATAACAGGCATTTGTTAGGTTAAGTAAATGAAAGATAGGTAAGTAACCACTAGTCTGGGAGGCTATTAGCAGGGCAATAGCTTACCTGACAATATACGGGTGAACATAAAATATAAAGATGCCTCTTTTTAAAAAAATATGAGGAATGTGTTTCATATATCACTGTAGGTGGGTTTTTAAACTTTTTGGAGGTCAGATGCTCCTTAAAGAAATGAAGTGTCTGTATGGTCATAAAAATAAAATTTAGCATAGAATTTTATAGAGCCCATTCAGAAAACACAAGAACCTTAACAACACAGAGAACAGACATAGCTAATTATTGAGAACTAATGTAGGTAAAATACCCCCAAAATTGCTTCAGAAAGACAACACTTATCTGAATTTTAATAAATGTATATAGCTATTCAACTATCCCCGTACATATGATATTGAACACCTTCATTTCCCCAAAAGTTCCTTCTTTCTCCTATGCAGGCAATCTCTATCCCAACACCAGCCTCAGACAATACAAAATCTACTTGCTGTCATTGTAAATTAATTTGGCATTAACTAGAGTTCCATATAAATGGATTCATACAATGTGTAACTCTTTCCTGCCAGTTTCATTTGCACAGAATAATGTTTTTGAGATTCATTCATGTTATTGTATATAATGGTAGTTTACACTTTCTTTTTGCTGATAGTGGTCAAACGTATGGATGCACTATTGACAGATAATTGTATTTCTTTCAAATTTTGGCTATAATAAATAGAGCTGATATGAACATTTGTGTGTTAAGTTTTTGGGTGAACACTTTTTAATTTTAATTTCCTAAATGATAAACTCAATTAAACATTATTTTCTCCTTTATTTTACAGGCTTTTGTGTTATTTCAAGAAATTTTAGCCTAACTCAAGGTCAGACAGATTTTCCCAATTGCTTGATTGTGTGTGTGTGTGTGTGTGTGTGTGTGTGTGTGTGTAAGAGAGATGGAGAAGAGAGAGAGACAAGATAAGAGTTGAGGTTCATTTTTCTCCTTACGGATATCTAATTGCTTCAGGTCAATTTATTGAAAAAGACACATAGTTTATTTAGAATTACGCTGTTTACATTCCAGATACTTAATATTTTTCAATTACTAGTCCCTAGTTTAATTCTGTTTTATTCAAAGGAAATACTCCACAGGAGCCATTTTTTAAAAATTTACTGAGACTTGTTTTATGATCCCCCATACGGTTTATCTCAATGACAATTTCTTGTGCACTTGTGTATTCTACTGTTATTGGGCATTGTGTTCAATGAATGCCAAGTAGGTCAAGTAGGTTGAATGAATTTTTGGTCTATTTACTTCCAGCTTTTCTGCTTGTTCCATTAATTATTGAGAGATGAGTGTTGAATTCTCAAAGTATAATTGTGAATGCTTCTATTTCTTTTTTCAATATGTTTTTGCTTCATGTATGCTGAAGCTCTAATCAGATGCACACACCTTTAGAATTGCCAAGTCTTCTTTTTATTTTTATTGTTGAAAGTATTACATAAGTCCCCTTTTTACCCCCAGTGATCCCTTCTAGCCTTTCCTCTTCCCCCAGGTCTTCAGTACCCTATTGTCTGTGTCCATGGGTTATGCCTATATGCATACAAGTTCTTTGGTTGATCTTTTCCCATCCACCCATCTATCTCCCCCCCGCCACCCCCCCCCGCCTTCCCTCTGAGATAATTTGATTCTTTATCATTAAAAACTGTCATTTTTTTCTCCCTAGTAAATACTCCTGTTACTTTATATTGCCTATTATCAATATATATATATATTAAATTCAGCTTTTTTGATTAGTGTTTGTATGGAATGGCATTTTCCATGTTTGCTTTTAATATAATATACATTATCATCTATATACTTATATTTAAAGTTTATTTCTTACCAATAAAGTATTTAATTTAAATAGGATGTTAAATAGCTTATTTTTAATGTAATTATTGAAATGTTTGCATCTAAGCCTACTATTTTGCTAGTTGTTTTCTATTTTCGCCATCTGTTCTTTCTTTCCCTTTTAGCTGTCTTCCTTTGGCTTAATTGAGTAATTTATAGGATGCTATCGTATTTCTATTATTGACTGTGGCATAGGCAGAAAGATAATTTTGACTCTTTCTAGAATTGTTTTAAAACTTGTTTAGGGAAGTTCTTGGATAACATTTATTCTAGTGTAATTTAGCCCAATACTAATTCATGGCTCTTCTTAGGTCTTTGCTGAATACTCTGACTCATCAGAGAGAACATCTCACTGCAGCTGGTTGAACTCAAATACGTCCTAGCCCTTGTGAGTCTGGAGAGCCATTTGCAAACTCTGATCTGTATTTCCACTCATCCTCTCCTTGAGATCTTCATATTTCCAGGGTTCAGAATGTTCTTCCAGGTGAAAAAATCAAGTCATTTCCAGGGCTCAGCTTGTTTGTTGGCTTGTTTCCCTTATATCTCAGGGCTCACAGGCTTGTGCTATTTATTTTTCATTGTTTTAAAGAGTTGACATATTTTTTCCAATAGAAAAATTGGTATCCCATAGAAAACAATGACATGCAATTGTTCTGTCTGACAAGGTATATCCTTAAACAAACAACATTATTTATTGTTGAGTAGTTGTAAATATTTGCTGCAGGTTGTTCTGATTTAGTATTTTGTTTCATTTTTCTATTGTACTTTTATTACCATACTTTTATATAATAAAAATCGTCAATAAACTTATTTAATCTCATCATTATCTACAGTGTCCAAAATTAGCTCAGGAAATTTAAATGTTATTTTTTTCCATTTTTATACATAAAATATTCTTGGCATACAGTTCTAAGCTTTATAATTTAAAAAATATCCAGCCAAAACCGGTTTGGCTCAGTGGATAGAGCGTCGGCCTGCGGACTGAAGGGTCCCGGGTTCGATTCCGGTCAAGGGCATGTACCTGGGTTGCGGGCACATCCCCAGTGGGAGATGTGCAGGAGGCAGCTGATTGATGTCTCTCTCCCATCGATGTTTCTAACTATCTATCTCTCTCCCTTCCTCTCTGTAAAAAATCAATAAAATATATTTAAAAAATAAAAATAAAAAAAATAAAAAATATCCAATTGAAATTTCTGCTTGAGAAATAACTTAATTAGCATTATTGTGAGGTTCTCTAGCCTCTAAAACATTTTCTATCCTTGCAAGAAACATTTTTGCTATATATCATAACCTTTGTTGTTTTTTACATAATATGGAAATTTTTAGGAATAAGAACATATTATTTCATACTATTACACTGTATTCATCTAAAAATGTCTTTATTGATAAAACATACTCTAATTTTGAATAATTTAAAGAGACCAGACTTATTGACCTTTAAGAATACAGCACTATTATAATATAAAAACATCCTTGTATTTTTATTTTCATCTAATTAAAATTGAATGTTTAATAGGTATATGCTAAACAAAATTTTCTTGTATATTTTTATCATTTTATTCGTTTTTATAATATAATTTAAGTATACATTCTTAGATTCACACATTCATGGTTACATCTTTTTAAGTGATTATCCATTTTATTCTAATATGATTTCAGTCTTTATCCCTATAAATTATTTCTTACTAAAATTCTACTCTTGTCTTATATTAGCATTATTTCAATATATTTCTATGTATTATTTGATCATCTATATAAAAGACTAAGTGTCCATCCTTCCCTCCGACCAGTAGCTGTGATGCACACTGACCACCAGGGGGTAGACACTCAACGCAGGAGCTGCCATGACGCACACTGGCCATTTAAAAATAAACAGCACCACGGACCTGGCACCGACAAACCAACACTCAGCTTCTCCCACCACACCACCACACCAGAGCGGCACCCCACCAAATCGCAGCCAACACTGCCGAGACCCATGGCACAAAATGCAACCCACAGCCCAGTCCAGCCCAGAAATGGTGGCTATGAGCACCAGATAATTATGTTATATAGTAATGCCTGGCTTCCTCTCCCTAGTGACTAGCCTCCTTAGAGTTTCTTCAGCCAGGGAAACTGACTTGCTTTACAGCCAGGTGCAAACATTTTACAGTTCAACCAAATGTTTGTGAAGCTTTTTCCCCTGCCTCATCTCATTTGATCCTCACAGAAGTCCTGGAGTAGGTAGATAGGAGACTCGGTAGAATCCTATTTTCTTTTCATTAGCCAAAAAATGGATATTTAGAAAGTTTAGAAACGTGACGCTACTGAAAAGGAAAAATGGTGGAACTTGAAAATGACTTCAGGTTTTCTCATTGCACAGAATATAGTCAAACACTGCTGCAGTTAAATATTTCACCCTTTGTTCTCCCTTTGTGATCTACAATAATAATCTGCTTCGTGTTGATATTTACTGCTGTGTTGCTGACAAGTACCTGAAAGAGAAGTTGGGGTGCTTCACTGGGCTGGAAAAAGTTTAGCTGAATCAGAAAGCAGTTCCAATTAAGCAAGTTTATCTATATATATATAAAAGGCTAAGTTGAGTTGTGCATGCGCGCACTGGCACCAATCGCATGCATGTGTTTCAATCTGTCATTGTCAATCATGAATTTGGTTGACACTTCTATTATAGAAAAGGGCAAATAGCAATATTAAAGTATTTCTTCTAATTAATTTCCTTTCAATGTGCACAAATCTGTGCACCAGGACTCTAGTTTTATTATAAGATGTTTTGTGCCATTTTGTTTTAGGTATGTCTATTTCCTTCACTGAGTTAAGGGATTTCCTATCATTGTTCTTTCAAATAGATTTTCAGTTTCTTGCTCTCTCTTCTGCTTCTAGCACCATCATGATCCAAATGTTGGTATGCTTGTAGTTGTCCCAAAGGCTTCTTACACTATCCTTATCTTCTTTTTTATTCTTTTCTTTCTTTTTTTTCTGTTCTAACTGCAAACCAAGGCCTGCTGCTACTAACTAGGTGTTTTCTGCTTCTTACCTTCTAAATAACTGTTTTGAGTCTCAATTTCATCTATTCCACAATTGATTCCCTGTAAATTATTCATTTCAGCTAGTGTGTCCTTCATTTCTGACTATTTTTTTTAATGGTTTCCATGTCTTTTTTTTATGTTGTTGAAGTTTTCTCTAAGTTCATGTATTCTTACCATAAGTTCATTGAGCATCCTTATAACCAATGCATCTAATAGATTATGGTGGTGTGTTTTTTTCTGAAGTTTTGTTCTGTCCTTTCATTTGGGACATGTTTGTCTCCTTATTTTGGCAACCTCCCTGTGTTTGTTTCTTTATATTAGGTAGAGTTGTCATATTTCCCAGGTTTGGTAGAGTGGCCTAATATACTAGTAGTAGGTGTCCTTTAGGATTCAGTGGCACAGACTCCATATTCACCTGAATTGGGTATTCCAGGTGCCCGCCCCTGCCATGTGGGCTGTGTACATCTTCCAGTGGTAGTTGAGTCTTGATTGCTGTTGGCATGTCAATGGGAGGGATTTATCCTCAGGCCAATCATCTACAAGGACCAGCTTCAACCACCATGGAGGATCAGCTATGCAGGGGCCCATCCATAAAGCAAGACTTACTTCAGTGAGTGCCCACTGAGTGTGTCACTTGTAGAGTTGGTTGGGTGGTGCTTTGTCCTGGTCTGAAGCTGTTCACCAGGTGTGCTGTCTTTGGGGCTTCCAAGGAAGTACAGGCTAAGGTCAGCCAACACCTGTGTTCTAGCCAGTGCCACTCTGCAGGAGCTACAAAGTGATCTGCAGATGGCTGCTACTTGTGCTGGGCGTTGGGATGGCTAGGAGAGGCCAAACTGCAAACCAAGGTCTGCTGCTGCTAGTGCCAGCTCTGGGGCCATTTAGCAAGGTGTACACAGCATGCCAAGGCCAGATGCTGCCTGAGCCAAGACAGGCCATTCATATAGAAAAAGCCACTGGAAACAGCTTGGGTGGATCTGCCAGTTGCTGGGGTGGGGTCTCTGGGAAAACAGTGTTAGCCAGGTTGATGGAGACTCATATCTGGTGCCCCCTGCTGGCTCTGTGAGAAAGGACCCAGGAAAGCAACAATGGCCTCTGCCAGCACTTTTTCCTGGAAGAAAGCTGCCCCTCCAACTCTCATCCTGATGCCAGGCAGTTCAGTTCTTCCCCATATATTCCAGGTGTCTTTCAAGCTGCTGCCCCAGCTCTGAAACTCAGAGGAAGTGAGTCCAAGTAAGTCTGTGTGAAGGTCCTTTAGGATGACCTGTCTGTGACTCCAGAAGTGTCCATTTCATACAGCCATAATCCCCACTGATTTTTATAGACAGAAGTCATGGGGACTTCTCTTCCCAGCACTGGAACCCTGGGTTGCAGAGCCTGGTGTGGGGCTGTCTCCACAAGGGGGACCTCCATCAGCTGGGATATCCCTCCTAATTTATATCTGCCTGGGTATGGGCCCAGCCCCATTCCATGTCTCTGCCTCTCCTACCAGTCTCCATGTGGCTTCTTCTTTATATACTTAGTTGTAAAACTTCCATTCAGCTAGATTTTAGGCAGTTCTGAATGATAGTTATTCTGTAGTGTTGTTGTAATTTTGATGTGTTGTAGGAGGACTCGAGTACTGCATTTACCTAAGTCACCATCTTGACCATTAGTCCATAACATAAATTTTTAATAAGTACAAGGTGATTTACAAAATTTAATAATATTCCTATATTAGGAAATGAAATTTAAATAATGAAAAAGACAGAGACATGGAAGCATCAAACAGACCATCAAACATCAGAGGAAAGGCAGAGGAGGATGGGGACAGGGGTAAGAGATCAACCAAAGGACTTGTATGCATGCATATAAGCATAACCAATGGACACAGACAATGGTGGGGAGAGTCCTTTCCTGGGGGGCGGGGCAGGCTAGGAGAGGTCAATGGGGGAAAAGGAGACATATGTAATACTTTCCATAATAAAGAATTAAAATAAATAATGAAAAAGATACTTTAAGAGCTAAATTTTCTGATCATTTCCAATGAAATAATTTTTAAAAAGCCTGTAAGTTGGCCAAAATATTAACTGCTTAAAAATTAAACACATAGCAGGAAAAGACTTTTATCTAAGATAATAACAATAATAAGAAATACTTTATGCTTATTAACTCACTTATAATAACCATAAACTCAGAGGTAGATACTATAATTATTCCTTGGAAACTGAGGCAACAGGTATATAAAGTGATCTGCATGATGTTTTTTCCTTGTTCCTCAGCATCTGAATACTCAGATAGATTAGTTCACCTTAATCTCAGGCCCTCACACCTTCATTTTGATAGATTAATTCTGATGACATAAATGCTATCATCAAATGCTAATGTGTGTAGTCATCATTTATATTTTCTTTACCTCTGTTCTGTTTTCTAGCAGTCCAACGTATTATTTGTATTCAGCATTTTCTCAAACATTTTAGTTCAGGGCTTACTTCCTTTCTTCATTATGAAACGCATAAGGTTTTGTTCTTTTAATTTTAGGAGGTATATTTTGTGTGATTCTAAAAGACTTTTGGAGGAATAAGGGATCTCAATATGCTAATTCTCCCATCCTGCATCTTAAGATAGAAAACCCTAGAAACTTTTTAAACACAAATATTTAGGATAGTAATGACCAATAAGACTATTTAGGTTTTCTAGTTTATTAGTTTCATTTTTATGACAGAGTCAAAGCAGCAATTTTTAACTATATACTTGGGGAAATCATTGTATCTATACTGATAGATTTTTTTTTTACTTTTTTTATTTTTTAATTTTTTTAAAAATTGTTTTATTGCTTAAAGTATTACAAAGAGTATTACATATGTCTCCTTTTTTTTTCGTCCTTGGACCAAAAAAAATCCACAATTTTCTTTGTCATCTATTCCAATCTCTACCTCATCCAAATCAAGTTAAAAAAACAACTTATTAGAAATCTATGTTTACACTTGTTAAGTGAGATTTTTTGAGCCCTTAGATATAAAAATATCTACATGGGACAAAATAGTTAACAACTGCTTAATTTTTAATAAAGGCTATCTAATAGGTTAAAAACAGTTCATTTTAACCTCTGATTTTTTTTTGTTTGTTTAACATCTATTCCTTTAATCTTTTTTTTAAAATATATTTTATTGATTTTTCACAGAGAGGAAAGGAGAGGGACAGAGAGTTAGAAATATCGATGAGAGAGAAACATCGATCAGCTGCCTCCTGCACACCCCCCACCGGGGATGTGCCCGCAACCAAGGTACATGCCCTTGGCCGGAATCGAACCTGGGACCTTTCAGTCTGCAGGCCGACACTCTATCCATTGAGCCAAACCGGTTAGGGCTATTCCTTTAATCTTTATAGATTCCTTTCTTCTTTAGTTCATGGTTCACTCCTGATTTAATTAGTAGAATTTTGGTATCCTTCAGACATTCTTGGGTTCCTTTAAAATACTGAGATTATTGCCCAGCTGGTGTGCTCAGTAGTTGAACGTCTACCTATGAACCAGGAGGTCAATTCTCCATCAGGGCACATGCCTGAGTTGTGGGCTTGATCCCTAGTGAGGGGCATGCAGGAAGCAGCCAATCGATGGTTTTCTCTCATCACTGATGTTTCTCTCTCTCCCCCTTCTCCTTTCCTCTCTGAAATCAATAAAAAAATATTTTTAAAAAATGAGATTGCAAAAAATAAAGTACCATCAAATGTTGTAACTAATAGGTTTAGAGAATACTGATATACTTTTAAATATAATATGTGAAGAAAAGGGATGTAACTTTGGGGATTAGGTAACAGGGGTTGTAAAGAGCATTGATATTTATTAAGTGGCTGCTATTGATACTAACTTTTAGCCTTTTTTGAGAAATTACTATGTGTTAGGTACTATGTTAAACATGTTACATTTATTTGATTTTCATAGTCCTAAAATATATTTCCTCATTTTAGAGGTGATAAAATGAAGAGCTGAGGGGCCAAACAGATTGTCCAATCATTAAATCATAGGAGAGTCAGAGTGTAAATTATTCACATAGCTAGACATAGCAAAATAAGGCCAAATATCATGTCTCTCAATCTATGGCTTTTCTCCACAAATTGTTTTTCTTACAATGCCAACAAAAGAATATTGATCAGAGTGCTTATTCACCCCAGTCTTGTTTAGATAATTCTTCCGGAAAAATGCAAACTGCAGATAGGATTTGTGACTTTAAGACACTAGCTAAAACTGAACTGGAATACATGATTCCTGATTCTCAGGAGACTGTCTCATCATTTGACCGCATATGTTCATGAGCCAATTTTAGAAACTTGGCCAATTCAAATTAAAACATTCCAGTTTGCTAATCGCCCTCCAGAAGTGACTGCCCAAGAGATGCAAGAACATATGTTAGTAACTGATTCAGCCTTATCTTGTTTCAACTGCATTTTATTATAAAAAAAAAATTTATGTGTGACAATTACAATGATTCCACTCATTATTTTCAGAACAGCTTCCCTTCCAGTAAGTATGAGAAACTTAATCGCTTACTTTATCAAAATTACATGTCACTGGAACAGAGCTAATATCACTTTGTAAACTCACTTGTCAGACAGTTTGCAGATTTGATGTGTTGTGAGTATAGATTGTGCAATCCAATAAACTAATCTACATTTCAAAATGTGCTTTTTGCTTATTTTAATTTTCTCATGTTAATAATATTGTATTTCCTTATGGCTAATGTACCACAGGCAGTATAGAAATTACTGGTTTTTATGAATATTTAACACAAGAATACCTTTTCTTGGATGATGTAGCCTTTTTAAAATACAATAAGAAATAAATGTGTAGAAGGCTTTCCTTTGGAATTTGTAGAAGTTTTAGATTGATGCTTTACATTGATTTTAAGCATCTGAATTTTTGAAGGGACCTTAAGAAAATCCTGTTACCTTTGGGATATGAATCATGATATTTCCCGCCATTTTAAAACAGAATTGCAAAAAACGTATGAGGTCAGATCGGTTTTCCAAAATCATACCAGAAGTATTAGTCACAGAAGGGAGATAAGAATGCAGGTTTTCTGGTTTTGTATTTGGGGGTAAATTTATTTATAATTTCAAAAAAAATTATAAAGCCTAGTCCTAGGCTTTATCCCCAGCTAGTAGTTTAGTTAAGATTAAATGGAAAGGAAGGGGTAATTCTGGCCATTTCCATATCATCACTATAGTCAATACACTCTGGAACAGATGGGAGAAAAATTAAATATACTGAATAACTCATAGGAGTCAGACACTACATTAAATTTTTAACACAAGAACACTTATTCAATACGTAAATGATATGGCTGTTATCTCTCTCTCTCTCTTTTTTTTTACCCTGATGAGAAAATTCAGGTGTAATGCAGTTGAGGAACCTAACATCACACACCTCATTAAGTGGCACAGCATAGATTCAAAGCTAGACTATCTAAATTCTAAGTGCAAGCTTTTATGTATGACACACACAGCCTTCCTGGGTGCTCTTTCTTCCTGTTATACCCAAAGAAATAGTAAGTGCACACATTGTACACGAGCCCCAAATGTCACAGAGCTCATCCTTGCCTACCCTTGGGAGACATGGAAATATATAAAGTATATTACACAAACACAAATAGATCGGTATATATGCTTACATCTAAGGCCATATCTATGTTCTCAGGTAAACATACTGTATTCACAGAGCAAGAAGATAGAATATATGAATCTCAACTTCATACTTACCAATTTGCATTAGTACATTAAAAGACAAGCAATTTCAAACAAATACTTCAAAAACATTTTTAAACATTGTGTTTTTTGTATCTGTTATATTGAATACTTTATAAAATAATTAAGTTACTATAGCTGGTAAATGAATTCAATGCGAAAAGAATGGGTTATTAATGAGCAGAGCTGAAAGAGCAATGCATCAACCTGGAAAAAAAAGATCCCTGTCTTATAGTATTTATGAAAATTAATACTAGTTGAATTAAGTAATTGAATACTGCAAGAAAATCTAGATTAATGTACAATAGTAGAATGTACATTACCAGTATATTGTGCTAGTTAGTGTACAATACTACAAAGAGATATAGAGACTCAGCGTTTACTAAATAAAATTTAAGCCATTTGTATGGCAAAAACATAGGTAATAAGTTCAATAAACATATGATATATCTGGGGAAATGATAATGCAAATAGCAGGCAATGAGTTTATTCTAGTAACACAAAAAAGTTTTTACAAACTGACCAAAAAAGACAAAACATACAGCAAAAAAGTCGACAAAAAGATATGAATACATAATGTACCAAGAGCAAATCCAGATGACTAACACACTTGGAAAAAAGAAATTCACTTGTTAATGTGATTTAATCTTGTTTAGCTTCTGTTCCCAAGATCTCAGTATATTATTATGTAAAATGAAATCTGATTAATATCTACTAAAATTGTTAAAAAGCTTTCCTAGAAAGCTAATCTGTAGAAGCAAATGTAGCAATTTGTAAAAGCTTACCTATTGTAGAGCTGTTCAATGAAAATATGAAAAAAACAGTAAAAAAAACTCAACTCTGTATGCACACATATTAATATATATGGTCTATAAAAGATTATTAAATTGTGGAGTAATACATATGACACATACTAAGTTGTTAATACTGGGTTATCTGAGGAAGAGGGGGCTACGAAGGGAAGGAGGATGGGCTCCTACAATCAGAAAAAAAGAGAGTGAGGGAGGAGAGAAACGTGTCCATGGTAAGACAATGTTTATAATTCCACTTACAAGAAAGGAAAAATAAGCATAAGGTAAAACATACTCCTTGCTATAGCAGTAGAAATTTAAAAGTTCTTTTTTTAGCCTATTTTGTATCAAGTAGAAAGATGTATTAGTATTTAGACAATTCCTATTTATGATGTTAAAATGGACTCAACATTAAATTAATAAGACTGCATCATAAATTAGGTTATTTTAAAAAATAAAGTTGTATGCGGAAGCAATAAACTAGACTTTTTTCAAAGCTCATTATATATAAGTCCAACAATATTGAATAAAATAAATGAAATAATAGTTTTGGAAATTAAGTTAGCAATTCATATCATCTCATAATGGAGCCTTTACACTATTTGAAATAGGATGAAAGCCAAGAAACTCTTTGTAGCTAATGCTTAGCTAATTGGTAATGAATGATCCAGAAATTTGTTCATTTAAATTAGGCTGTGATAAGTTTCCTAAAGAAAACTTGAAATTGTGGGTAAAATTGCTTTTAAAGTTAAATTGTCTTTTTTTTTTTTTTTTGGTAGTTTGCTTGACTGCACTTTAAACTACTGGAAGCTGATTCTTTTTATGTTCATGTTTAAGGAAGTGCTGAAGGTCACATCACTCAAAGCCAACCCCATCAGGCATCCTACCAAGATAATCTCTAAAGAGGTCAGAGGTGGGAATGACACAGAGGAGAAGCAAATTTTACCAGTCCAGTTCAAGGAATTTCTCACTCTCCTCGGAGGGGACAACACAACCACATGGTTAGCCTTAAAGAACTCCAAATCTCTATTTCCAAACGAACTTGGAATTACATGAAAATTAGAACTACTTAAAATAAAATAGACAATAATTCCATAAGCAAGAGCATTAGAAGGAGAAAGGCTTGCACTAACAAGACAATAGAATTCCCTCTATTTTATGTCCATTTATTTTTTTCATGAGATACAAGTAACACAACATTAATATTCCTTATACAGAGTGTAATGTTTTGTTGAAGATAAATATTTACTTGGGGTTTACTTGTGCTCAACTGAATGTGTTCCCCAAAATTCCTGTGTTGAAGTCTTAACTTCCCATGTGACTGCATTTGGAGATAGGGCCTATAGCAGTGATGGCGAACCTTTTGAGCTCGGCGTGTCAGCATTTTGAAAAACC